>NC_141051.1:61189995-61612495 GCF_041138505.1 Cibotium barometz
CACATATGCAACATGAGTATTACACACCTATTCAACAGGATACCCCAATAACAAAAGATAGTGAGGACGTATAGACATTTTTTGTTTTAATGTTATGAAATCCCTCTTTCAAAATCTTGATGATTTCAGACCTTTTAACTCATAAACAGGACCAACTCCCCTTTCCGCACCCTAGTGTAGCAAGACTAGAGGAGGCACCTGGCAAGTTGCAACTTGCAAGCTGTCATATATACGTATTTGGACAGCATTTTGTAACTATACAAAAGTCAGCACACAACAATTTTTCTCAAACTTGGACAGCGATGACAGATGTGCTAACGTAAGAAGCCTTTTAGGATATGTAATGCATATAAGGCCCCCGGGAAAGGTTTCTTGACCGGCATGAGACCCTCGCCACACCCCGAGTCCGGACATAGTTGAACAAAAAAGGCGCAAGCGCACACGGTAGGATTTGAGCACTGGTCCCTCACATTGATGGGGGCAGCTTTTTTGATATAGTTTCTCCAGCGCCCGTGTGACACCAAAGTCCGCGGACATCTTCACACATGGGCGCCCGTGTGACCCCGGCCTCAATCGACCAAGGGCCTGTTCACGCCACGGGGCTAGTGAGAGGCTGGAGGGTAGTTGGCAACCCTCTACACATTCACACCACGAAAAAACCAAAGTCCAGATGTCTTCCGATGGCAAATGTAGCACCATTAGAATCGGCAGGTCAGATCTACCACATTCACAGCACTTCACTTTTCTTTTGACATTACAAGTTTTTGACAGCTTTTTCCAAATAGCAACCGATTTTTCCACGTAGGAACCAAGTTACCAATGGTTGCTTATTAATTTCAATATAAAATATCTTTTATAAAATTTGAACGAACCTAACAACTCCTGTAGTGGGAACTAAATCCCCTCCGGTGGCAGTGTTCGGAGGGCCACCGGTGGGGCTCCTAGTGGATGGCGTGAACAACTCCCAAGCGTGGAAAAAGGCCCTAAAACAGTCCTCCTGGTAACTTGACAACTAGTAGTAACACAACTTTATACATTAACGTTTGCGAGAATTGTACAATGGCTTGTAACTGGAGATAGAAGCGTTATATGGGTATAAAAAGGGCAGTCTGTGTATATGGGATGTAAGGCAACCATCTATACATTAACGTTTGGGAGAATTGTACAATGGCTTGTAGTAGCTAGAAACATTTTTGTGTGCATATACACAATGTAATTTGTGTGTAAGAAGAGCAATATATTAATTGCATACTGTGGGGTGTAGCAAGGGCAAGAGATGGTCTCATTTCCAAGGAAATGGGGACGATTTCCCAATCGCCGCAGCAGCCACTGTTTCAGCATTTGGCTTTGTCTTTGTTGGCAATATTCCCGTATCCTTGCTAAGGGTCTTCACCTTTGCCTTCTTAATGCTCTGCACATAATCATAACATCAGTTAAGGCCGCCGTGAATAAACCACACACTTAAAATCATTGAGTCTCCATCATACAATGGGTCACAGTTGAAAGCCTCCTCCCCCCAAAACAACCGAAACATGCACACTCTCTCTCTTTCTCTCTCTCTCTCTCTCTCACACACACACACAAAAACACGCGCACGCGCGCGCTCTCTCTCTCTCACACACACACTCACTCTGTCTCTCACACACACGCGCGCACTTTCTTTCTCTCTCACGCGCGCGCGCGCACACAAAATGTAGCAGCGATGGAAGGGAGGAGAGAACCTCACGAAGAAACATGATGGAGGCGGCCAAGTACTCCTCAGCACGCCCTGGAAGGGAGGCGAGGTAGGCAAGCAGGGCTGAGAGGTGAAGGGCACAGCCCTTGGCGTCACGGAGCAGAGAGCGCAGAATGGTCCTCTTCACCCTGTTTCTGCTGGTATGGGGCAAAGCGGAGAAGCAGGTGGGCCTCTTGGCGTAATAGCAGAAAGGCTCACGATTAAGGCCCTTCTGCTGCTGCTGCGGCTCCATCGTACTGTTATCCATGGCGATCTCCAAATGGACTTTAGGGATTCGAAGACTCTAAGAAGAAGGACACAGATCCTCTCCTCCCTCTCTCACGTTCGGGAAAAGAGAGGTTCGCTCTAGCCTGAACGTGGGAAAAGCCTTCTGAGAAGGATTAAAAACGTTATTTTCTGAAATAGGGCAACACACATACGCCCTCCCTTTAGCAAGGTTTATTAGTTAAAAAATTCTAAAAAAAGTTTTTCATTAAGATTCGTTATTCCCATCTATATAGAGTGACTTTAGTACCCCATTAAATCAATCTTTATGTGACTTGTTCACACGACACACATCACTCCCACTCATACTCTTACACACTCACATGCCCACATACTCAAATCTACAAATTTGGAAACCTTCAATTGTAAAGTTTACAGATGACATTTCATTTACATATATACCAGTATCATATTCTTTGGGCACCTCTATGTGTTACACATACTACTTCCTTTGTAACACAAAGACCTCACCAAAAACAAAACCAGAGATAGTAGTCATGTGCATGCAATCGTGCCAAGATTCACATGGAGAAACATAGTTTAAGTTAGTTCATGGCTCAAAAATTATCACGTTAAAATTAGCGTCTTAGATGTATAAGTGATAATAAAATGATGGGTATTAATCGATGTAATCAAAGAAGGCTATAACAAGTGGAAATTCTTCCACGATGGCTTGCCAAATTCCAATTAGATTGTGTGTGTGTACGCGCACGCGCGCGTGCACATGATTAGAAGATTATCAAATTCATGAGGGGTTTTCAAAATTTTAAATTTAAATCCAACTAGATTTAGAGAGAGAAAGAGAAACAGAGTGTGTGTCAAATCCATAAGGCGGCTTTAAAAAGTGAAAAATGTGTGACATTCTCTTTATCTTGGTATTTTACATCTCTTACATGACATACCACATAGCATGAGAATGCAAACCCCAAGAGAAATGAACATAGAATCCAACCACAAATCCCAATTATCATCACTCTTCCTAAAAGAACCCCAAGGCTTTAAATATTCAATCATAGTTTTTGTGGAGAGTTCCCCTAGCGAAATTGTAAAATCGACCACTAAGGCCTTTCCAAACCTATGACGAAGGACGCACAAATAATTTATTCGTGCGGGGCCAGCTATAGAATTGGGAGTCGGAACATGAAGTACACGTGTCTTCTACTCAAGTGTCTCTCTCACACGCGTGAAGCGCGCGCCTCCGTTCCTCCCCCCGACACACACACACACACATTGCACAACACGCATGTGTTTTTCGTGATACGCATGTGGATTCGAAAGGCGCTAGAGACAAGCCTGGAGAGTCACTTCAAAGCCGATGGAACTTATGGATACTGGAGCGCATTCCTGAGCTGCGACGAGTGCGCTTCAAATGACCCTTCGAAATTAATCAAACGCTCCAGAGTCCAACCATGAAACCTTATAAATTTAGTAAAATTACTCAAGTATCAAATTAAAAACCAAGTGTAGGCCCTCTAGGGTGTAAAGTTTCTTCTTTTTTTGTGTGGGAGAAACTGTAAATATATTAAGAAATTTTCTATGGTCCGTAATTGCCAAATATTACAAACATTGCGGACCGTATGGCAGCAAAATGGATTGTTTGAAGTTTTGAGATGACGTTTTTTGGTAATCCAATCACCACCATCAAACCTCAGGGAAGTGCACTGGCAGGCTAGGGTGTAAAGTTTTAAGAAACGAGAGTATTGTGCTCCACCCACATGTACTTTTGTGTACGTCAAAGTATGTGTGTGCATTTGTATGATGTACATACTGCCACACACATGTACATTGCTCCAAAAAATTGTTTTCTCTTCAACCCTTAAAATTAAAGGCAATGTGTAGGCTTAACCAAGATTTAGACTTGAAAATCAATAGAAATCGTACAAATATCGAGATTTATAACTAAAATGTGTAAATTTCAACCCTTCAAATTAAAAGCAACAATTTCAACTGGGATTTCTAAATTTCAGCCAAGAAAATTACACTACAAACCGGATTATGTGAGCACTGCACATGTATTTCTATATAAGTGTTGAAATTTATTAATGTGGCAAAGCTTAAAATACACAGAATTGCCAAAAAAAATGAGAAAGAGTTTCCTTTTAAAAAAACGAAACCTTACTTTACACCTCAAAGTAAGGGCTTAGAAGTAGTCATACATTTTTCAATTTCATTCTCCATTATTTTCAAAAAGAGAAAGAGTTTCCAAAAAAAACTAACGAAACCTTACTTTGCACCTAAAGAGAAAGAGTTTTCCAAAAAAAAAAAACTAATGAAACCTTACTTTGCACCTCAAAGTAAGGGCTTGCAAGTAGTCATACATTTTTAAATTTCAATGTCATTCTCCACTATTTTCTAGGGATAACTTGAAGGAGCATATTATCATATGCATAACTTACCTCATGGCTTTGGGGATTAATTTTGTAACTTAACCTCATCGCTCTAGGGATGTCGTTATGGGTTGACCAATGAGGCACTCCCATTGTTCAAGCACACAGAAGATGGTTGGGATTGTCATCTCAAGTTCGCCTCTGAGAGGTAACCCATGGAGTCTTGACTAGCAGTCCATTTGGGGCCCGTTTGATAGCCATTAACCTTTTTACCAGCTCAACTTGTGGACTCAACTAAGTCATACTTCAAAATCTTTTAACTTGATGGTTTTACTAGCTTCTTTAATTGATAGCTATTTCACATATAGCACACATTGGGTCATTGAAAGCATCTGTGGCCATCATAACCAATGGACATTTGATTAGCATCAAAAGTCCAAACATACCAATATTGTCTCTAAATCAGTATCTTTTAGCATTAAGACATGATTAAGTTTCTCGTAAATATTCCTAAAGACTTGCAGACATGTCATTAGTTAGCTAGGGTCAAATACTTGAGATGTTTTTACAACAGTACTTTGTAGACAACATGCGGTGTACGATCATTACCAATTCCATTTCATATCTAAAGACAATCACATTCTTGTATATAAATCTCACAATACTTTGTGTATTTTCCTCTTTTACTATCCACATTGTAAAGTAACTAATGGCCATACTGGCATAATAAGCGTAACAATTTGACAAAATAGATTCCCTAACTCAAATGTTTATTACGCTATAGCTAAATTCATTGGCATCGAGTTTCAACCAACAGTGACATGATTTTTACTTGTTGACATACATCACAAGTTCTCTAATACTTCTCTTGCATTCTTTAACACTAGTTCTGTAATTGGACACTTAAGTGTCCTGAGACACTAAAGTGTCCTGAAAAGTTCTTGAATTTTTGTGGGCAATCTATTAAGAGTTTTGAAATGCTTAACATCCACAGATGTTCCTCAAGACCCAAAAAATCCTTGAGATTTTTTAAATTGCACTTTTCTTAGCTTTTGCAAGGTAATATTTTAATTTTCTTAGACACATGCTGATAAAATGCATGATTTTTGCTGTTTTCAAAATAGTAGTAATTTGGACATAACTTTTAGAAGGGACATAGTTTGATCATGAAACTTGGCTTGATGGAAAGCCCATGATGTAAACTAAATCCTGGAATCATCAAACCACAATTATTGGATAAATTTTTGACTCGCTAATATTGAAATGACGTTTTTTATACAGGTGGAGCATGAATTTTTCTCCTTCCATATGCAAGCTAATAATGTAAAACTTGAGGTGCACCCATGTTATATAGGGTAAATACTACTTTGTTTTGAATTTTCCAAAACTTTAGAGCCACTTTTTGGGCCTCTTCTCATACATGGCCTTTTTGCGCAACCTGTTTTTAATACATAAAATGTCTAATTATGAGCCTAATTTTGATTTTCCTCAAAGGGGAAAGCTGTGTAAGTGCATTATTTGTTGTAACTATAGGTGTAGACTACTTGTGCAAGCATAGTTATGATTAGTTTTTGATAAAAGATGATCAAATTTTACATTTTTATTTTTTACAATTTTTTTAGAACTAGGCGATAAGAACCTACTTAAGTGGAGGCTAAGTTAGTGTCATACACATTAAATTATGGCTTATTTATCTCAAGCATGAAAACCAATAATCAACATTCTCATTGATAGGGCTACATTATTTTTTAGTGGTGTGATTGAGTTTTGATAATAGGCGTTACTTTTGCTGATTTTATGCAACTTATTTGGAAAAAATTCTAGGAAAGGAAAATGATTTTTTTGGTGAACTTCTACCTCCTTGGACTGATGTATGCTATCAAAATATCTTGGGAAAAATGCTATTGATATCATTGGATTTTTTTTTTGAGAGAATGATGCTTGCATATTTGGAAAAATCCTGAAAAAATGTTCATTTTCAAGACATATGCTACTTTGTTGCTTATGTACTTCCAAATAAAAAGGCATTTTATATGTTTAGCATTTTTTACATAAGCATAGGGTTATGTTCTACATGCCCAATGAAGCATTTTGGTTTTTAAAGCCTACATTAGGAGTTTGATTTTTTTTTTCGCAACCCCCAAAAAAGGACACTTAAGTGTCCTGTTTTGGTACCAAACTAGTGTTAATAATGAATTCCACCATAAATATACTGAGATATTCATGACAATTAGTGGATTTCAACCTTAGTATTTAGTATTTTAGTAAACTAAAGGTTGAGAACATTGGAGTAGTAGCGCATATTAAAGTAGACTTGCCTAATTTAGTTTATCCTTTTGTTGAGTTTGCACCACCCCTACATGGCAATCATGGTTACACTTGTCTGACCTATCGTAAGGTGCTTTGCCATCTTACCCACTCCAACGAGCACTTATCTTTTGTAGATGACGTTGGAACATATAAAGTGGCCTTACTATCTTGAGATTCATGTTAAATAGGTCAAGTCTAAGGATTTCATGTATATACTTGCTTAAGTAATAGAGACCAAACCATTAATAAGTTTGACTGGTCTAGTGTGAAAGCTAATCACTTGTATATAAGTCATTTTGACACTAAGAAATACATATTCATTCCCTTACAATAGAATACTTATGAGCTCCCCTTCTTCTCTATTCTTGCTTGCTTGATGGATGCATAGTAGATAGGTTTGTTTATAAGTTTCTCTCTTGCATTAGCTTCTTCTTCTTCTTCCCCCTCCTTTTGTGAGAGAGAACCACTGTGAAGATGAATCTCTATCTGCCTCCTTCTAGAAAATGGAGGTTAAGGCAGATAGAGCTACTAGTGCACCCACATCAAGGAGTTGCATTGTGGCTCGAAGGTAAGGCCCAATGACACATGATTTGGCAAGGAAAGTAAGCTCTTCACTTGGACGTAATTTGGTAAGGCTAAGATAAGCTCTTCGCATGAACATATTTGGCATCGCTATAGTGGGGCAGGACTAGCCCAGTGCTTATTATCTTTGTTCATTCATCCATTCCAAGCTATTGGGTTCACTCAATATTTTCTAGTGTTGATTAGGAGGTTACACTCTGGAAAACACACGGTTTTTGAGCTTTAAATGTTTGTTTTTATTTATTTTTGAGCTTAGTTGTGTTTCATTTGTTTTCCCTTTATTTTATTTTGAGATTTATGTTTATTAGGGCATTCTATGTTCATACCTTGGAAGGGAAAGCTCAGACTTCATTGGCCTTTGGATGATTTTGAAGCCCATAAGACTTTGATTAGGAGTGGAATCTACTCAAAAAACATAAGCAATGAGCTCCATTAGGTGTGAATTAGAGTAGGATAGTTAAATTTTATGCATTTGTTTCATAAATTATCATGCATTTTTTAAAATGACAGCTTAGAAAGCATCAAAATCAACCAAAAACAAACAAAAATACTTAATTACCTACATAACCACCACTAACACTCTTAATCACATTTCATCAAGTCCAAAAACGCTTAAAAATTTTAAAAACCAGGCCAACTAGCTCTCTCGGTTGCTTGGGAGCACATAGTTTCATGAAAAAAGAAGTGAGTCAACACACGTGAGCTTGGAGATATACGCTGTGAGCCTGGACACAGCTTCATGAAAAAATAAGTGAGTCGACACACGTGATCTTGGAGATATGAGTTGTGAGCCTGGACACATGAGCCATGAGTCAAACACGTGAGCTGTGAGCCTAGAAACATGATCCATGAATCTAGAGACTTGAGTAAATCAGGCTTGAGTCTAGAGGTAAGTATATCTAATATTGTACTAAAACCAATTATTACTGCCTTAAAGACTTATAAAACAAATGTGAGTAAATCAGAGATAAGTATATCTTATATTGTACCAGCCAATTACTACCTTAAAGACTTGTAAGGAGATACCTACTAATGTCCTTTGAGGATTTTCCTATCATAATAATTTCCAAGGAAAATTCTTATCTGTTGTTATTATTAGGGCATTAAGTATAATGATTGCCCAATAATAACACACCAGCCCTGTCACACAGACCTATTATACATAATTTCTGTTAGTCATAACCTCTATGGGGATGCCTATTATTTTATTGCGAGATATTTTATTTGGATGCACTTTTATTTATATCATTTACGAGGATTAATATGTTTAATTAAACTGTGTGCCCTGGTATGATATGGTCAAGATTAATATGTTTAATTAGCCATGTGCACCTTTTATTTATATCATTTACCAGGATTAATGTGTTTAATTAAGCTGTGTGCCCTGTTATGATATGGTCAAGATTAATGTATGTTTTCTTTGAATGCACCTTTTATTTATATGATTTACCAAGATTAATGTGTTTAATTAAGCTGTGTGTCCTAGTATAATATGGTCAAGATTAATGTGTTTAATTAGCCATGTGTACTGATTAATATTATTTTGGATATACGCGATGAATGAGTGGTGGATTATGTGTTAATCATGGGGGGTGGAACATGTGTTGGACTACTATGAGATATTTTGGAAGACATGTGAACACCTTTTATGGTTTTATATTTACGTATCAATATTTTTGTAAGACTAAGGGCTTATACCTTTGTACATACCAAATAGTATTTTATACTTTTGGTAGGCCCAAGACTTTATATTAATGCTTCCTATATTTTTGTAGAGCTTACATGCTCATAAGCTCAAAAGCACTTGTGCTTTATTTTTGGAATTATCTTTTTGGAAAGCAAGAATTTTCTAATACATATAAATATGGGTGAGTGATACAAGGGCCACACTTATCTAGGGGAGATTCAACCCACTCTTGTGTCAATGCTCTACTCTATTCTCTCAATCTCTCTTTGTTTATTTTAATTGTTTATTATTAAGGTTTATGCTTTAAAGGCATAAAAACCACCTCTGTTCAAACAAAACCACCTGAAGGGCAAGAAGGGAAAGAGAGTAGAAGAGAAAAGCAACAAGAAGTTAAAGGAGGACTTTGCCGATATCGGTAAGTCAATTCTTACACAGAAGCTAGAAGAGAAGTAGCAATAGGACACACTAGCCTCAAAACGTCCACATCTCGAATAGGCATCTCGAATAGGTACAACAATAGGTTGCAGACACAAAACGCCTACACCTGGGGTAGACACAATAGGAAATCGTGTGCTCACTGAACCCCTGCAACAACTGGAAGCACAAGCTGAGCTCCTTGCACTGCAGGGATGCCTCAGTTATTTACAAAGGTGTACGGAAGATGGGTTGAAGGCGATAACTAAGATGCAGGTAGTGGTCAGAGAACAAGATGGCATCATCCATGCCATGAGGAGCTAGCAGGAACCCGTGAAAGAAGAGTTGGAAAGAAGGAGGAGGGAACCATGAAGGATAGAGGAGCTTCAAAGAGAGCTATTTTGCGGGGACTCTAGAAAGAGAACAAGGAGATAAAAAGAGAGATGGTATCAAGAAAAGGGGCTCTAGCTACTAGTAATGAGGAGACAAATAGGTAGCTAACAGAAGAGATAGACATGGCCAAGGAAAACCAAGCTAGGGCTAAGGGGGCCAAATCCTCTTGATCAGAGAAGAGAACATCAAGATTATAAGAGAGGTGTAGGCCAGGGCGGATAAAGATAGAGTGGAGCTAGTCAAGACTCAAGGCGGAAGCCAGCAGACTGGCAGTTTTGAATGTCGAGGAGTTCTCAGAAGTATACGAACTAGAAGCGAAGGAGGTGGAACAGTGGGAAAGCCAAATAATGGAAGGAGGTGTGGGGGGAATATCTGAAGAACCTAACAGCGGCAATGCACCTACCTATAGGTAGATGGTTCCCTCAGGATCAAGATTGGAATCCGGATGGAGGATCCATAAATCTAGACACAGGAAAGCTGATAGGAATCGACCTTACAATAGCCCTGGAAACTACTACACAGCCAAGGGGACAAGGAGGTAGGACACAACGGGGTAGGTGCAACAAAGAAAAGGAGTTGCAAGCACAGAATGAGCAGCTAAAAATGGAACTAGAGACATGGAAGAAAAGGTTTACTTAGCTAAAAGGTGATGGGAAGAGGACAAGGGCAGCCTAAGGGGAAGGGGAAGGGAAAGGAGCTAGTGTTGTACAAAGGATATAATCCTTGATGATGAGCTGTGAGCATGCTTGGGCAGCCATGAAAAAGCTAGAAGAAAGGGCAGGTGACGAGTCCACTCTTAAAGCCCATATCAAAGAGCTGGATGGTCTGGTAGCACAATACAAGGAGCAACAAAGGCAGGACGGGTTGACGATAAAAGCCCTTAAGAAGGAAATTGAATCCACAACCCCTGCGAAGAACACAAAAGGACGAGGAGGTAGAATGACGGTTAATGAGCTGACAGCCCATGCCAATCTAAAGAATAGATAGGATCAGCTAGATGCCACAAGGAAAATGCATGCGGAAGAGCTGAAGGCATCCAAAGCTGAACTCCAAATAAGACAAAAGTAGGTGGAGGCCTCAAGGAAAGTGCATGCTGTAGAGGTGCATAACAAAGATAAGATGATTGAAGACTTCCAGGGTTGGGCAAAAAGGGAGAAGGAAGCATTGCAGCAAAGACTCCAGGAAGAAAGGGTACAAAAAGGCACAACCATCTGGAAAGAGACAGCCCTCAATCGCATTAGGAGCTTGATTGAGGCCGCTAAAAGCAGGTAGGAGCTGTGTAACCGTCTAACTGGGATGAAATTGCAAAATTCATGAACTAGTTAGAAGTGTCAAAAACATAAAAACAAGGGCAAAGCAGCTCCTAGGTAGCAGAATCAGTGCTAAGAAAAAGGCCCTCATTAGGATCCCGAGCAGTGCGAGGAAGTGGCGGGGTCTTATGAGACGTGAGGATCCGGGTGAGGAGGTAATAGCCCATGCATAGGGCAGGATGACCAGTGCCCCTCGCCAACGGAATTACCTGATAGAAGAAGAGAAGCCACGCTCCATATCAGAACCAACAGGAAGACCACCATACGGGTGGAAGTGGAGTCAAGGGGGAAGGAAGAGACCAAGAGAGCCTAAGTAGACTCTGTTTGAAAATGCTGCCATCATCCCAAAGAAGATAGAGCCACATGCTTTTGTTTTAGGGATGGCCATTGATGTAATGGAAAGGGCTACGAAATATACCCATATGCCAAGCCCATTGACGTGACGTGTGTGCAGTTCCGACGGGATGATGAAAGGACTAGAGTTGGGCATGCCTAGGTGAGCAGCAAGAAGAGGGCTTATAAGCCTAGGTATGCCCAGGACAACAAGCCCATAAAGTTTTTCTCAAGAGGCCTTGCCACGGAGGGAGGACCATATGAAGGGGGCTGGAATAGGCCTTAAAATTAAGACCCACATTCCGAAGATGAAATTTTTGTTTTGATTTTTCAAAAATGAAGTGGTACTAGACAACAACAACAATAAATCAAGTGGGCTTCACTGCTGGTGCAGCGTCCATCGTGATCGCCAGGTGTTGGGGCCATCCATCGTCGGCCACCCCCAATATATCTGTTGGGCAACAAACTCTCGGGACATGAATATTCTTTCTTGTAACAACCTTTTAACTGAATCTTGCCAACGGGTAGTACCCGTGTAGATGTAAAGGGGAACTATTGGGGGATAGGATTTACATGATAGAGAGGGGATTAGAGAGGACAACTAGGTGTGATATGACATTGTACTTTGGGATAAGCCATTACTCTAGTGATACAAGTGATTATTTGTGCAATCCTCCATTTTTTGTACTGTATATGTCTATTTGATTTCTAGTTTTGTGTTAAGCACTTTCTTGTCTGGATATGTCTTCTCACTGGGATTTGTATTCAGAGTCATTCATATCTAGACGTGACTCCTATCTGGAAACAGGATCAAGATCCATGTTAAGAATCTTGTCAAATGCAGGAACTGACCTCTGTGTGCTGGCATGACTGACTCTCTTAGCCTAGACAGATCGGCGGCGTAATGCATTAGCATTAGCTTATCGCATTAGGCATAGTTGCATTAGTTGAACATAAGATAATGTTTCCAAATTTTTAATACATGAATGATAGGAATTAATTCTCTATTATAAGTACTATGCTTAAGCTCAAATGGTTTCAATATTCTACTTTCAAAATCAATTGGATGATTATCTTGCATAAGCACAGCACCAATACTATATCCACTAGCATCAGTTACTACCACAAAGAATGGTCTAAGGAAATCAAAGTGTTAATACGGGTGCATGGGTAAGTGCTTACTTAAATGCATTAAAAGATTTTTCATTCATGTCAGTCCAAAGCTTTTTCAATAATTTAGTCAAATGATGTGCTTTGTAAGAATTTTTTTCCACAAATCTTCTATAGAGTAAGAGCATAAACTAAGAAAAGATCTGAACGTATGAATATCCTTTGGTCTAGGCCATGATATAATGGTCTCTATCTTTTTAGGATCGATATAAATTTCTTTACTAGACACAATATGTCCAAGGTATTCGATTTCTTTTTGAAAGAAATCACTCTTGTTTGGGTTGACATAGAGTTGATTTTCTTTCAAAATATTGAATACTATCTCTAGATGTTTCTTGTGTTCATCTTTGTC
The DNA here is from genome assembly GCF_041138505.1 of Cibotium barometz. NCBI lineage: Eukaryota > Viridiplantae > Streptophyta > Polypodiopsida > Cyatheales > Cibotiaceae > Cibotium > Cibotium barometz. Next base: position 61,202,873 of record NC_141051.1, read on the forward strand.
TTTGCTAAAAACTAATACGTCATCAAAGAAAACAACTACAAAATTTTGGTGCTTTAGAAATTTGTAGTTCATCATGTAACTAAATGTAGCCGATGCATTAGTAAGTCTAAAAGCATTACTAAAAACTCAAAATGATCCGTTTGCATGTGAAAACCAGTCTTATAAACATGTTCTTCGGCCATTCTAACCTAATGATAGCTTGACTTAAGGTCAATCTTGGAAAATGCTTTGGCTCCTCTCAACTTATCTAAGAAATCATCCACACATGGAATATGATATCTATTCTTGACAGTATTCTTATTTAAAGTTTGGTAGTCAATACACATGTGAAACATTTCATTCTTATTTTAAATGAGAAGAACACGTGCTCTGTATGGTGAACTACTAGGCCTAATAAGTTTCCTATCAAAGTAGGTTCTCAATTTGAGCATTAGGTGAAATATGGACTCTCATTTTTGGCCCTTAAGGATTTCCACATCTCCTCTCTCTATAGAAAAATGGGCTCATGGTAAAATTTTTGCAAATCAACTCAAAATTGAGTGAAGTTTAGACATTTGGAATCTACTCTTCGAGACTTTTCCAATGATATATAGCATGATAAGCAATTTTGAATATTTAAGAAGTCCCCAAATTGGTGATGACATGGCATTTCACCACATGAGCCCATTTTTCTAGAGAGAGAGGTGTGGAAATCCTTAAGGGGAAAAAATGAGAGTCCATATTTCACCTAATGTCTGGATCTCTTTTTTCTCTAGAAAATTTACTCTATTGTACAAGGAGGAATACTTCCAAGGATAATATCTATCCTATGGTCTTTTGGTCTAGAATTAGATAATCGAGGAGGTAACTCACTTATAAAACAATTCAAAAAATTGGTGTGAGGTGTCCTTGGAAATTGGCTTAGAAGCAGAAACCTCATGAACTATAACTAGATAAGTCTTTCCTTCTTCCTCATGGTTGGCTCAACTTGGGTATGGCTACGGAGTGCACATTCACTACATTCCCATAATCCTTTTAAGCATACATTCTCACCAACTAAATTCAAAAGATATGATATAAGAATCATAATCAATGTGAGGTTATGCTCATGTCTCCATGGCATTCCAAAAGAATCATATCATATGAATGCAAAGGTGCTAGAAAGGCGTGAGGTTGAGAATATGCTGCAATGGATAAGACAACATCTTTCACTTCCTTTGTGCAATTATACTTTGTTCCTTGAAAAGTAGTTTTGATTTTATACTTTGAATGAGTAGCATTCAATTTAAGAGCATGCACAAGCTTTTCGAAAGTAAATTCACGCGTACTACCATCATCATGCAATATATTTACTTTCTTGCGCTTAATATGTCCTTTTGTTTTTAAAAGCATATGAGGTGAAACTTGCTTTTCAATAGGTCTAGGTATACCTGGATCATCTGAAAGATATTTGTTTTCAGAATTATCCTCTTGCTTCAGAGAGAGAAGTTGTTGTCCTCATCTTCTTCACCATCAATCATGTTGAGATGTGCAGTTGTTGACTTCTTCTTCTTCTCTATGCAATTTGGATGCAATGTATCCTTTTTGCCGACAATTGTAACATGTCATAACTCGAGGTGCAAAATATTATTTCTTCTTTGCGTCATCGTTCTTCTTCTTCTTCTTATTAGCACCACGATTGTTATTGTCGTTTGAAGCAATGCCTTTGGTATCATTAGTGTACCTATCAGACTTACAAAAAGGAACAAACTTTCTAAATTTGTTAACATGAGAATCCTATGGTGGTTTGTTGTTCTTTGGTACTCCATTCTTTTGTTCACAATTGTAAGCCAAAGAGATCACCATAGAGAGAGAATGAGGTTGGATTACCATTCCCAAGAACAAATCTCTTACACTCCTAGGATAAAGAGGGACACAAAAGTATAGCCAGAACTAGAGAGACCTTTTAACACCATACTAGATAATATAGGAAAAATCTCGCATTTTGGGAATTTCAAAAGTGAGAGGTTTCGTATAATCTGGGAATTTCCAACTTAGTGTGAGAAAACAAACATAGGTATAGAGATCCATATTTGTAAGGAGATTGATGAATCCTGGAAGGTGGCATTAGAAAACACCATAACAAGGAAGTGGCATTTGTCTCTTGCATAGACCAACACCAATTGGATTCAACATTGTACAAAAAGTTCAACTTACAAATTGAAACTTTATTGTCAATGACACAAAATTTATAAAACAATCTAACAGATATCAACACTGTTCAAGACAAAAGAACATCATAGACACAAAAGATGGTTTGTATTAAGTGCAAAAAATAAGATACAAAAAAGTTTTTTTTGGGAGAAACATAACTCTAGCACCCACAAAATTGAATCTATACTCTACTAGTCTTCAAAGGAGGCACCATCAAGTTTATCCCCATCAGGTTCATGCGTGCTAGTGAGGTGAAAGCCTTCTTGTGCTTTTTTGGGTGGCTTCCCTAACTGGTATCTTGATTCTTGTATGTGGCCTTGGTTTTTTTGGGTCTCCATGACCAAACAATTGTATCAGCATGTTCTCACACCCACGGATCTACCTTGTTCTCCACCAAAAACCCCTTCCAAAACAATCAACATAGGCCTCTGCATCTGTCATACCATTCTTCCTTGCAAAGGTCCCCAATACTATATCACAAGCTTTTTATTATAGAGTTTGATGACATCTTGTCCATATCAATGTCTGATTTGAAAAGATGCAGGGGGGAAGAGAGCTTGAGCTCTTGCAAGCACACACACACACTCACAAAACCCTAATAGAGAACACACAAGGTGAGAGGCTGAAAATCTTCTTCTTCTCTACTCAACACTCAACACACCATATATAAGAATAAGAGTACACACAATATGAAAGGTACTCAACCAAATACATACACGGGTTCTCTATAGTGTGAACCCGACTAAATGAGCTGGCGCTATAACTATGCCAGTCTCTAGAATGGCTGTCACACAGCCTGTCATCCCACTGGCTGCATATCACCCAAGATCTCACCAACCATGCCAGTGGTGTAAGTGTGGGGCCTATCCCCCAGGCGGGTCATCAGTGTCCACCGCCTCACTAGAGCTCGATATCTCAACACTCCCCCTCGAGCTCAACTCCATCTCATGTACACCAAGCGAAGCCCTGAATCTGCGGAGCTTCTCTGTACCCAATGCTTTGGTGAAGATGTTAGCTACCTGATCCTTTGTGCTGACATAAACAAGGTCAAGGTCTCCTGCCAAGACCTTCTCTCTGACGAAGTGGTAGTGGACCTCTATGTGCTTCGTACGAGCATGAAAGACTGGGTTCCTGGCCAACTGTATACTACTAATGTTGTCACAGAAAATGACAACTTGTCTATCCACTGATAGACCCAAATCTCCAAGTAGCTTCCTCAACCAAGCTACCTCACATGCTGCCATAGCAGCTCCTCTGTACTCGGCCTCTGTACTCGATAGAGCAACCGTAGGCTGCTTCTTGCTGCTCCAAGTCACAGCAGCACTCCCCAAAGAAAACATGAATCCACTGGTAGATCTCCTATCTGAGATACTACCCGCCCAATCAGCATCTGTGTACCCATGTACACATATCTCTGTCCCAGTCTCATAGAATAGTCCACAATGCAAAGTAGACCTCACATACCTCAGTATGCGTCTCACTGCATCCAAATGCGGTTTCCGTGGAACCTGCATAAACTGACTCACCAACCCAACAGCATAGCTCAAATCTGGTCTGGTGATCGTCATGTAGATCAAACTTCCTACTATGCTCCTGTACATAGTAGGATCCTCCAAGATCTCTCCTGATTCTGCACTCAACTTGCCATTCTGATCCAATGGCACAAAAATAGGCTTACAGCCTGTCATACCATACTTGGACAACATGTCCAAGCCATACTGTCTCTGCAGTAATCCAATACCATGTGGTGACCTAATCACCTCAATGCCCAAGAAATATCTGAGCTCCCCCAGATCCTTCATCTCAAACTTCTGTCTTAGCAAGATCTTTACATCAAAGATCTCTGCATCATGGTCCCCCGTAATGATCAAGTCATCTACATAGATGACAACAAGCACAACTCCTCTATCACCATGTCTCACATACAATGAGAAATCTGCATTGGCTACATGAAAGCCAATAGTGACAAGATATTCAGAAATCTTGTCAGACCATGCTCTTGGTGCTTGCTTTAAGCCATACAAGGCTTTCTTCAACCTGCAAACATGCTCGGGGTGACCCACATCCTCATAACCAGGTGGCTGCAACATATACACCTCTTCTTGCAAATCCCCATGCAAGAATGCATTCTTTACATCCATCTGATGTAAAGACCATTGCTTTGACGCAGCCACTGCTATCACAACTCTCACCATTGCCATCTTGGCAACTGGGCTGAAAGTTTCCTCATAATCAATCCCATATGTCTGCGCATATCCTTTGGCTACCAACCTAGCCTTGTACCTGTTTATGCTTCCATCACTATTATGTTTAACTTTGTACACCCACTTGCATCCAATGGCTTTCTTGCCTTCAGGCAATTGCACTAAATCCCAAGTCTCATTTCCATATAGTGCATCCATCTCCTCATCCATAGCTTTCTCCCAACACACATTTCCAACAGCCTCATCAATGCATGTGGGCTCAACAACCTGCACAACCTTTGCCATATATGCATAGTGATGTGCCACATAACCATCATAGGTAAATCTCTGCACAGGATTTCTCACTCTCCCAGATCTTCGCAGCTTCTCATTCATGGCTTCCATAGCCTTCTTTACACCAGGTGTTCTCATAGCTGGGATCCCAAGCTCCTCATCAAGGCTCATATCTGAGCCACTAGACTCTCCATCAACATGAGAATGCCCTGCGGAAATGTCAGGCATACCAAGGGGCTCAACCATTTTCTCTTTTCCTTTACGTGATGTAGTAATCATATTTGCAGGGCTGGTATTATGACGCAGCCTGCCACTCCATGGTCTGTCAATAGACCCACTAGATGAGGACTCTCCTGGTCCACTCAAAGACTGTGATTGCTGACCTGCATTCTGTGCAACCACACTTCCACTCAAATCAGCCCCAACAACTTCTTTTTCAGCAGCATACCAGCTGCTCATCTCATCAAATACAACATCCCTGCTTACCCTCAACTCACGTGTAGCAGGGTTATAACACCTGTATCCCTTTTGCTCAAGGGAATATCCAATAAACACACATTTTTCAGCTTTCGGATCCAGCTTAGTTCTCAGCTCATCTGGCACATGCACATATGCAATGCATCCAAAGACTTTCAGATGAGACAAATCTGGTTTTCTGCCAGTAAACCTCTCCTCTGGAGTTACATCATGTATGGCTGCAGTCGGAGTCCTGTTCATGATGTATACTGCTGTAGAAACAGCCTCAGCCCAATAGCAATGCGGCATATTCTTCTCTTCCATCAATGCTCGCGCAATCTCAGCAATGTGCCTGTTTTTCCGCTCAGCAACTCCATTTTGCTGCGGAGTGTATCTGCATGTAAACTGTCTCCGAATACCATTCTTCTTCAAAAATTCAGAGAACTCATTGGAGAAGTATTCTCCCCCTCCATCTGACCTTAGGCACTTGACATATTTCCCTGTTTGCTTTTCAACCAAAAATCTGAAATTCTGAAAGTGAGTGAACACCTCACTCTTCTCCTTCATGAAATATACCCACACTTTCCTTGTGTGGTCATCAATGAAAGTCACATAATACCTGCAGCCTCCCATAGATATGGTCTTCGTAGGACCCCATACATCTGAATGCACAACATCTAGTGCATTTCTGCTCACATATCTGTTACGTGGAAACACATGCTTTGTTTGCTTCCCAAATTGGCATGCTTCACATATTTTCTGCATACCTTCCACTTTAAATTTTGGCAGCCCTGTCACAATTCCAACAACATGCTGCATAACAAACAACCTTTCATTATCCTCATTATTTCTGCTTGAGGATGCATAGTTGTTTTGCTGCACTTTCCCATTTTGCATGTCAGCCTGCTTCTTATAACATTCTGACTGCACATGTCCAGGCTTACCACAATAATAGCATTCACGTGTATCATTATATTGCCTTTGCCAATTTCCACGGCCTCTTTGACTCCCCCTGCCTCTGAATTTGCCTCTTCCACCTGCGTGTTGTTGTTGTTGTTGTTGATTCTGGGACTGTTGCTGCTGCTGCTGCTGCTGGACATAATTCTGATTACCTGTTCGGCCACCTCCTTGACCGCATCCACGGCCTCCTCTACCTCGTCCTCTTCCTGAACTCGTGTAGAAGGCCTGTTGCTCTGAACTGTTTTTGCTTTGTGAAGACTGTTGGTCTTCACCCAAGTTCTTCTCTTCGATAATCAGCATAGACACCAAATCTGTAAAGTTGGGAATGTTTTCCCGAGTCTGAATAGACGTCTTAAACGCCTTGTATTGTGGCCCGAGACCACGTAGACAGACTTCCACCTTGTCATCATCATCTACTGACACACCAATAGATGCAAGGGATTCCACAATACCCTTTATCTTCAGCGCATAGTCATTCACAGACATGCTCTTTTTCTCCACAGTATGAAGTTCATTCTTCAACTGTATCTTACGTGCCTTGGTGTTTGTTTCATAAAGCTTTACCAAGGTGTCCCACGCCTCCTTGGGGGACTTGGCATCCTGAATGTGCCCAATCATGGTGTCCTGTATACTAATGGAAAGCCAATACATTACTTTCCTAGCTCCTTGGTTCCAGTCTTTAAACTCTTTCACATCTACAGCAGTCGGATTTATATCCGGTATCTCCGGTGCCTCTTCATGCTCACCTTCTATGTAGTCCCAATAACCTTTTCCCATCAGGAAATTCGTCAACCTGAACCTCCAAGCATGGAAGTTATTCTTATCCAGCTTCTCAGCCACAATCTGAGTTATCCCATCATTTGACATCTTGCCAAACACACAACTTTACCAGAAACTGCACTCTGGTTTTTTTTGCACAAATGCTGTATTTTCTGCACAGCGGTACTGCAGTACTCTCAAATGTCACAACCAGTGACTTCAATGCACATACATACACCCAATGGCAACTGTAGACCTCTTTGCAGCACCCACAGTGTCTGCACAGTCAATCTGTCTTCCTGCAGTTCTTAAAACAGAGTTCTGCAGAGAATCGATGACTTACCCGCAGTGCTCGAAATCGCCTGCTTTCTGAAAAACGGAGGTCCAGACGCGCCCGAAACGCGTTTTCGGCCCGCAAATTGAAGTCCAAAGGACTGGATAGTTGCCCTATAGCTTTACTCCCGCGAAGAAAGCTCCTCAATCAGAGATCGTTTGCCGGTGCCTCCCGTAGAGCTCCCGACAAGGGTGTAGTCACCAACACAATAGGGAAGAGTAGTTGAAGCTCTTACCCTCGTACCGCTTCCTGTGGTTCTCTTGCTTGTAGCTCAGCCCTTAGCACGAACCAGGCTCTGATACCATGAAAAGATGCAGGGGGGAAGAGAGCTTGAGCTCTTACAAGCACACACACACACTCACAAAACCCTAATAGAGAACACACAAGGTGAGAGGCTGAAAATCTTCTTCTTCTCTACTCAACACTCAACACACCATATACAAGAATAAGAGTACACACAATATGAAAGGTACTCAACCAAATACATACACGGGTTCTCTATAGTGTGAACCCGACTAAATGAGCTGGCGCTATAACTATGCCAGTCTCTAGAATGGCTGTCACACAGCCTGTCATCCCACTGGCCGCATATCACCCAAGATCTCACCAACCATGCCAGTGGTGTAAGTGTGGGGCCTATCCCCCAGGCGGGTCATCAGTGTCCACCGCCTCACTAGAGCTCGATATGATTTAGCCATAGCAAGCCAAATGGGATAGATATCTCTATTGTCACAGTGTAGCAAGATAAAGTATCCGTGCTTAACATCTAACATTGGGTTGAATTATTCCCTTGTTTTTTCCTGTTAAGGCCCACAATAACATTGGATCTCCTTGATTCTTGTGTATGTCCCTGGTTTTTTTTGGGTCTCCCATGATCAAACAATTGTATCATCATGTTCTCACACCCATGGATCTACCTTCCACTAACAGTTAGCATAGGCCTCTACATTTGTCATACCATTCTTCCTTGGAAAGGTCCCCAATACTATATCAAAAGCTTCTTGCAGTTTGGTGATGTCTTATCCATATCAATGTTTGACTTAGCCATAGTAAGCCAAATGGGATAGATATCTCTGTTGTCGGTGCAGCAAGATAAAGGCTCCTTGCTTAACATCTAACACTGGGTTGAATTCTTCCCTTGTTTTTTCCCATTAAGGCTCACAATAATGATCATTGTTCTCTTCATAACCTAAGAATATTTCAACATCCATTTTAGTATTCACATTATCTAGCTGTTGGGCTCCTTGAGATTTTGGCCAAAAATGTGTGTACAATCTAGCCTATGATGTTATTGGTTTCTCAAGCTCTTGGATTACATTATTCCAATAATCTATCGCAGGACTATAATATCTTGGCACACCATTTCCAAGATTGTGCCAAGATTTTATGTAAGACTTTATTCCTGATATCACATCTTTATGCCCCTTTACATACTCTACCATTGGCAATAGAGGTGGATTACCCGGTGGTAACATTGGTTTACATTCAATGTATTTCTTCCATAGTAGGATACCTCCATCCCTATTCCTCCAATCAGATGTCGCTAGATGCACTTTATATTGCATTATCGGTGTAGCCCCCTTCATGAAGAACCAAAATTGAAGCAATTTTAAGTGGCCTATAAGTGCTTCTTGACCATCACAGGGACTTCTATAAGTAAGTAGGGCACTGAAGAGCAAGTTGAGCTATTCCTTAACGTATCCATCAAATGTAGTAAAGTGAAGGTCTACCTAACTCTCAATTTCTGAGAAAACTTGCTAAACATTGCATCTATGTCCTCATGTGTGTATCCAACCATTAAAAATCCCAACTAGACAGTTTTGAAAACACCCCTTGCAACAAGGAGAGATAAATATGCAAACAAGTACTATTTTTGTTTTCACCTGCACAGTTATCCAACTATAGTAGCAAGTTCTTTAGAATCTTGTGGAATGATGAAAACACACTAGAACCTTGGTCAACCAGAGCAAGAATTGGTGTGGCTGGTGCTCTTGATAATATGGGCTTTGCATTGGAAGTGGAAGAACTTGCTTGATATGCTGGCGAGGTAGTAGCTACTTGACAAGGGCGCGAGATGTCTTTGGGATTCCATGCACTTCATATCGTGAATGGCAACAAACAAACAATCATCCCATTTAGCTTAAATTCATATTTACTCTTCTAAGCCTTGAGTCTTGAAGCCAAGATATGGAAAGCACATCATATACATAGTTTGTACGGGTTTCTTAAGTCTGTCCCCAAAATCTTGGCATATGCTTATTTTACCATGTCATGATCCTTCACAAGATAACATTTAATAATCAATAATGGAAACCCCCTTTGCATTGATTCAATTAACACATAAAAGTTGGAAGTTGGTGGTGCTCTCTCCTTTGGAATTGTGTTTATGAAAGTGTCGCTCCTTTTTTTTTGAGGTTGGGGCAATTAACCACCACTGGAAACTCATTTGGTGGTCTATTCTCCATCAACCTGCATGGCCTCGAAGGCTATACATCATTGTAATGAGATCTTGTCTAGCATTATAATCTGTTTGATAGGCCACTTAACTAAGCTGATGCTATCCACCTTAGATATAGTTCTGTCGCTTGATGTACTCTCATTTGTCCTTTCAACAGTCACACCCATGTAATCCTCACCAAGTTGCTCAAAGTTGACATAGTTGTCTGAAACACATACAAGATCAACCCCTTGTACAACATCTAGGTCTTGCTCTTATTCCATAATAAGAGGACTTCTTTGTTCTTTCAAGATTCTTGAATTTTGAGGTCATTATCTAGAGATGCTACTAGTATTGCATCTACAATTGGAGGTTCGATAAGATCCATTTGTTTGTTTTCATTTTCAAAAGGCCCTCCAAAATTCACAAAGTTGCCAAAAGGCCTTAACAACATCTTAGGCCAACAGATGACACTCCAGATTGCACCTCTTAGCTCTCCTATATCCATTGTAGGGAAGGGAAGGTCTACATCCTTCACACACTCCTCCACAAACACATACACATTCCCTTGCCCAATCTCTGTACCATTGCAAAAAAAGGATCTATTTTAGACACACAGCCAATACTAACACATTCATTTGCTAGCATCATTAAGACCTTGTCTCCAGGTTGAACATCCGTCCCTATCATTTTAATGTAAGATTGTCATCACAAACATGATCATTCAAATGCCCAAGAAGTTGGAAACATAGAATGCACTCAATATTTGAGGGTAACCCTAAGGGTTTTAGAATGGCCTTAGGGACATTCTATATCTACCATGCATGCTGCAGGTACAAAATTTCCCTAGGGTCATTCTACCATATGGACATGGTTTTTCTAGTGTAACACAAGGGGTACATAATGACCCTAGGGATCCAGTGTAGCACAAGGGGTATGGAATGGCCCCAGGGCCATTCTACCATGCTTATTGTTTTTCTTTTATAGCACAAGGTGTTTTAGAATGGCCATAGGACCATTCTACCATGGACAGTGTTGTTCTAGTATAACATTAAAAGGGGTATAGAATGGCCCTAGGGCCATTCTATAATGAAAACTCTTGCTCTAGTGTATCGTAAAAGGGTAAAGTGGCCCTAGGGCCATTCTACCATGCTCGTTATTTTTCTTGTGTAGCACGAGGGGTTCTAGAATGGCCTTGGGAGGGCCATTATATATCCAATGTAGCACAAGGGGTATAGAATGGCCATAGGACCATTCTTCCAAGCTCATTGTTTTTCTTGTATAGTATACAGGGTTCTAGAATGGCCCTAATCAAGCACCACTGTTCTAATATATCATGAGTGTTAATGGATAACATACTACCTTACACACACAAGAGAAAGAAGAAGAGAAAGGTGCATATGAAAGGGTCAAGTCCAGTGAATGGCACCTAGCTAACCTGATGAGGGTTAACTCTTCGATGTGAAGCTGCTAGGGGCTCACTCCACACTCTCCTTGTGTCATCCAAAGAGAGATCCAAGTTAGGTAGTGAGTAAGAGGGAAGGAGCTATGGAGAGCTCAACCTCTACCTCATGCCAATCGTATGCAAATGGGGCATGGTAGATAGCAATGAGAAGGTAGAAGAGAAGAGAAGGGAGAGCATTACCATTCCTACTCACATGCGCCAACAATCTAAGCAAGCAAGCCACAACACAAGTAAGCAAGCAACCATAAACTCAAATGAGAGAAAGAAAGAGAAGGAAAAACTCAATTGAGACAAATGGGATTGTCCCTTTTCATATTTCATCAAATGTCTTATAAACATGAGCTTATATTTACAATGTCCAGCCGCCCAATTACAAGTGGGGGCCCAAAACTAGTCTTCCTAGTTTTACTAGCTCTATGTACATCAAATATTCATGACTGGCATTACACATGCCGTAAGCTCGGTCATCCCATATCTGATTTACAATTAGTGCATTGTGTGGTTATAAAAAGATGAGCTACAAAAGGCGTAGTACCCGTTTGAAGGTCATGTTAACGGGAGTGATTAACATACCCCCCTCCCTAAAGCAGGTATGTCCTTGGAACTGTGCAGAGCTATCTGTAGTATAAGGAATAGGTGCGGACGAAGTCCCATCGCAAGGTAGGAGCGCGAGGGGCATGATGGTGGAAGACCTGGTAGCTGGTCCAAAAGGTGGTCTCCATCATGTCTTCAAAAGTTTGGAGCCTCCAAGTAGGCATCCAGATAAAACATTCATAATAGTCAAACATGTGCTTGAGAGTTGGCCCTTTGTTTATGTCAAAGGCAAGGCCTTGGGCTCCTTTAAAGTAGTGCTTCCATGTGGGGAACGACTCCAGCAAGGTGATGATGAGGTTGAAAAAGCGTAAAGTTGTGATCATCGGCTGGGTGAGGACCTAGTTATAGCGGCGGGGCGGATAAAATCATGGAAAAGCCGGACCATAGATTCTTCTGTGCATGGATGTTGCACCAACGAGGGTGCGAATCACAGGAAGTTGAACTACAACTTCGGGTTTTTCTACTACTCTTTGTGGAACGTCTTCCAGAACCATCGTCGTCGAATGGGAAGGTAGTCGAGGGCTGATCCTCACTGCGCATGGCGTGTTATAGCAGAACTCCCAAATCAATGGTTTGCTAAGGAAAGGTCACCGCCATGCCGACTGCTCACCCATGAGTTTTAAAGTTATGGGATGAGCAGCGACAGATGGCTGGTGGTAGAGCCGCCCGCGAACGAGTTCGGGGAGGGTGGTCACGCCACTAGTTTTTGTGCTTTGCGTCAAGGTAGGGGCAAAGAATGTGGACGTCCAGGCGATCGATGATGCGGCTAAGAGGCTTATGCTGGAGTTTTTGATGATGACTGAGCAGGATGGCTATTGCCTGCTTGAACTCTGTTTGATCTAGGTCAAGTGGTTGGGTGGATGGTTGGGTGGATGGTTGCTGAGCCGGCAAAATGGGGGCGGAAGGGCTGTTAATGAGGGTTCGGTGGCAAGGCCGACGTCAAGCAGTGGTGGTGGTCTAAGGAGGGGAAGGCATCCCGGAATGCGATGTGCATTTCTAAGTGAAGGGATAATAAAGGGGTGAAGGAGGTGTGGGTGATGGGGGTGGAGTGGGAAAATGAAGGGGAGGTGAAGAAGAGTGTGTGTGAAAAAGAGGGAGGGTCAATGTGCCTGAGGGGGTGGTAAGGGTGGGGGTGGGTGAGGTGGAGGTGCAGAGGATGAACTTAATGGGGGAGGAGGAGCTGGGGGGAAGAAGCTCTTGGTGGTGGAGGTGGCAAGCTACCCTGCTCATCATTTTCATCGTCTCATTACTGTTTGGGACAGGGCTAGCTTCAGCAGCACGAGGACTGTTAGCATAGAAGAATTGAACTGCCATGGCAGCCTCAGCTTCATTGAAACCCCAGGGAAAGGCAACACGGGAATCATCAAACTAGAAGATGCTAGTGGCCGCTAACTTCGATCTGAAGGAAGCACCTATGGTACTACAGAAGGAAGCAATCCACCGACAGAGTAAGGGAATCATCAAACTGGAAGATGCCTGTGGCCGCTAACTTCAATCTGAAGGAAGAACTTGTGGTACAGAAGGAGTAATCCACCGACAGAGTAAGGGGGTAGAGGGTCATGCAAAAGAGAGAGGTATGCGTCATTAACCAGATGCCAGAGGGGTACAGGTGAGGGCATACGCTGTTGGGGATAGATAAACCTAAAGTTGGTGGGGTGGCTTGGTCAGATGGGAAGCCATAGCGGAGGAGAAGTCTCCAACCAGTCAGGGTGGCTTGAAGAGGGTGCATGGGGAGCTCAAAAAAATCATGTGGGTGGTGGTGGAATGAGAGGCCCCTAAAAGAAGAAGTATGGGATTAGGGTTAGGCTGTCAATAGGGAGTTTAGTTAGAGCATAGGCGTATTGGTGGTGGGAGAGTGGCTCATCGATGTAGAGGGTATGTTGCAGAAGGTTGAGGTGTATACTCTTGAACTGGAGATTGATGAGCTGATAAGGGGTTTGCAGAGGGAAGGAAAAAATTGGTAGCTCGGTCGCCGTCTCCATCAGGGCATCCACTTTCTTGTCGAGGGTGCTAGATGGGGCAACAGAGGGTGAAGGGGGAGGCAGGGCTGCCCTAGCTTTAGCATCGCCCAGCTGCTCTTGCAAAGAGTGGATGGTGGCCTCGATGAGCTCCCGATATGCTTTGCAAAATCTGCTTAAGTGCAGGTGAGGAGGTTTTCTACTACCTGGGCCTAACTCGTGGCTTCCTGATGTGCAGGCCTTCAATTACGGTAAGCTCGTGAGATGAGTCTCTCGGCCGCTGCATGGGTTGTTGTGACTTGGTGCTCGAGCTCAGTGATGCAGGCAAGTATAGTGTCCAACTACTCTGTTTGCTGATCAAACTTCTTATGGAGCTCCATAAACTGAATGTTTATTTGGTATAAATCTTCAGACATAGCACGCTCCTGAGCCTTGGCTAACATCTCTCATTTGGGACATCTGCGCCACTTCTTGCTGCCTGTAGATGCAGTCTGTCATTTGGGTAATGAGCTCTCATGCCATATGTGAGAAGCCAAGTGCGAAGTTTGGGGGACTGATGAAAAACAGGTAGAGGGAGAGGAGACACACACATAGGAGCAAACCCTAATGTATATTACAAACCCTAACCATAGAGAGAAGCCATCTCCCTTCTCACACAATGCATAAAGCCATCATCCATCATACACAAGACACACTATGAGTTGTGTCCACACACTACTAACCCTAGCTAGTGTCCACACACTATGACCAGCTGGACGCAGTCATTTATGTCTCACACATGCTGCTAACTATCATGCCAGCACATAGCACAGCTAGCACACGCTGACATCGAGCTTAAATCTCAACAGCCCCTCTCAAGCTCATGATGTACTGCCATAGATGAAGATGTAGATGTAGATGAGCTTAGGCTATCAAAGCTCATGATGTACTGCCATAGATGAAGATGTAGATGTAGATGAGCTTGAATCTCAACAGCCCCTCTCAAGCTCATGATGTACTGCCATAGATGAAGATGTAGATGAGCTTGGGCTATCAAAGCTCTCAAATGACATTTTTGTCTTGTGGTAATGCAACCAAATCCCATGTTTCATTATGAACCAATGAGTCGATCTCAACATCCATTGCCTTCTCCCATACATGCTTCCCAATAGCTTCTGTATAGCATGTAGGTTCCACATGCTTCACCAAAGAGGTCATATATACGTAATGCATAGCAAAATCACGATATGTCAACTTGTCAACAACTGGATATCTGACCCTTTGGGATCTCCGCAATGCATGCGGATCACTCTGAACACCTATCACTCTAGCATGTGGAGGCACATATCTATCCTGCCTTGCACCAGGTGTGCGTAAAACAGGTATGCCAAGTTCCTCATCCAAACTCTCTAAACTTGATGACTCATAACCTGTAATTCCAATTCCTTCAACTTTATTTTTCCCTTTATCCACAGCACTACTCCTAGTGCTCACACTCTCATGTCTCAAGCATTCTGACCATGGATGTATAGTGCTACTCTCAGACTCTGCTGGCCCAGACATAGAGATAGAACTTGCTTGTGGCAAGTTCACATGCACATCAGCATCAAGAGAATCAATGACACCCTCATCCTTTGCTTTGTACCAACTAGCAAGTTCATCAAACCCCACATCTCGTGAGATAACCACTTGCCTAGTTTATGGATTGTAACATTTATATGTCTTGCGATCCTGTGCATAACCAACAAACACACACTTCTCTGCCTTAGGATCCAACTTCCTCCTTCTCTCGTCAAGCACATGTACATAAGCTATGCAACCAAACACTTTGAGCTGTCCAATGTCTGGCCTAAAACCTGTAAGCCGCATCTCTGGTGTACTTCCATGTATGGCTGCTATGGGCGTCTTATTAAGTATATACACTGCGGTGGCACATGCTTCTGCCCAATAATAGTCTGGCATGCTCTTCTCATTGAGCATCGCCCTGGCCACTTCACAAATGACTCTATTCTTCCTCTCAGAGCAACACCATTTTGCTGAGGTGTATACCTGCAAGAGTTAATTGCCTTCTTATGCCATGCTTTCTCAAGAAATGCTCAAAAGCATATGAGGTGTATTCAGCACCTCCATCTGTCCTCAAACATTTTATCCAAGAGCCATATTGCTTCTCTGCAAAAGCTTTAAAGTCCATAAACTTTTCCAACACTTCACTTTTCTCTCTGAGAAAGTAAATCCAAGTCATTCTGCTGAAATCATATGAATGTCACATAATATAAGCTGCCTTTAATGGATGGGTTTTGTGCAGGACCCCATACATCGCTATGAACTATCTCAAGTGGCCTGCTACTCATGTTGCCTTCTCTAGGAAATGGTAACCTTGCCTGCTTTCCAAACTGACAGGCATCACAAACATGCATATTCCCATCATACTTGAATCTAGGAAACCCACTAACAATGCCTCTTGCCTGCATGTTCTTTAACCTTTATATGTTCACATGTCCAATCCTCTTATGCCACATGTCAATGTCCTGTACCACATTTCGGCTTTTAGAGAACATGGCTGATTTCAACTCAGGAATCCCAGCATCCAGCTTAAATAGCCTGCCTTCTTTCTTGCCTTTGGCGACTCTACATCCATTTTTGAAATCCTCAACGAAGCCACCATGCTCGTTGAAACGAACCTGTAAACCCTGTTCCACCATTTGACCAACTGACTTTTTGTAATAAAAGGCACATACAAGACATCTGCCATAGATTTTGTTTCACCATTGTGCATAACCAATGGTACACTTCCAACATGTGTGATAGCATGTTGGGTATCATCTCCTATCTCCACATAGCCTTTCACATCCATAGGCTTCATATGCTCAAACCATTCACCATGACAAGTCATATGGTTTGATGCTCCAGAGTCCATATACCAAGTGTCATCATTTTCACCATTTGACATCATAGATCCCACAACATGTTTCATGGTAAACAAGTGATTTGTGCTGCCATCATTACTGCTTGATGCATAATTTCCACCATGTTGTGCATAATGTCCACCATTACTGCTTGATGCATAATTTCCACCATGTTGTGCATAATGTCCACCATGTTGTGCTCTACCCCCTCTCAAATCATTTTGTTTGCGGAAACAATCATGTGCCATATTGTTGAAATATACAAGTGAATAGGGTGTGTGTGGGAACAAGCTCTTGGATAGAGGCTGTAAAAGAGAAGATGTAATTGTGAAAGAACCTGTGAAAAGGTGAGAAGAATCTACTAGGAGAGAATAATGGGTAGCATGAGGGAATTTAGGAGTGTGGAGATATTCTAGGAGATATTCAGGGAAAAGAGAAGAGGTGGAGAGAATCAGGCAAAAGGTGGAGATATTCTGGGAGTAAATCATGGAGAAATCAAAGGGATTAGATGCTTGATGTAAACTCTATAAATTGAGGCATAGCCCTAATGAGAATTTGCTGGTTTTTGAGTATCCATGCCTACATTAATCTATTTGCTAATTATTCACTAATTACGTCTTAATCATTTGCTAATCACTTTGTTAATGATGTTGATTCTAGTGTTTGATCTACCATAGCTCATCATTATGCTCAAATTTCAACATGGTATCAGAGCCATGCCTAGAATCAATCAGATTTATGAGCCCATTAGTGAATTAATTAGGATTAGCAGGTAATTAGCAAAAAAAATCAATTTTTAGTGAGTTTTTCATCTTCCCCTTCACCCCCAGCCAGTGGAGGACTCCATTCTCCTTGCACACTCAACCATTGCCGAAACCCTTCTAGCCCAAGATAGCTAACCCATAGGAGCTCCAGCCCATCAAATTAGAAGCGCAAACCGCCCACGGAAGCTCCCGATTTTCGCTGATTAAAAAGCTACGTTTTTCTGCAGTAAATCAATGATTTCTACTTCATCAAATCAAATGGGTCTAATTCCTCTTAGCCCCGGGGGTTTTCAAGCATGCTCTACAAGCTGGTGAAGACAGAATTCAATTTCATCAAGTCTACATTGAGATCAAAGCTCTTCATCAAATCTGCAGGTGACTTTGGTAAAACAGAGATTAAGCTTTCATTATTTGGTCAAATCTTGTGTTTCTTGGCTTAATCCTCTACTAGACTCATTGCTATTGATGCCTTTGAAAGCATTTGAGCTCATTTGAAGTGGAAGGCACCAGATCTGGGCTCCCCGCATACTCTGTTTTCTGCACACAAAACAGAGCATTAATTTGCTAATCAGTGATTAATCAGTGCTAATCACTATATTTTGGTGCAATAGAGGGTTCAAATTAACCATTAGGTATCTGATACAGATCCCTATAACTTCAGATTTCAAATCGGAGTTGGTTTGATACTCCAACCATCCCGTACAAATTGGTTACCCTTAATTTAATGTAATTTCTGGTAAAATTATGCTGATAAATTTGTGAAAATCATCATTTTGCATTTAACCCTTGGTTAATGCCTGTAAATCTCACTCAAAATCAAGATTATTCACAGCCAGAGTTGCATTTGGAATGTGCATGAGAATGAATGCTATACGCATTATGTATTGGGCACATTGCATCAGTGTAAAAATGGGAACAGACACTGCCCTTGTCCAGAATAAGGCAAGAGGTAAGACCTCCCGCATAAATTTGGGTTTGCATTGCATAATGACAAAAGATAAACATAAAAAGCCCAAAGGAACTGTCAGCAAAACATTGAAATATGTTGCTCACATGGAGCAAAATGACCTGACGGACAAGCTCATGGCCCCAGCCATGAAAGAAGAAGAATATCTCTTCCCAAGAAGAGGATCCACACCAAGAAGATCTGAAAGAAGACATGGACACGAGAAGAGAAGCTACCACAAGAAGAGAAGCTACCCCAAGAAGATTGAAAGAAGAGACGGACGCGTGGAGAGAAGCTGCCACCACGACAAGAAGACTGAAGAGAAGAGAAGATGTGAGGCTCCAAAGAGTGAGGAGCCATGTGAAAATCTCTGAGAGAGAAAGAGAGAGATAGACCCCACAACCCAATGTAACCTGACCCAATAAAGTAAAACCACCTCTGAGCCACCGATGATGTAGGCCACGTGGTAGATGTATGTGTGAGCACTTTAGTCAAGGTCGCGGGCACTTATAGTAGCCTTGGACACATAGAGAGAGAGAGTGTCAAGGACTATGGAGTTTAGGGACTTGAGGCACTGGTCGCGGACTGTCAAGTAAGAAAGAAACTTGATACAGGGTCCAGGTGTGCTGAGATAACTTGAGGGGAGGAGTAGACACTGGTCGCGGAATACCAAGTAAAGGGAGGCAAACTTGGTATAGGGTCTAGGTGTACTAGGAGTATTCACTTGAGGGGAGGTGTTGAAATATACAAGTGAATAGGGTGTGTGTGGGAACAAGCTCTTGGATAGAGGCTGTAAAAGAGAAGATGTAATTGTGAAAGAACCTGTGAAAAGGTGAGAAGAATCTACTGGGAGAGAATAATGGGTAGCATGAGGGAATTTAGGAGTGTGGAGATATTCTGGGAGATATTCAGGGAAAAGAGAAGAGGTGGAGAGAATGAGGCAAAAGGTGGAGATATTCTGGGAGTAAATCATGGAGAAATCAAAGGGATTAGATGCTTGATGTAAACTCTATAAATTGAGGCATAGCCCTAATGAGAATTTGCTGGTTTTTGAGTATCCATGCCTACATTAATCTATTTGCTAATTATTCACTAATTACATCTTAATCATTTGCTAATCACTTTGTTAATGATGTTGATTCTAGTGTTTGATCCACCATAGCTCATCATTATGCTCAAATTTCAACACATATGACCAAATTTTCCACAGTAATGGCATTTCACATTTTGCATAGATGTTTGTTGGCCTTGCCAACGTCCTCTTACCACAAGGATTACCTCTGCCTCTCTGAGGTGTATATCCACGACCACCTCTAGCGCCATATGTAGGCTGAAAATTCTGTTGTGGTGACCTGTCCTGCCATCCACGACCATTACCACGGCCACGTGATGCAAATCTCCCCCTGCCTCTAAATCCTCTTTGTGAATAGAAAGCCTGATTTCTGCCATTATCATCATGGCTAGTAGATGCATCATGAAAAGAATCACTAAGTTTGATTTCCTCAACAAGCAAGAGTGAAACCAACTCATCAAAGTCTGGTAAACCTATACTTTGAACTGAGATGGATGTATCAAATGACTTATACTCCTTGCTGCCAAGACCACGCAAGGTAATGTCTACCAAATCATCATCAGGCATGGGGGAATTGATTGTTGCCAATGCATCTTCATACTTCTTTATCTCTTGTACATAATCATGGATGCTCCTTCTATTCCGTTTCACATTATGAATCTGTTGTCGCAAACTGAGACTTGCAAGCACTAGTGTCTGTATCAAACAACTTTACCAATGTATCCCATGCATCCTTGGGATTCTCAGCATCATGTATATGTATGAGTATAGCATCCGAAATACATATAGACAGATAATGCAAAACTTTGTATGCTCTTTCTGACCATTGCTTATAAGCTATAACCTGTTGCTGTGTAGGTTGTTGAGGCTAGCTCCGCACTTGTAATAAGATTCCAAAAACCTTTTCCCTTCAGAAAGCTTTTGATCCTGTACTTCCATGCCTGGAAGTTCTTCCTATCCAATTTTTCATCCACAATTTGTACTAGATTATCCGACATATTTGCTCAATGCAAATCGCACCTTCCGCACACATCCAAATCTGTAAACGAGCCTTCCTCAGCTCAACCACACTCCTATAAGTGTTCCAGATACTCCAAAGTACACAATGAACTTCACTTTTGATGTAGAAAATCAAACTGATTGCATCCAAAATGAACTGGCTTACGCAGTCCCAGGGTACCCTATTTTGGCACGCTTTTCAAGGCTTCAAATTGCAATGTAGTGGTTCAATCAAGTGTGGATAACTTGCATTGACACCTAAACAAGCTCAATGTTGCATATCAACACCAACCAAGATGTGTACATACCAATTTTGTCGAACCCCCTTCTCTGTTTTGAGAAAAACCAGAAAAACCAATAAAACCAATAGTAGAATTGCTCTAATTTCTTCAATGCTTGTCCAAATTGAGAGACCATGCATTCATTAGCTTAGCAATGATGTCCACTAACTCCATGTAAAAGGAATTAGACCAATTGTTTAAGATGAGAGAGTAATTAGTCCATTAATCACACTCTGTTTCACTACTAATGACAGTAGACAGCCTGTTTAATCAGCTCATTTCCAGCTCCATAGATCATAATTGCTCCAACCAATCATGTAGCAACCTCCTCACTAGTGTGAATCACAAATTTTCTAAGCCAATTTTGGAATTTATCAAGCACAACAGTTGATTTGAGTCCTCCACTTAGCAAAAATATCAGAAAATGCTCTGTTTTCCCTGTATGAGCTGCGCCGCCTACTATAGAGGGAATTTGGGACCTTTGTAGTGTCAATTGATAGTACATATGATTGCCTAACACACCAAGGCATGTGTGTAACCCATCAATGGTCTGATTTTTGCCAAAAACTTGCTCTAATTTCATCCACCAAGTGATTCTTTTTCTTTGTTTTGTGAGAGCTTCAAAAACAGTAATTTTCAATCACTCAAATGCATCATAAATGCAAGATATGCGCCAATGCGAGCCATGCAAACAAGCCTTAAAGTGTAGCACCATACAAGCATTGCCATAAAGGTGATCTTAACAGCACATAAAAAAATGCAACCTTCTCTCTCGACTAATAGAGATGTAAATTATACTGATGGAGGTGACATTTATTCTCAGGGTCTGTAGCATCTATTTATAATCCTCTGTGATGAGCAGCTACAACACAAGCTTTATTGTTCCAAACATCTAACGAGTATCAATATTGCAAGTTTAAAATTAGATAGAGCAAAGAGATAAGGAATAAGATGCAATATCTTTAATCATTGTAGAACCGTGTATCGACCTAGTTTAGTGATCATGAGAGATGAAGAAGTCTACCTCAACTACCAAAACAACAAAAATAAGTGGAGCCATCTAATCTTGAGATAAGGTTCTACTTTCAAAAACCCTAAGGCTACCTTAATTATTGTAAAGAGTCTTTTGTGAGGTGTGTTTATATGGACTTATCTTTTTTGATTATTTTTAGTGCATAACCTTAATTAGTGCAAAGAGACTTTTGTAAGGGGTGTTTATATGGGCTTATCTTTTTTTATTGTTTTTATCGCATAACGCTCATTTCCTCATTTGTACACTGAGACACAAGGAAGGTAGGGAGTGAGTAGAAGTGACAAGAAACTAGCAAACAACCACATGAGCAAGTAAGGATAATCCCACAAGAGCTAACAAAGCCAACATGTACTTAACTCATATATAAGGGGGTCATTTCAAGCAATGAGCCTTTCTATATGAGTATAAGTTTCAATCTTGTAGCCTAACTTAACTCATTGCTCATTTCAAGCAATGAGAAATATAACACATCTAGAGTCTTTCTATGACTACTATAAGCTTCAATCTTGTAATGTAATTGAACTTGAATCTATTTTCAATAAGCACACACACACACACACACACACACACATTCATGATGAGTTCTCTTCATTTTTATCTACCTTAGATTAGTGTTATCATTAGTGTAGAATTAGTTTCTAATTAGGTAATTATCTTGTTAATAGGAGAACTTGATCCATGTTTCTTAATAATCTGCACTCAAGACTGTAAGTGATGCCATACACCAAGAGTACCTCTAATGTACCTAAGTAATCACAACTCTTGATTCTAATGACTCTCCTTTGGCTTGTTGGAAAACCTACTTAAAACACCAATTGTGTAAAGTTGAAATCAAGTCGTGTTAGTGAGAAAAATTGAACTCCAGTTTCCTATACTTCTTCTTGATATACTAATGGTGAAGAATCTTTTGCAGAAAGCTTCACATTCACCTCCATATAGGCATTGACACAAGTTTGCAGTCGGTCATTCCAAATTCTATGAGAATCTCAAGCATACTTCTGTTGCTAGTGATATGAAGACCTTGCGTGACTCCTGCACACCTCAATTCCCAAATAGAAATATGTATAAGAGCCACCTGTCATCTCAAACTCATGACTTGAGTAGCATATCTGTTATTTGCTAGATCATTTCTTCATTGTTACCTGTGATGTTTAATCACTTACTTATTGGAAAACCAAAGCAATCTTGCCATACCTTTTTGAAACATATAAGTGAGGATTATAAGCACTTCTAGTAAACCTAATCTTTTTGAAAAATTGCTCTATCCTATGATACCATGTCCTTGGGGCCTGCTTTAGCCTATAGAATGCCTTCTTCAACCTGAAAATTTTATTTTCTGATCCAAGCATCTTAAAACCTGGTAGTAGCTGAGCTACATATACCTCCTCCTTGGGGCCTGCTTTAGCCTATAGAATGCCTTCTTCAACCTGAAAATTTTATTTTATGATCCAAGCATCTTAAAACCTGGTAGCTGCGCTACATATACCTTCTCCTTGAGATTTCCATTCAGAAATGTTGATTTGACATCCATGTGAAAAATTGATCACTGCTTATGATGAGTAGCCAAGGCAAGTACCATGTGTGGCGGTACTACCCTAATAGTTCTCATGCAAGCTGTGTAAGCAAAGGTTTTAGTAAAGCTAAGACCCTCCACTTGTGAAAATCCCTACGCAACCAACCTAGCTTTATATTTTCAAGTGAGCCATTAACCTTATAGTTAGCTTTCCAAACCCAATCGGTACCAATTATTTTTCTGTTTGGTGTGGTTAGTCAACTAGCTCCCAAGTGTTGTTATTTATGATGCTATCATACTCAGACTGCATCGTGGATTTCCACTTTGGATGTGCTAAGGCTTCATCCAAGGTGGTTGGTTCCTTCACTTGTTCCCATTATCTTAGCCATTAGGGCCATGTTGACAACATGAGAGAGATAATCTTCTATGCTCCTCTATTCTCCTTGATTTGAGAGGTCCATTCCCTAAAGATTTTGGCATCTTAGGTTTATCAAAGAATTGCTATGCCCAATTTGGAAGTAGCTTTTCGTGTGGTGTAGTGTGGTGTGTGAGAGTCTTCATCCTTTGAAAAATCCTCCTCATTAAGAGAAAATTCGGCTAGTGGGTTGGGATCATGGTGGGTTATTTCTCTGACTGATGATAGAGTGGATGGACTTGTCTCCTCCATTGAGTGTGGCTACTCCACCAACAAACACCACATCTCGGTGTTGGTGACTACCTTCTTCACCTCCTCTGGATCATAGAGTGATAAGCCTTCGACTCTTAATTGTATCCAAGAAAGATACACTTTTTGCTTTTGGCATCAAGCTTCTTCCTAGATGCATTTGGTATATGCATAAAACATTCATAGCCAAATTTCTAAAATGAGACACTAAAGGTTTCTTACTAGAGTAGTTCTCTTGTAGTGTGATACCCTTGAGCACCTTTATGTAGAATGTAAACTGCTATGCTCATTGCTTTAGCCTAGAAAGTGTCTGGTAACCCTTTCCCTTTAAGCATGCATTGAGCCATCTCCACGATGAACCGATTACGACATTCTACAACATCGTTTTGTTGAGGTGTCGTGAGTTGGCACTTGATGCCATTCTCCTTGTAGTAGTAGTAGTAGCTATCAAATTCCATTAAATGGAATTCTCCTCCTCGATTTGTACAAAACTTTTTTGCCATATTTCCTATCTCATTCTCCAAAAGCTTATGCCACTATTCAAACTTGCCAAAAGCTTCAACCTTATCTAAACCCACATCTTCCTACTATAATTGACTAGTAGCATAAAGTAAGATGACCCCCCTAATGCAGTAATAGACATCTTACCATAGGATCAACATGTATTAGCTTTAGAGGAGTCATTTGTTGCTATCTCCTATGGATTTGCCTTTGCCATGTTGCTTGCTCATCATGTAAGCCTCACATGGCTCCTGTAGTTTTAAAAATGCAGGTAAATTAGCTATCATTCCCTTTTTCTACATCTCCTTTAACAATGCAAATCCAATGTGACCAAATCAATCGTGCTAAAGTCTATCCTTACCCTTATTTGTAGTCTCACATGATGAGGGCACTCAGCTCACACACATTGTTGTGCCTTATTCTTTTGCCGCCTAACTTGCCACAATAGCATCTAGAATTTCTACTTCAATTTTCTTGAAGCATACTTCAAGGCCATGATCCGTCTCATCGCAACCAACTGACCAACAAGTTCCTCTTGATTTGAGGTACATAGAGTATGTTTGACTGCTTCTTCTCTTCACCTATAGTAGCTACTACAAAAGAGATGGTTCTAGACCCTTCAGCTCAACATTTGGCATTATTCCCAACAACAACACTGATGGGTTCCTATAGAGGCTTCTAGAAACTATACCAGCTCTTTTTACCGGTCATGTCTCCCGATGCTCCATTATCCAAAATCCATGAATCATCAATAATTGGATAGATGAGCATACCTCTTCAATGGTAAACCAAAGCTTAAGCTCTGTGTCTCATCATTGTTAAGCTGACTCCTTTTCCTTCCATGAAGACTTAGGGTGCTATTCTTCTCATCATTTTTTTATGTAGTCCTTGTCATCGTGACCCTTCTTGTCATAGTAATAGTAGCTCCCTTGAAACTTCTTCTTTTTTAGCTTCTTCTTCTTTTCATTAAAAGATACCACACCATTTCCTTTAGCATTGACCAAAAGTGTAGCATCACTTCCATCACGGGTCTTCAGCCACATCTCCTCAAGAAACATAACACTAAATTTTTCAAATGATAAAGGTGGTACTTTAACCCGAGTGTGCTGTAACCAAGCTATCATACTTTTTTGAAAGAATTTGAATGCACCTCTGGGCTGTTTTATCATTGGTCTTTGTAATCCCCACCATAGTAACCATTTGATCCCGTAGATTTTTGATCCGTGTGATAAATGCTTCAGCATCTTCTCCTTCAGTAAACGTTTTAATAGTAAGCTAATTCTCTAGGTTCTAAATTTTGGTCAAATTCTAGGTCTCATACTGGTTCCTTAGTATGGTCTAGTCCTCCTATTACTTAGTTGTGTATTGAATCAGAGTAAGAATAGTATCACTTACACTAATGATGGTGGCACAAAAAGCGTGTAAGCATTGCATCTCTTCCATGCCCCAAAGAGTAGCATCTGGTGGAAGAGTTCCTGGGATTGGTGGTTTCCACCCATTCTCATTGATTTTGAATTTACGGAGAGTGTACTTTGTTCTATAAAGCTTCCTTTCTGTGAAGTGGGTGGATGAATGCACATGACTAATGTAGTAAAGCAGCCCAAGATAGAAGTCATCACTCCTAGTACTCTACGCAAAGAAAGAGTAGACTTTATATACTATTTCTATTAAAAGCACACAAGCTCTGATACCATAAAAGAATATAGCATAGCAAAAATATAGATAGCAAACAAAGTGTAATAGATAGAGAATGGAGAGAATTTAAAATTCTCTGATAGGTACAATGTGATGGTGTTGTGCACCCATGCACAACACCATCACATTGTAATAGATAGAGAATGGAGAGAATTTAAAATTCTCTGATAGGTACAATGTGATGGTGTTGTGCATCCATGCACTCTCAAGGATAGTTTAGATAATGATCTAGGCAGACTCTGGATGGAGGATGTACTAAGTGTAGAGGGTGTGGATACTCAAAAGCATTGGGGATACCTTTTCTTGTGATAATTATTTCCATATATAGTGTTGCAGGTGGTGAGATAGGTGCATATATAATAGAGGCGGTTACATAACACAGACATGGTTGGTCAATGTATGACCAACCAACCACAATGCCCACTAATAATAAGCCCCAAGCCCTAGCTACTGTCCCTAGGCCCCAGCTAATGCTATAATCCTTGACCATCTCCTAACCATCAATGGTCACAATAACGACCAAATCGATGTCTAAGTCAGGGTTCCCACCAAAGACACGTGCACCACTGGCTTCTCCATAATGGGGGTCTTACAAATAAGCACCAAACATAGATGTGAGATACATGTTGAGATGTGGGCATTGAGTGTATACTAACAGAGACGTATAAGACACTAAGCATTGATGTTTGTGCCTCTTTCAACTATATATACATGAAACTCCTTTGACATATACTCCCCTTCTCAATCTGTAGTACGAAGGGTTCCAACTTTACTTGTAGACACATTTTCAGCCATAGAAACAAAGTGTCTAAAGCATGTAAAAACCTTTGATTTTTCTTTTAACAAATACACCCAAGTGTGCCTAGAGTAGTCATCAATAAAATTCACAAAGTAGAGATATCCCTTGATTGATGGTGTCTTCAAGTAACCACACACATTACTATGTATAAGCTATAATTTTTGGATAGCCCAAACTAATCCATCTTTTAGAAATGATGGCCATTGCATCTAGCCCAAAATACACCCCTCATATACATGTTTGATAGGGGCCTCATGCTTGGCAACATTGACACTATCTCTTTCCTTTTAAGGCATAACAAACTACCAAATTCAAGTGACCAAAGTGAGCATGCCATAGCTCTACGTCACTCATAGCACATGTGCTGGTAGCTCTACATCACTCATATAGCATGTGTGGTGGTTGTAACTAAACAAGAATTATTATGTGTCAATCTCTCATATCTATCCAACTTGTAAAGCCCATGGCTTAGAGTACCAGATACCATTGTGATATCTTCATCACTTCGGTCACATGAATTGTACACCTACCACTAACAGATCTGACCACTACTAGACATGCCTTGATAGCAAGTTCTTTTTGATACGTGGCATAAACAAGACTTCTAAGAGAGTGATTATCCTACCTTTTATAGTAGTGAGAACGACCATTTGTAGTAGTGAGAACGACCATACGAACTCCTTTTATAGGATACAAGGAGTTGTTTACCCATGTTCCTATTCCTCCTTGAAAAGCAAACTCAAGTGAGGAAAATAAATCACACTCAGAAGTAACGTGCTTGTTAGCACCACTATCAAAGTACTAGACATGCTTATTTGTCATTGACATGTATACATCATAGACATAAGGACCATAACTTCAGTGAATGAATGCCTAATTGTCTTGTACATAGTTCACTGTCTCCTTATTTTTAGTACTTGGTGCTAATGCATAGCCACCACAACCATGATTGACTCTTTCTTCTTGTCCTTTTATCTAACCTATTTCTACATTCATTAATGTAATGGCCTGGCTTTCAATAGTAGTTACATTTTCTTTCCCTTGGGCTGATTTCTTCTTTGGCTTATAGTAGCCACTCTGAGAAAAGGATTTTCCTTTACCTTTTTACCCCCCCCCCTTGGCATGATTCTGCCTTTGGCTTATAGCCACCCTAAGAAATGGCTTTGCCTTTATCTTTTTGACCGGTTGTAAATGCCTGATCTCCCACATGTATACTAGTTTGGTTTTGTTAAGATTTCTCTTCTTTTGTAAGAGAAATACAACCAACTCATCAAAACTAAGGGCATTGGGGTTACCCTTCATCATGAGTCCTACATGAGTCGAAGTGTAGATGTAAAACCCTGGTAGAGCTATGAGAATAGTAGATAACAAAGATCTATGTGGATAGGCCTCATCAATACATGTGCCAACCGATTCCTTGAGATCTTTAATCCTTGTGAGAATATCATCCATTAAATCTCCCTCATTCATATGCTCGGACTCTAACTACTTACACACGTAGGCCACTTGTGTCTCACTACACACCTACTAAAGAGCAGTAAGCACATCCCTCGAGGGGTTCACCTCAAAAAATGTTAGTGTACCATGTGAGTTTAATAGGAGGGATTTTTTAATTAGATACATTGAGAAAAATTAACAGGATTACATTAATAGGAGGGTTTTTTTTTATTCAACTTTAGAAAAAAATCCATTAGTTCATAAGTAAAGAAGGATTATTTTATTGGGGGAAAAATTTTAGTTAAGGGGTTTTTTAAATACCTCTTGAACGCACGTGATACCTAGGGTTTTCTAGTAGTGCACCCCCCGAGGCACATCCCAATCCTGCTTCACAATTTTACATGAGCGAATATGAGTAATATTGCTCCTTTTCACTGAAAGTGCTAATAGTTTACGTCCTTGTGTATCCATGTCATCCCACCTGGCTTGTTATGCTATGTTTTACATGGTTTCCTATAACAGAGAATATCTTCTGTGTGACTACTACAGCACGACTTTAGCACAACTTGTAGGTCACCAGATCTGACCAAAGTACATGTACATACACCCAATGTTAATAATACATGTGCGAACATTGTTTGCACTTTCAAAATGCACCGATGCACTACAATAACTAGATTTTGACCAAAGACAATTCTCAACCAGAACTTGTCGAAACTGCCAAAAATACCTCGCAGCAACAAAACAGAGATCGAGACCCGATTATGGCCACAAAACAATCAGTAAAAAGTACTACGTACCACACAAGCACTCCCAAGCTTGCGAAGAAAGCTCCTCAATCGGAGATGTGTAGCTTTTGGAGCTACCGAGAGGTGTTGTACCTAAACCAAGTAGGAAAGAGATGATGATGCTCTTACCCCCGTTTACCGCTTCCTTGCTTGTTTGTTCTTGCCTCTTGCTTGCCTCCTTAGCTCTCACACGAACCGAAGCTTTGATACCATAAAGAGAATGTGGGGGAGAGAGAGAGAGCTTGAGTTCCTTGCAAGCAAACACACACACACAAGAGATTGCAAGACACAAGAGAGATGGATGGCTGAATTTTCTTCTATCTTCTTCTCTTCTTTACAACCATATAACTAAAAGATAAGAGTACATAAATAAAGGGAAAGTACTCTCCTACAACATAAAAAGTGGTTGGTCTATAGTGTGAACTTGACTATATGAGCTGGCGCTATAACTATGCCATAACTCTAGTACTCCAAAAAAGTGATGGTCACACAACCTGTCATCCACTGGTGACATATCGACCATAATCTCACCAACTATGCCGATGGTATAAGTGAGGAAGTTGTCACCTAGGTGGGTCATCAATGTACGCCGTAGCACTAGTTGAGTTTGATATCTTAACACCCACGTGTTTGGTGCATAGAGCTGGTGCAACTAGCTTTGATGCCTTTGACATTGATTCTTGTAGTAATGGGTAGTATCATAGTGTCCCATCCTCATGGAGTATGTACACTAGATTCCTCGTTATCTTGGCCATAGGGGGGGGGCATTCCGTGCTTGTTTGGTTAGCACATCATATTAAACACCAGACCAACTCATATCTAGGATATAGATGCAGTTTTGACTCTATGTAATCTTTTCTTACCGCAACATTCCATTGCTCTTCTATGGCTAGTGTGTGGCTTGTGGCTCTTTCCATTTGTCTCATCTACCTTTGGAGACACTGTGACAAAGGATGCTTTTGATGGGGTTCCTTCAGGAAGATTCCTTGAAGAAGTTCCCATGAAGTTGTCGTCAAAGTCTACCGCACTTCTACTACATGACTCAAAGTTTTGGTGCTTTTATGTGTATAAAATGTTATGCAAGGTTGAATCAAGGATCCCTTCTAGCTCCCATAATTAGTTATTTGGCCATTAGAGAATTTATCATTGTCAAAGCATCGAGAGTGGAGGTATCTCACTCTATTGATACAGACTGTGAGATCGATTCTTTCTCTTACTGTCTGACATGGTAAAGTTGATTGACTAGAAGTTCCATCAGGTTCCTTGGTAGAAGTACCCAATTGTGAAAGTACTATCTTCAAGGTGTCAAAGTCAGCCTTATCTTCTAGTTTTAGTGATAGAAACCATTGAGCCACCTTTCCTTCCATGATAAGGTTGAAGGTACTCACCCTTATAAGGTCATCAAAGTCGACCACATGTGTTACACATCTGATCAAACACTTCCACGTGCATAATGGGATCTATAGTTCCATTGAACTTGGGCATCAATTTTGGGATTTGCATAGGTTTGATAGTATTTTGATGTCTAGGTTTGGTCCTACTATAGGTTAGTGATGGTGTTACTACTAGCCCATTGAACTTAGGCATTAATTTTGGGATTTACATAGGTTTGATAATATTTTTATGTCTAGGTTTATTCCTATTGCTATCGTTGGTGGTGGTGTTGCTTTGCTAGCCCTATTGCTACCCCGGCTCCCTATTTGGGGTACTATCCTTAAGATATTTTTAGTGGTTAGAGTAGTAAGTAGTGGTGTAATTGGAGTAGTAAGTAGTGGTGTAATTGGAGGCTAAGGTAGTGGTGGCTGTGAGTGATAATATGGGTATGGGTAGGTTTATGGCATGGCATATGCTAGGTATTTGCCTTGCCCTTAAGGAAAGTTAGGGTGCCATGGAGGGTATCCATGTAAGCTCGGTCATGCTATGGTATGTATGCTCAATAGACTAATTCCTCAAGCTATCTTTTTCACATAAAGTGAAAAATCTACATTGGATATCTGAAATCTAATGGTAACAAGATGCCCCCCCGATCTTGTTTTACCATGCTTTGGGTATGTGTTTCAAGCCATACAAGGCTTTATGTAACCTGTACATAAAATCTAGGTGTGCATCACTCTCATAACCCGGGCTACATCATGTATACTTCTTCTTGTAAATAACCATGTAAAAATTATTCTTTACATCCATCTAATGTAAAGACCAACCTGTACATAAAATCTAGGTGTGCATCACTCTCATAACCCGGGCTACATCATGTATACTTCTTCTTGTAAATAACCATGTAAAAATTATTCTTTACATCCATCTAATTTAAAAATTATTCTTTACATCCATCTAATGTAAAGACCAACCAACCCCTCATGGCTTCAACCATAGCAACAAATGATCCAACTCTCACAATTGCCATTCTCAATGTCTCCTCATAGTCAATGCCATAGGTCTACGCATAATCCTTGGTAAAAAAATCTTTCCTTATAGTTTCTCATCACTAATACATCCAAGTTATGCTTGACCTTATACACCCACTTACATCTAAGTTCCTTCTTTTCTCAGGAAAAGGCACTAGCTCCCATGTTGTATTTATATCCAATGGTTCTATCTCCTCATCCATAGCATCTTCTGATTTTTTATTTCCAAGTGCCTACTCAAAACAAGTGGGCTCCAACTCATATTTTCTTTAACCATGTAAGCATAATGATGGGTTTCATTTATCAACCTGTCTCAATAGGGTGTATTACCTACCATCATATCTCAACCTTTCAATAGGGTATCTTACCCTTGTAGACCTGCATACACCTGGATCAGTGCTAAGTGTCCTTAAAACAATCCTAGTTCTCCTTACACTAGAAGTAACCACTAACAGAATGCACAGCTCCTCATATCAAGGATCTACTTGGAGCCACTAGAGTGATAGATTAGGTATAAAATGTTGATCTACCATTTCCTTCCCTTTGTATCGTACATGTGTATCTACATCTGACCTCAATCTATCGAACCATGGACTAACATTAGATCCACTACTAGAGGGCTCTTTAGGTCCACTAAGCACACATGTGATTGTTGTTCTACATGTGGGGCAACACCATTATTTCTTATGTCATATCTTCAATTACCTTCTCTCACTGGTTTAACTGGTTTATATACCAGCTACTCATCTCATCAAAGATAACACCTTTTGTTACTCACGTCTTAGAAGTGGTAGGGTTGTAACATGTATAGCCTTTTTGCTCCAAAGCATAACCATTGAAGATGCATTTCTCTATCTTTTCGGATCCAACTTTGTTCTCACTTCATTGAGAACATACATGTGATGATATGAATGTATCATAGTACTTGGAATCTATAATTATTGTAATCTTGGTAGATCCCCATACATTAGAATGTATAACATCTAATGTTCTTGCATTGATGTGATTTTCATGTAGAAAAGCATGTTTGGCTTACCAAGCTCACGTGCTTTACATACTTTGTACATACCATCAACCTTGAAGTCCTACAAACTTTGGGTTTTCATAGACTTCATTGTGTATCACATGACCAATACACTTGTGCCATATTTTAATATCTATAATGACATCCGTCCTATGCACAAACATGGATGTCTTCACCTTGGGAATGTTAACATTCAAAGTAAACATCATGTTATTTTTGTTACCCTTTATAACCACGCGGTAATGATTTTTGAAGTCTTCCACAAAACATCTTTTAAGGATTAAACCTCACTTGTAGACCCTGTTCAATAATCTGTTCAATAATAGAAACCAGGATATTTGTAATATTTAGAACATGATATCTATTTAGTACTTCATTTTGTCATCCTGTATAGACAATGGTGCTTTACCAACATGCACAATGGGGTGCACAATATCATCACTTGTTTCTACGAGCCTGGTTTTTCCATTTTTTGCATATCTCTAAACCACTCACCACCATGATTGGCCATGTGGTTTT
Source organism: Cibotium barometz (assembly GCF_041138505.1). NCBI lineage: Eukaryota > Viridiplantae > Streptophyta > Polypodiopsida > Cyatheales > Cibotiaceae > Cibotium > Cibotium barometz. Next base: position 61,235,810 of record NC_141051.1, read on the forward strand.
GATGAGAGGCATCATAATCTTTATACCAAATATCTCCCAATCATGAAACATCTCTTGTCATGGAACTGAGCATGTAATACATCACATACAACTACTCACTTTATCTCATCACCCTATTTACTTGATGATACATAGTTACCATATTAACTTAAATTCACTTTTATTATCATTCTAGTTTGTATAGGAGTCCTTTGCCATGTGCCCTGATTTGCCATGTTTATAGCTCTCTATGCTTTTACTGTGGTAAATAAAACTCTACGCTACTTGCATTTTGATTTCTTTGCCAGTCCACCTTGGCCTCTCTAGCTCCTCCTATCTCTAGAGTGGCCCCTTCTACTTGTCTATGCATTGAATTTCTATTGTTGTTTTGCTGCCCATGATTTATGTTTCCAAAACGGTCTATGCCTTGGCCTCTAGATGGTGATTTGCCTCTACCTCTACTTGTATTTGACTAGAAGGCCTGGTCATATGAATTTCTAGAGAATGAACCTCCCCAAATATTTATGTCCTTTTACAAATGAGAAAATAAATCAGTTCTTGAAAATTAGAAAACTTATCTTGAACTCCAATGGAAGGTTAAAATTAGGAAACTTCTCTTGAACACCAATGGAAGTCTGAAATTAGATGTATTTCTTTTCAAGACCATTCAAGGGGGCCACAATACAAGGCATTTAAGACGTTTATTCAGACTCGGGAGAACATTCTTAACTTTATAGATTTGGTGTTAATGGTGATTATTGAAGAAAAGAGTTTGGGTGAATACCAGTCTTCACAAAACAAAGGCAGTTTGGAGTAACATGCCTTCTATACAAGTGCAGATAGAGGACGAGATAGAGGTCAAGGTCATGGCTAAGGTGGTGTCCCACGAACAGGTAATCAAAATTATGGTCATCAACAACAGTCCCATGAATCAAAACAACACATAGGTGGAAGAGGCTAGTTCAGAGGTAGCGGGAGTCAAAGAGGTCATGGAAATTGGCAAAGGCATCAAAATGATACACGAGGTTGTTTTTATTGTGGCAAATCTAGGCATGCGTAGATAGACTGCTATAAGAAGCAAAATGACATGAGAAGTGAAAAATTACATCAAAATAATTATGCGTCCTCTAGCCAAAGTAATGAGGACAATGAAAGGTTGTTTGTTATGTGACATATGCTTAATTATGTGTTGAAAAATGATGTATCTCCATGCAATCCAGGTTTTGTTGAAATAGGAGGTGATACTACTCATCCAATTTTTGATATTGAAAATGTGCCGTTGTCTATGCTGCAGGATGGTAAGGTGAAGTATCTTGCAGATATACTTCACGTTCTATAAATTACAAAGAATATGGTTTCTGTTGGCTAGATGATTGAGAAGAGTTTGCAGGTGCACTTTAATCCTGATGGTGTTATTTCAAACACTTTAAAGACAAGTGTAGATTGGTTGCAAAAGGCAATAGAGCGGGCAGAATGTTTACACTAGATGTAAATATGCATAAAGTGAAAGCTGCAATGTTTGCACAGGGTTCAAGAGTTGTTGCAGATACATACATTTGGCATTAGAGAATTGGGCATGTAAATGTGTAAAGAATGAAGTCTATGCAGACTAAAGAAATTGTGATAGGGCTACCTAAGTTTAAGGTTGATGGTATGCCATTGGGGTTGATGTAACTGGAAATCTGATTGCATAGAATGCAAGTTAGCAATCACAGTCATTGAGTGCACCTGGAGAGTCCTCTTGTGTTGAGTATGTTGATAGACCATGGAGTGGCAGGCTGTGTCAAAATACCAGTCCTAAAAATGCAGTTGGTACATCATGAAAAGGAAAAGAGAAGGTTGGTGAGCCTCTTGGTATGCCTGATATTTTTGCAAGGCATTCTTATGTTTGATGGAGATTCTAGTGGCTCAAAGGAGAGCCTTGATCATGAGCTTGGGATTCTAGCTATTATAACACCTAGTGTAAGAAAGGTAAGAGAAGCCGCAAAAATGCCAAGTAGTGATCATGGACAACGCAGGTCAAGGGAGATTTAGAAGACCTTTTGTGATAGGTTGACATATGATAGTTATGTGGCTCATCATTATGCATATATGGCTAAAGTTGTGCAAGATATTGAACCCACATGTCTTGAAGAAGCTATTGGGAACGTAGATTGGGAGAAATCTTGTTAAGCCATTCTTAGGGTTAACAAGAGCTACCACCATTATCTTACATCAAGGAATCAAGGTAGATACACCAAAGGGTCATACATTCAAGTTATGAAGCAATGGTGTCCAAAGCTACAATTTGGATCGGCGCCTGTAATGATGTGATGGAGTATTTATGGTAATTCCCGCTTCAAGAGCATGTGGTAACATGTAGGATGAAGTCCCAAGTGATGTACTTCATGGATATATTATGAGAGTAGTCATTGTAATAGCATTAGGCCTCTTATGAGCCTAAAGTGCCCTGTCGGCCACAGTTTAAGTGAGTGTGAACACTTATGGCTATACATATAAGTGAATTTCTCTCACAATACAACATACTCTCCCATTGTGCAATTAAGTCTTGCTCTTGCTAATCCTATTGCTAATATTTCTCTCTCTAATGCATGCTAGTGAGCGTGAGTGAGTGATGTGAGATGAGAGGAGGAATGAGTACCCGTAGTGCAATGTGGCGATGTGACAACGCTCACGGGAGGCACGGTGGAATTGCTTCTCAAGGAGTTATAGAGCTTGGATACCTTAAGGGTTACGAGCTCGGCCATTAGAAAGATTCTCATGATAGTTGCGGTTTACCAGGTAATCTCTTATTGGATGTGTTTCAAGGGAAGTTAAGGTGAACCATAACATTTTTGGTGCCGTTGTTGGGGAGCCATGCCTTGGCTTTCTCCATCGTTTTTCCTCTAATCTACGCATTACTCATTGCCCATTGTCTTAATTCATGGTTTCCCATGAAAAAGATGTGGATTTGATGGTGTATTGTGTGTGATTTGGTGTAGAATAGCTCTCTTTTTTATTTTGTAAAGAATGCTTTTTGCTTAATTTTTAGCTTAGTTTATTATTTTTGTTGTTATTAATGTGGTATTTAATGATCTTAGGGTTTGCACATAGAGTGTATGAGGTTCAGTTTGCATCTATTGCTTCAAACGATGCAATAGAATACATTTTTTAGTGAATGTTACCTCTCTTTATTAGTGTTAAATATAGAACAAAAATCATTAATTTCAGCATAATTTGTGTGTTTTTTGTTGAAATTATTTGCATTAGAGTGTTATCAAGCATTAGAAGTAGCTTAATCTTTCAAAAAAATCTCAAAACCATAAAAAAACACTTGAATTCGATTAATTTCTCTTAATGGCTAATTTTTGTCTCATTAAGAGTAATTAATCCACTTCAAGAAACAAACTCTATGCCCCACAGTGTTGGCTTGGAAGAGGTTTCAAATCCTTACCGAGGTGCAAAGATTGGATTTCACGCAGCATTTGAGAGGCTCTAGTGAGAGGATTGCACAAATTGATGCAGCCATTCCCAACCACTGGATTATTGGATCTTTCTTGGATGGCCATCATCATTCTTGGTTTGGGGTTTTTTTTGGGGACAAGTGTTCCTCTTCAGGTTATGGGTCTTCCCTTGCCTAGGGAGGATGATGTACCGGTCTTTTTTTCTGTACTACAGGATGGATGGCAGCAGCTGGAGAGATGTGATGTGGAGGACCTTATTGAGGGCCCCTAGATTTGTCCAGCCAGAGTTGTTGGCAGGTTAGGGAAGCACGTCTTTGTTGACCCCCCCTCTCCCCCCCCAGGATGATCTTAGAGAGTGTTAGCCTTTGGTTGTATGGTGGCTGCCCTATCAGACATTTGCATTGGGACCCCGGTGAGTGGGAGTGGAAGGATGCTTGTAACCCTTTGAAAAGCATGCCTTTTTTTAGTTATACGCTGCGGAATGCCAGACATCTTATCTTGGGACACAATCTGAGTGTCCCTACTCTTAGACCCCATTGGGAATCTTATGACATTTCAATTGACATTCAGAGGGTATTTTGGGCGGAGATTGTGGCATTCTTATAGGAAGCCATAGATTTCCTCCTTTATCTGGGTTTCTCTTCATGGTGGTTTGGCCACTAATCAGTGGAGGTCTGTTTACTGGTGCTTGCCCACCATGCCCTAGATGTGCAAGAGTTTCGAAGTCAGTTTACTTGTTTATCAAGGAAGCACAGAGGGTTTGGTCTACGGATTGCACACCTCTTTGGTAGGATTAAGAGGGATGCTATCATTTCTTTTGGTTCTACAATTTGGTTTACATAGTTTGGGCCTTAGCTGAGGTTCGAGGGGACTGACAGGAGCTTGGCCATTATGGTTAGGCAAGGAGTTTCTCGGCAGTGTTGTCTTCAAGATTTGCCACTTTCACACTTTGTCCCTCTAGCACAGAGGGACAAAGTGGTGTCTAACCTCTAGCACAGAGGTTAGACACCTTTTGGGAGATTATTGCTAGCATCTCAGCCTAGAATATCTGGAAGGCTAGATGCACTGAGGCCATTGAGGGTACTCCCGTTCTTGTTTCTCAGTGTCTTTGCAGGATTTGGAGTGATATTATTCACACCATTATGGCTACCTAGGCCAGAATCCAGGGATCTTCGAGGGTTGCGGAGAGGAAGCACGGCCAGTTTATGAGAGAGTGGGACATTGGTATCTTTTTCACATCCTCTCATTCGGAACCCTATTGGTAGCACATGGCTCCTGATTGGTTGAGATCTCCACCTTGCTTGGTGTGAAATCTCCATTTTGTAAATTTTTTCATTCTTAATAGAAGTCTCCTCTTTAGAAAAAAAAAGTTTATTTTTTCGCAAGGGCACTGCACGAAGATGAAAGGCCACACACATCCAGATCGTCCTTTGGACCTGCTTTTCTTGAAGCCATTTGCAGAGATACCTGAGTTTCATATTTCTTTTCATCCAAGGCACACTTTGTTGGTGGACGAAAATGCTCAAAAAGTAGTGCTCAATCAAAAACATACTTGTATATCTCAAAGCAGTTATGATGGGCAGGTTGATAATAATGAGTTGATGAAATGTGTGCTGCCATACTTGAGGCTATTGTCCACTCATACTAGGACTATTTCAAAGTTTGTAGAGAGATACACTTATGATCAAGTTGTGGAGGCAATTACTTGTTTTGGTTTGTGCACAATGCTGAAGGAAGTTGTCTTTAAAGTCAAGGACTGGCAGACACCTGAGGGACGAGACATTTTGCAGGAGATTTTTGAGGATCCCTTGCCATGCCCATGGGATGAGGTTGATGATAGACTCTCGAAGCTACCATTGCCAAAGAAGCGACAATTGCTCAATACACTTTAAGAGAAGAACCTATTTCAACTTTGGAACACTTCATGATATGTCAGCAATTGAGAGATATGGATCAACCCCAAGGACGTGGGCATGTTCCGCCTTTAGATCCTAGTGTGGCACAGTCAGACAAAGCGAGAGCCCTCAGACCCAGGCCTAGTTACCAGTCTGGAGAGCCATGCCTGTTTCAGGGGTGGCTGATTTGTCCAAGGCTCCTGAAACCTTCCCAGACCAACAACCAGGTCCATCTTTCCAAAGGCTCGAGACATCATACCAAAGCAGGTGGGTCTACTCAGGCCCATCGTAAAAATGACCAGGCCCACCTGTCTATCAGTGCCGTACCCACCTCAAGGGGAACACCCAGTCTACCAAACAGGACCATGTGGTTCACAACCCAGAGGGCAAAGACCTCCGATAGTCTATTATCCACCTGCACCCACTCCTCCACAACCCATTCCCCAACCAGCACCGCCATCTCCTGCCATGATAGGGTTGGCACCTGATATGTTAAGATTAGCCATGGAAATAGGGAGGGGTTAGCCGCCGCCGCAGGCATCGCTTCCCTTGCATCTGTTCAACCTAGACAAACCAGAAAACATCTCTAAATTGATCACAAAGTTTAATGGTACAGGTGACCCCATTACTCACATGGATATGTTTTTGTGAAGCATTTAGCCATATAGATGACCAGACTAAGATAAGTGCTTTTGGCCTTACCTTGGATAGCAAAGCTAGCCAATGGTTAAGATCTTTGAAAAAGGAAGATAAAGCTTTCTTCAAAGCTTTAAAATAAGCTTTTAAATTGGGTTACTCTTGTCAAGGTACCCAATGGAGCCTCGTCGACGAACAACTGAATAACATAAACAAAATGAGGGTGAAACCATTAGGGATTACATTCATAGAGTCAAATATCTCCACTCACGTTGTAGTGCCAAAGATACGAGAGATTAATTGGGAGATTCCTAGAGGGACTCGAAGATATTCCCCTACATAACTCCTTGTTTGCCTTAGACCATACCTCCTTTAAACAATGTTGTAGGAGTGATTGAAGTTTGAGGACAACTTCAAGGGAACACGTTCCCGACAAATTCATGAAGGTGCATCAGAAGCCTCCTTCAAGACCACCAGCATAATGCCTAATGATGAGAAAAGGAAAAAGAGTCTTCATTCGGACAAAGTGTAGAGCAACTGGCCGCTGCACTAACGTAACATATGACCCAACAATGGAGAATCAACCAAGGCCGAGATTGAGGGGCAGTCCACCCGCCTCTGCCACATTAGTCGTACATGCTGTGCTAGCTCCTGATGCCTTTGCCATGCCTTTGCCACGTCAACTGTACATGCTACGCTGGATGCTGATGGGCTACATTGGCTTCTACTCAGCTATACTTGCGCAGGGCTATTAGTTGGCTGTAGATAGGTGCCATGTGGCAATGCCACATCACCTAGATGGTTGTTGCAGGGTTTGTTACTCGGCTGCCCCCAAAAGAAAAGGAGTTCTCAGCTCTGCTGTACCTGCAACACAATAAGAGAGAGATATCCAAAACACATACATGCAGATGTATGAACATATGAGCATGCACACACATGTACACACACACACCAAGCATGTATCTGCACCCATACATGTGTACAGCTTACACATGCACATAGAGAGTAAAAACCGACCTGTCGAGAAAACCATATTGGCACCGAGTGTCCTCATCTGAGATCCCGTCCAAGCCTCTATTGTACATATTGTGTAAAGTGGGAAAATCATGAAATCTCCAACTGCTGTCACCACGAGGCTGCTCAAGCTTTGCCCTAGGCCTTGCCTTCCAACTCCAGCACATCATAATGCACCTTAACTTGGCCAAGAAGTGGCCCAAAGAGGAATCCTTAGGGTACCAGAAATGCCCTTACCACCCCCAGTTCTTCCACCTCATCCCACATTACCTAGAGTCGCACCAGTTTGCCAAAAAACCCTAACAGAACTCTTTGAGGATAAGAACAAGGGAGAGATTCTGGAAACTCCCATGTATGAAACCCAAGAGCCAACAAGCCCACCTTCACAAATCCTAAGTCACTATGTCATGGAGGGTGATCAAATGTACCATGTGTACTTAGCAACCCCAATACCACGGGCTAGGGATATGAATCGAATAGCTAAAAGACCACCCATACAGTGCTACGATTGTGGTGGACTTTATCGAGTGGTTGAGTGTCATAAACAGTAAGGGTATGGTGAGTGCTCCTGCCCCTAGCTTCATTGTATGTAGGGTGCGGTATTGATCACCTTTATAGAGACTTTCCGCTAAGACCTGGATTAATTGGAAAGGCTCATGAAGATAATCCTTGCACCAGTCTTAACCTGCTGAGTGTGAGAGATGGATTCATTCGAGCAGTCCCTCTCAACGCTGTGACCAGGCTACAAAATAGGCAAAGGGCTGTCGCACACGTTGTAGTAGAGGCATCAACCTCACAAAGTCAGGGTCAAGCAAGAGCCCCTGAGCAAGCACGAGCAACTCGGTGCTCATGAAAGAAAGCCACCAAGGTTAGAAAAGGAAAAAGCCGCGTGATTATCAAAAGCGGTTCAAACTCCGACACAACAACTCATCCGCCCCATCAACTTCTTCCTCTGCGGAAGAAGAATTGTTACAGGCTGTCGCTTAAGCCTGAGAACCCATGGACACCCACCACTAGTTACCAAAAAAGCTCACCAAGTACCCTCATCCTATTGAGGAAAAGGAGAGACTCCTCCTGGTAGCAGCCCAAGAGTTAGTCTGTGAGTGCCAAGCTCAGTTTGGAAGCCGATCCTCCTACGTCCTACCTTGAACCATGCCCATCGCTCTCAAACCAGAGACATGCGGGTGATGCTCAGGTATATCCTTTGCAAGCTTCCAGACCAACCATTCCTACAAGAGTTAACAAAAGTAGAAGCCACCCCCTACTAAGAGGGAGACAGGGTGGCTAAATATCTTAGAAACTTGGGAGATGAACATCAGAGGGGAATAGACACAGAAATCCCTATTCCCATCCCATACACTTCAAAAAGCTTAAGACAAAGCAGACCCAACCTTCCTCAAAGGAAATCCTCCGTTCCAAGAGATATTGGAGGTCTCTCTTCTTTCCTCTTGTCTTAGATTCAAATCCCTTTGGCACCTCGCTCCAAGGTAGCCCAAGCCTATGGAGGAATGACCTAAAAGATTGGATGGAGGGACGTCTCATAGTAAGCATGTATGAAACCATGGAGCCTGATAGCTCTGATGAATCTGAGGAGGAGGAATTTCATATACCTCATGAGGTAAGAGGAACCCCCATGGTTCGAGTTAATAAACTTGGGCAGTACTTCGAAGTCAATGAACTCAATGCAGCTTTACCAATAACTTTTGATGGCCTCCAAGTTACTGCAATCCTGGATGGGGGAGCCGGAGTGAGCATTGTTACCAAACAATGCTAGGAAAAATGGGGAGCACCTACCTTGGATAACACTTGATTGCTAGTTAAACTCACTAATGGAGCCACTGCCAGACCCATTGGTCTACTAAGGGATCTAAAGATAAAGATCCTTGGAGCTACCTACTACCACCGCATGACGTCAGCTAGTTTCATATGACTGCATCCTGGGTAGTAGACCCTTTATGAGAGAATCGAAGATGATCCATGATTGGGACACTGACCACATTTACATTTAAAGAAAAGATATTACCTTCAAGATCAATCTACGCACGTGGAAGGTATACCCTGTGAGTGGCATGTTGAGATTCAAGCTCAATGTCAGCTTGTGCCAGTTACACTATGTGCTAGCATGTTAGATAGTAGCATGTGAGAGACATAAATGACCGCGTGCAGTTGGTCATAGTGTGTGGACATTAGCTAGGGTTAGCTGTGTGTGGACACAACGCAAGTAGTGTGTTGTTGTAGATTATGCCTTATGGCTTTTATGCATTGTGTGAGAAGGGACATGGATTCCCTCTATGGTTAGGGTTTCCTTAATACATTAGGGTTTGCTCCTGTGTGTGTGTGTCTCCTCTCCCTCTACCTGTTTTTCATCATGGTATCAGAGCCTGGTGCTCTCTATTAGGGTTTATGAGTGAGTGAGAGAAGAGGGAGAAGAAGCCGTGAAGAAAAGTTGTGGAGCTTGCCATTGGAGCTGTGAAGCTTGGAGCACACCGATTTTCATTAAATTTGAGAGCTTGGCCTACCGGGTAAGGACTACTAAACATCCTTGTGCGGATTGCAGGTGCAAAAACACAAACAACATCAGATTTGAGTTGCCCAAAGCAAAGAAAAAATTTCTGTTTTGCAAGCTCTCCATTGAAGCTTGAGTGTGGTGAATGTATAAGGCAAATGGATGCAAATCTAACAAAGAATCATGTATCTAGCAAATGGGAATGTATTGGCAACTCATGTGCAAGCCCTACAATGAATTTGGAGCAAGTTTGATGCATTGGAGTGATTGAAAATTCACTATTTTGCAAGCCTCATAAAAACAGAGAATAGAGGTTCAAGTTTGATGCATTGGAGTGATTGAAAATTCACTGTTTTGAAGCCCTCATAAAAACAGAGAATAGAGGTTCAATTTTGATGCAATTAGAGTCGGTCTTTTGCAAAAATGAACACATTGGTGGCTTGGGTGCATACCTAGGAGTGTTGGGAACCTACACATGCAATCAATAGGCACAACAAACCATCCAAATCCCTCCTACAATAGGCGACGCAGCTTGAAGGCAGAAACAGAGGAGAATTTTCAAACTTTTGCAAAGTGGAGGCCAAAATTCAAACTTGGTGCTTGATTAACTACAAAGGTTTCTTAGCAATTTTGTGATACACACATATGAGAAGGTTGCTTTGTGGTTGGTCAGAGCAATTGTGTTTTTTGGAGCTAATTAAAAAGGCTGTATATAGTGATTAGTGAAACAGAGGGTCATTAATTACTTTATGGTTGGTCAGAGCAATTATGTTTTTTGGAGCTAATTAAACAGGCTGTATACAGTGATTAGTGAAACAGAGGGTCATTAATTGCTTTATGGTTGGTCAGAGCAATTATGTTTTTTGGAGCTGATTAAACAGGCTGTATACAGTGATTAGTGAAACAGAGGGTCATTAATTGGCTAATTACTCTCTCAACTTTTACAATTGGTCTAATTACTTTTACATGGAGTTAGCAAACATCGTTGCTATGCTAATGAATGCCTGGTCTCTCAATTTGGACAAGAATCAAAGGAATTAGAGCACTTTTCCCACTGTTTTTACTGGTTTTACTAGTTTTTCTCAAAACAGAGAAGGGGATTTGATATTTTTGGTATGTACGCACCTTGGTTGGTGTTAATATGCAACATTGAGCTTGTTTAGGTGTCAATGCAAGTTATCCACACTTGATTGAACCACTACATTGCAATTTGAAGCCTTGGAAAGTGCACCAAAACACGTTACTTTGGACTACGTATGCCAATTCAATTTCAATGCAATCAAAGTGATTTTCTACATCAACAGTGAAGTTTGTTGAGTACTTTGGAGTATCTGGAATACTTATTAGAGTGTTGTTGAGCTGAGGAAGGCTCATTTATAGAATTGGATGTATGTGGAAGGTGAATTTGCATTGAGCAAATATGTCAGACAACCCAGTACTACAGATTGTGGGTGAGAAGTTGGATAGAAAGAACTTCCAGGCATGGAAGTACAGGATTAAAAGCTTTTTGAAAGGAAAAGGTTTTGGAACCTTATTACAGGGGTGGAGCCAGAGCCGCAGAACTACCCCGATAACCTACAACAAGAAGTTGTAGCTCATAAAGCAATGTTCAGAGAATGCATACAAAGTTTTACATTACTTGTCTATATGTATCTTGGATGCTATACTCATACATATACATGATGCTGAGAATCCCAAGGATGCATGGGATACGTTGGTAAAGCTGTTGACATAGATACTAGTGCTCGTCATAAGTCTCAGTTGTTGAGACAATCGATTCATAATGTGAAGCAGAAAGGAAGGAGTATTCATGAATATGTTCAAGAGATAAAGAAGTATGCAGATGCATTGGCAACTATCAATGCCCCCATGCCTGATGATGATTTGGTAGACATTACCTTGCGTGGTCTTTGCAAGGAGTACAAGTCTTTTGATACATCTATCTCTGTTTGGAGTATAGGTTTACCAGATTTTGAAGAGTTGGTTTCACTCTTGCTTGTTGAGGAAATCAAACTCAGTGACTCTTTTCATGATGCATCTACTAGCCATGATGATAATGGCAGGAATCAGGCTTTCTATTCACAAAGGGGATTTAGAGGTAGGGGGAGATTTGCATTCATGAGGTCGTGGTAATGGTCGTGGATGGCAGGATAGGTCACCACAATAGAATTTTCAGCCTACATATGGTGCTAGAGGTGGTCGTGGATATACACCTCAGAGAGGCAGAGGTAATCCTCGTGGAAGAGGACGTTGGCAAGGCCAACAAGCATTTATGCAAAATGTGGAGTGCCATTACTGTGGAAAGCTTGGTCATATGGCACGTGATTGTTATACGCAAACAAAATGATTTGAGAGGGGGTAAAGCACAGTGGACATTATGCAAACATGGTGGAAATTATGCAAATGGTGGAAATTTTGCATCAAGCAATAATGATGGCAGTGCAAATCACTTGTTTTTTGCCATGAAACATGTCATGGGATCTATGATGACAAATGGGGATAGTGATGACACTTGATATATGGACTTTGGAGCATCAAACCATATAAAATCATGGCGAATTGTTTGAACATATGAAGCCAATGGATGTGAAAGGCTATGTGGAAACAGGTGATGATTCCCAACATGCTATCACTCACGTTGGAAGTGTACCATTGGTTATGCACAATGGTGAAACAAAGTCTATGGCAGATGTTTTGTATGTTCCTTCTATTACAAAAAGTTTGGCCTTAGTTGGTCAAATGGTTGAACAAGGTTTACAGGTTTGTTTCAAACGAGCATGGTTGCTTCGTTGAGGATTTCAAAAATGGATGTAGAGTCATTGCTAAAGGCAAGAAAGAAGGCAGGTTATTGAAGTTGGATGTTGGGATTCTTGAGTGGAAATCGGCCATGTTCTCTAAAAGCCAAAATGTGGTACAGGACATTGATATGTGGCATAAAAGGATTGGACATGTGAACATACAAAGGTTAAAGAACATGCAGGCGCAAGAGGCATTGTTAGTGGGCTGCCTAGATTCAAGTATGATGGGAATATGCATGTCTGTGATGCTTGCCAGTTTGGAAAGCAAGCAAGGTTGCCATTTCCTAAAGAAGGCAATGGCTGTGATGCTTGCCAGTTTGGAAAGCAAGGTTGCCATTTCCTAAAGAAGGCAACATGAGTAGCAGGCCACTTGAGATAGTTCATAGTAGTGATGTATGGGGTCCTGCTCAAAACCCATCCATTAAAGGCAGCTTGTATTATGTAACATTCATTGATGATTTCAGCAAAATGACTTGGATTTACTTTCTTAGAGAGAAAAGTGAAGTGTTGGGAAAGTTTATGGACTTCAAAGCTTTTGCAGAGAAGCAATATGGCTCTTGGATAAAATGTTTGAGGACAGATGGAGGTGGTGAATACACCTCACATGCTTTTTAGAATTTCTTGAGAAAGCATGGCATAAGAAGACAACTAACTTGCAGGTACACACCTCAGCCAAAAGGTGTTGCTGAGAGGAAAAATAGAGTCATTTGTGATGTGGCTAGGAAAATGCTCAATGAAAAGAGCATGCCAGACTATTATTGGGTAAAAGCGTGTGCCACAATAGCGGTGTATGTACTTAATAAGACACCCACAGCAGCCATACATGGAAGTACGCCAAAGATGCGTCTTACAGGTTTTACGCCAGACATTAGACACCTCAAAGTGTTTGGTAGCATAGCTTATGTTCATGTGCCAGATGAGAGAAGGAAGAAGTTGGATCCTAAGACAGAAAAGTGCATTTTTGTTGGGTATGCACAGGATCGCAAGGCATATAAATGTTACAATCCACAAACTAGGCAAGTGGTTATCTCACGAGATGTGGTGTTTGATGAACTTGCTAGTTGGTACAAGGCAAAGGATGAGGGTGTCATTGATTTTGTTGATGCTGATGTGCATGTGAACTTGCCACAAGCAAGCTCTATTTCTATGTCTAGGCCAGCAGAGTCTGAGAGTAGCACTATATGTCCATGGTCAGGACGCTTGAGACGTGAGAGTGTGAGCACTGGGAGTAGTGTTGTGGATAAAGGGAAAAAGAAGGTTGAAGGAATCGGCATTACAGGTTATGAGTCGTCAAGTTCAAAAAGTTTGGATGAGGAACTTGGCATACCAGTTTTATGCACACCAAAGTGCAAGGCAAGATAGATATGTGCCTCCACATGCTAGAGTGACAGGTGTTCAGAGTGATCCGAATGCATTGCGGCGGAGGTCCCAAAGGGTTAGCTATCTAGTTGACAGGTTGACATATCATGACTTTGCTATGCATTACGCATATATGACCTCTTTGGTGAAGCATGTGGAACCTACATGCATATACAAAAGCTATTGGGAAGCATGTATGGGAGAAGGCAATGGATGCATTGGTCCATAATGAAACTTGGGATTTGGTTGCCTTACCACACAAGGCAAAAATGTCATTGGTTGCAAATGGGTTTATAAGGTGAAATGCAAGATGGTTCCATTGAGCGCCATAAAGCGCGGTTGGTAGCTAAGGGTTATGCACAAACCCAAGGCTTGGACTATGATGAAACATTTAGTCCAGTTGCAAAGATGGGAAGAGTGAGAGTAGTCATTGCTATGGCTACAGCAAATGGTTGGGAAATGCATCAAATGGATGTGAAAAATGCATTTCTAAATGGTGATTTACAAGAGGAAGTTTATATGGCTCAGCCAGAAGGATATGTACACCCGAGGTACCCCACTCATGTATACAGATTAAACAAATCATTATATGGTTTGAAGCAAGCACCTCGTGCTTGGAGTGATAAGATAAGTCGATATCTTATCTTATTGTCAGCTTGTGCTAGTTGCACTATGTGCTGGCATGTTGTTGAGATTCAAGCTCGATGTCAGTGTGAGCCAGCTATGCTATGTGGTGGCAGATTAGGTAGGAACATGTGTGAGACATAAATGACCGCGTGTCCAGCTGGTCATAGTGTGTGGACATTAGCTAGGGTTAGTAGAGTGTGGACACAACTCATTGTGTGGATTATGGATTAGTGCATTATGCTTTGTGTGAGAGTGGACATGGCTTCCCTCTATGGTTAGGGTTTGCAATATACATTAGGGTTTGCTCCTGTGTGTGTGTCTCCTCCTCCTCTACTGTTCTTTCAACATGGTATCAGAGCCTTGTGCTGTTTATTAGGGTTTATGAGTGAGTGAGTGAAGAGGGAAAAGAAGAAGCTGTGAAGCTTGCCATTGGAGCTGTGAAGCTTGGAGCACACCAAATACTATCAGATCTGAAAGCTTGGCCTACCGGGTAAGGTCTTCTAAACATCCTTGAGCGGATTGCAGGTGATACAGGCAAAAACAAAGCAAATCAAAGCAAATCAAAGCAAAGCAAAATTCTGGTTTTTGAAGCTTTCCATTAAAGCTTGGGAACATTGATGTATGGTGGAAATACATGTAAATCTGGCAAAGCAAACATGTATCTGACAATGAGGGATGTAATGGCAACTCTTATGCAAGCCCTATTGTGATTTTGGAGCATTTTGGAAGCATTTGAATGTGTGAAAATTCTGGTTTTTTGAGCTCACACAAAACAAAGAAATGGTAGCCAAAAATTGATGAAATTGGAGCATGTATTTGGTAAAAATCTAAGCATTGGTGGATTGCACATGTACCTAGGTGTGTTGGGCACCTATAACCATCATCAAACAACATTATAAACCTTCCCAAATCCCCTAATTGCAGGCGGCGTAGCCCATACAGAGGAAACAGGGCAGAATTCTGGTTTTTTGCCCACGAGGAGATCAAATTCTCATTCGGTCCTTGATATCTTCCACAACTTCCTTAGCAATTGGATGCTTTACACCTTGGAGAAGAGGGCTATGTGATTTTTTTGGTCAATGATGCTTAATTGAGCTGGGAATGAGCTGATTAAAACAGGCTGTCCACTGGTTGCAGAGAAACAGAGCATTTTTAATGGAGCAATTAATCCTTGGTGTTTTACAATTGGACAAATTCCTCTTACATGGAGTTGATGGACACTAATGCTAAGCTAATGAATGCCTGGTTGCTCAATTTGGACAAATATTGAAGGAATTAGAGCAAATTTTCTACTGGTTTTTCTGGTTTTTCCAAAAACAGAGAAAGGGGTTTTCAAAAATTGATATGTACACATGTCAGATGGTGTTGATACTCAACATTGAGCTTCATTAGGTGTCAATGCAAGTTGCCCATACTTGATTGCACCATTACATTGTGATTTGGAGCCTTGGAAGGCGTGTAAATTCAGGGTATCCCGCACTGAGTGAGTCAGTTCATCTTGGATGATTACAGGTTGATTTTCTACATCAAATTTGGAGTTTGTTGGCTATCTTGGAGTATCTGGAACATTCATTGGAGTGTGGTTGAGCTGAGGAAGGCTCATTTACAGATTTGAAGTGTGCGGAAGGTGTATGCATTGAGCAAACATGTCGGATAATCCAGTTCAGATTGTTGGTGAGAAGCTGGATAGGAAGAACTTCCAGGCATGGAAGTACAGGATAAAGAGTTTCTTGAAAGGAAAAGGATTTTGGAATCTCATTACAGGTGCTGAGCCAGAGCCTGAGCTACCTCGGCAACCTACACAGCAGCAGCTTATTGCTCATAAGCAATGGTCAGAGAGAGCATTCAAAGTGCTGCATTATTTGTCTATATGCATTTCTGATGCTATGCTCATACACATTCAGGATGCTGAGAATCCCAAAGATGCATGGGATACTTTGGTCAAGATGTTTGATACAGATACGAGTGCTCGCAAGTCTCAATTGCGACAGCAGATACACAATGTGAAACGGAATAAGAGGAGCATACATGATTATGTGCAAGAAATCAAGAAGTTTGCAGATGCATTGGCCACAATAAATGCCCCCATGCCTGATGATGATTTGGTGGATATTACCTTGCATGGTCTTGGCAAGGAATACAAATCTTTTGATACATCTATCTCAGTGAGGAGTACAGGTCTACCCGACTTCGATGAGTTGGTTTCACTCTTGTTGGTTGAGGAAATCAAGCTCAGTGATTCATTTCTGGATGCATCTACTAGCCATGATGATGGCAGAAATCAGGCTTTCTACTCGCAGAGAGGCTTTAGAGGCAGGGGGAGATTTGCATCATGAGGACGTGGTGGTAATGGTCGTGGATGGCAGGACAGGCCTCCACAACAGAATTTTCAGCCTTCATATGGTGCTCGAGGTGGTCGTGGATATGCACCTCAACGAGGCAGAGGTACCCCCCGTGGTCGAGGACGTTGGCAAAGCCAACAAAATTCTATGCAATATGTGGAATGCCATTATTGTGGCAAATATGGTCATATGGCGAGAGATTGTTTCCGCAAACAGAATGATTTGAGAGGGGGAAGAGCACAACGTGGTGGTCATTATGGTGGAAACTATGCACAACATGGTGGTAACTATGCATCAAGTAGCAATGATGGAACTGCAAATCATTTGTTTGCCATGAAGCATGTTGTGGGTTCTATGACAACAAATGCTGAGAATGATGATACATGGTATATGGACTCAGGAGCATCAAACCATATGACATGTCATGGTGAATGGTTTGAGCATATGAAGCCTATGGATGTAAAAGGCTATGTGGAAACAAGTGATGATACTCAGCATGTCATTACACATGTTGGTAGTGTACCATTGGTCATGCACAATGATCAGACAAAGTCTATGTCAGATGTGCTGTATGTGCCTTCAATCACTAAAAGCTTGGCCTCAGTTGGTCAAATGGTGGAACAGGGATTACAGGTTCATTTTAACGAGCATGGATGCTTCGTTGAAGATTTCAAACATGGATGTAGAGTGATTGCTAAAGGCAAGAAAGAAGGAAGACTGTTTAAGCTGGATGCTGGAATTCCTGAGCTAAAATCAGCCATGTTCTCAAAGAGCAGAAATGTGGTACAGGATATTGATATGTGGCATAAGAGGATTGGACATGTCAATATACAGAGATTAAAGAACATGCAAACAAGAGGCATTGTCAATGGATTGCCTAGGTTCAAATATGATGGACATATGCATGTTTGTGAAGCCTGTCAGTTTGGGAAGCAGGCAAGGTTGAGGTTTCCTAGAGAAGGAAATATGAGTAACAGGCCACTTGAGATCGTACATAGTGATGTATGGGGTCCTGCACAAAACCCATCTATCAAAGGCAGTCAATACTATGTTACATTCATAGATGATTTCAGCAGGATGACATGGATATACTTTCTGAGAGAGAAGAGTGAAGTATTGGAAAAGTTCATGGATTTCAAAACTTTTGCAGAAAAGCAATATGGCTGTTGGATTAAATGTCTGAGGACAGATGGAGGTGGTGAATACACCTTAAAGGCTTTTGAGCAGTTCTTGAGGAAGCATGGAATAAGAAGACAGTTGACTTGCAGGTATACACCTCAGCAGAATGGTGTGGCTGAGAGAAAGAATAGAGTCATATGTGAAGTGGCAAGGGCAATGCTTAATGAAAAGAGCATGCCAGATTACTATTGGGCAAAAGCATGTGCTACTGCAGTGTATATATTGAACAAAACACCTACAGCAGCCATTCATGGAAGCACGCCAGAGATGCGGCTCACAGGTTACAGGCCAGACATTGGACATCTTAAAGTTTTTGGATGCATAGCTTATGTACATGTGCCTGATGAAAGAAGAAGGAAGTTGGATCCTAAAGCAGAGAAATGTGTATTTGTTGGATATGCACAGGATCGAAAGGCATACAAATGCTATAACCCTCAAACTAGACAAGTGGTCATCTCACGTGATGTGGTGTTTGATGAGCTTGCTAGTTGGTACGAAGCAAAAGATGAGGGTGTTATTGAGTCACTTGAGGCTGATGTTCATGTGAACTTGCCACCACAAGCAAGTTCTAGTTCTACTACTATGTCTGGGCCAGCAGCAGAAGCTGAGAGTAGCAGTGTACGTCCATGGTCAGGACGTTTGAGGCATGAGAGTGTAAGCACTGGGAGTAGTGCTATGGATAAAGGCAAGAAGAAAGTCGAAGGAATTGGAATCACAGGTTATGAGTCATCTAGTTCTGAGAGTTTGGATGAGGAGCTTGGCATACCTGTTTTACGCACACCTGGTGCTAGGCAGGACAGATATGTGCCACCACATGCTAGAGTTACAGGTGTACAGAGTGACCCGCATGCATTGCAGAGATCCCAGAGAGTCAGATATCCTGTTGACATATTGACATATAGAGATTTTGCTATGCACTATGCATACATGACATCTATGGTGAAGCATGTGTTACCTACATATACAGAGGCTATTGGAGAGCATGTATGGGAGAAAGCAATGGATGTAGAGATGGACGCATTGGTCCATAATGATACATGGGATTTGGTTGCACTACCAAAAGATAAGAATGTTATTGGATGTAAATGGGTTTACAAAGTAAAGTGCAAATCTGATGGTTCTATTGAGAGACATAAAGCTAGATTGGTAGCAAAGGGTTATGCACAGACCCAAGGATTGGATTATGATGAGACGTTTAGTCCAGTGGCTAAGATGGGCACAGTGAGAGCAGTCATTGCTATGGCTGCAGCTAATGGCTGGGAAATGCATCAGATGGATGTCAAGAATGCATTTCTAAATGGAGATCTACAAGAGGAAGTGTACATGGTACAGCCAGAAGGGTATGTACACCCTAGATATCCCACTCACGTATGCAGGTTGAAAAAGGCATTATATGGTTTGAAGCAAGCACCACGTGCTTGGAGTGATAAGATGAGCAGATATCTTATCTCACTTGGTTTTCAGATTTCTACAGCAGATTCTTCACTCTATGTGAAGAAGACAGAGCATGGGATTGTTTTACTCGTCATCTATGTGGATGATTTGATTATCACAGGTGATCATAGTGCAGTGTGATGCATGTCAAGAAAGCTTTGAGTGGGCAATTTGACATGAAAGATCTTGGTGAGTTGAGATACTTCCTTGGCATTGAAGTGGTGAAAGATCATGCAGGTACCTGGTTAGTACAGCGCCAATATGCATTGGATATGTTGGCAAAGTATGGCATGACAGGGTGTAAGCCTATGAGTACACCATTGGAGCAAAATGTGAAGTTGCGGGCTGATTATGGCGAGGAATTGGATGATCCTTCTATGTACAGGAAGATGGTTGGTAGTCTCATATACATGACTATCACACGCCCGGATTTGAGTTATGCTGTGGGGCTAGTCAGCCAGTTTATGCAGAGCCCCAGGAAACCACATTTGGATGCAGTGAGACGCATCATGAGATATGTGAAGACCACAGCACATTATGGTCTATTTTATGAGAGTGGTAAAAGCTTGGACATACATGGCTACACAGATGCTGATTGGGCAGGTAGCGCATATGACAGGAGGTCTACTAGTGGATATGCTTTTACACTTGGAAGTGCTGTGGTGAGTTGGAGTAGCAAAAAGCAACCTACAATTGCTTTATCCAGTACAGAGGCTGAGTACAGAGGTGCAGCCATTGCTACTTGTGAGGCTATATGGTTAAAGAGTCTCTTGACAGATTTATGTGAGCCCATTGGTGGCAAAGTTGTCATTCATTGTGACAACATGAGCAGTATACAGTTGGCAAAGAATCCAGTGTTTCATGCGAGGACCAAACACATAGAGGTCCATTATCACTTTGTCAGAGAAAAGGTGCTGGATGGTACAGTTGATCTTCAGTATGTGAAGACTGATGAGCAGGTGGCTGATATCTTTACAAAGCCACTTAGCAGGGAGAAGTTTGAGTACTTTCGGACTATGTTGGGAGTACATGGGATGAGCTTGAGGGGGAGTGTTGAGAGTCTTGATATCCCAAGCTCATCTACATCTTCATCGGCACTACATCATGAGCTTGAGAGGGGCTGTTGAGATTCAAGCTCGATGTCAGTGTGAGCCAGCTATGCTATGTGCTGGCAGATTAGGTAGGAACATGTGTGAGACATAAATGACCGCGTGTCCAGCTGGTCATAGTGTGTGGACATTAGCTAGGGTTAGTAGAGTGTGGACACAACTCATTGTGTGGATTATGGATTAGTGCATTATGCTTTGTGTGAGAGTGGACATGGCTTCCCTCTATGGTTAGGGTTTGCAATATACATTAGGGTTTGCTCCTGTGTGTGTGTCTCCTCCTCCTCTACCGTTCTTTCAATACATGTTAGGTAGTAACATGTGTGAGACATAAATGACCGCGTCCAGCTGGTCATAGTGTGTGGACATTAGCTAGGGTTAGCTGTGTGTGGACACAACACAAGTAGTGTGTTGTAAATTATGGATTATGGCTTTTATGCATTGTGTGAGAAAGGACATGGATTCCCTCTATAGTTAGGGTTTGCTTAATACATTAGGGTTTGCTCCCGTGTGTGTCTCTCCTCTCCCTCTACCTATTTTTCATCATGGCAGACCATTTATAGAGGACTCGGTCACAACAACAACATGAACGACTAAAGTCTATCTATCCTAGAAATGCCATAAAACACTGGAAGATGAAAGGGAGAGTGAGGATTGCACACCGCTCCTAGAGCGGAAAACTCTGAGAACTGGATGCATATGCTTTCCACCCTGGATATCTTACCTCGACGCATTGGTACTAGGTTTTCCACAGCAGATGGCCAAGAGCTTACGTCATTATACATGCTTAGTTCAGCATATATGCCCAATGTAGCCACCCAAGAGCTTGAACAGGCTGTTAGAGCAAAAAGGCATCAAGGAGTACATGCTCCCATAGAACTCACAGGCCAGAGGGATTCCCTGGGCCAGAAAGGTATGTCCCAGACAACTCAAAAACCCATTGGTTGAAATATGTGGGTGTTGTGGAAGCACATGAGCATTTCAATGAAATGTGGCAAAAAGAGTTTGCAAACAACTCTTTTCTAGTCCACACTACTGTCCCACAACCACTTGAACCCATTCAACCCAAACCAGTCCACCCGAAAAGTTTTTTCGTTCTGCTCATAAGGCATGCAACAACAAGTTAGCACTTGCTGAAAAAGAAGCTAAGAAGATAATTGATGAGAAAAGTGTTAAAGCAAAAGAGGCAAGACATGTGCCCAAGCACTTTAAGACCTTCCAAATGGCCAACGGAT
This sequence comes from Cibotium barometz, assembly GCF_041138505.1. NCBI lineage: Eukaryota > Viridiplantae > Streptophyta > Polypodiopsida > Cyatheales > Cibotiaceae > Cibotium > Cibotium barometz. The sequence continues at coordinate 61,257,363 of NC_141051.1, forward strand.
TTGTCCAATAGGATTCGGATTAGAGATCTGATAATGGGCAACCCAGGACTTCATATGATGGTGAAACTGAGGTCAAGGAAGTAAACTTAACATGCCCGGGTGACGACCTGAGGCCAGTATTTATTGCAGAAGACCTTTCAAAGGAAGAAGAGACCGAGCTCATCGCTTTATTGACTGAGTTCCAGGGTTGTTTTGCTTGGAAGTACAACCCGAGACTTCATATGATGGTCAAACTGAGGTCGAGAAAGTAAACTTAACAGGCCCGGGTGAAGACCTGAGGCCAGTATTTATTGTAGAAGACCTTTCAAAGGAAGAAGAGACCGAGCTCATCGCTTTATTGACTAAGTTCCAGGGTTGTTTTGCTTGGAAGTACATAGACATGAAAGGTGTAGCCCAGAAGTAGTTCAACATACCATTCCCATGGTTGATGGAGCTAGGCCGGTCAAACAATGAGCTTATCCTATGAACCCTAAGTACTCCAAGATGGTCTGCGAAGAGATTGAAAGACTTATCAATGCCGGATTCATCTACAAAATTGAGCATACGGAGTGGGTATTGTGATAGTACCCAAAAAGAATGCAAAAGTCAGAGTGTGTGTTGACCTCAAAAAGGTTAATGCCGCCACCATTAGGGACCACTATCCCCTACCATTCACCGAATACGTGCTAGAAAGAGTACAGGAGAGGAAGCTTATAGCTTCCTCGATGGATTTTTAGGATACAACCAAGTGCTCATTGATCCCAAAAAGGACCAGCACAAAACGGCCTTTGCCACACTGAGTGGGGTACATATGCATACCGTGTCATGCCCTTCGGGTTGACCAATGCCCCCGAAACCTTCCAACGCCTCATGTGTATGGCTTACAAGGAATATCTTTGGAAGTTCCTTGAAGTCTTCATGGATGCTCTTTGTGTCGATTCCTCTTGGAAGGAGCACCTAGCGCATGCCTGCGCAGTAAAGTGCTAGAAAGATGCAAGTTATATCGCATCTCGTTGAACCCTCTCAAATGTCAATTTTGGGTTTGACACGGTGTGATCCTGGGACACATCGTCTCCAGGTAGGGAATTTCTACCAATGATAGCAAAGTGCGGCTCATTCTCGAGTTGCCCCCACCCACAAACTTCAAAGGTTTCCAGCACTTTATGGGACATGTCGGCTATTATTGGCGATTCATTTTTATGTACCCTGATATTGCTCGACCCCTTTACGGACTCCTTATTGTTTTTTAGTGGACTGATGAATGCCAACAAGCTTACATCATACTCAAAAAAGCCTTGGCAAGCGCTCCAATCCTCGGATCTACCAATTGGGATCTCATCTTCCATGTCCACATTGATACCTCAGCATTGCTATAGGATGCATGCTAGCCCAATCAGGTGAACACAAGATGGACTTCCCCATCGGTTTTTCCAGCCGCCAACTCAACAAAGCTGAGAGGAATTACACCACAACCGAGAGGGAGGGATTAGCGATGGTTTATATGGTTAAGAAGTTTTGCCATTATCTCTTAGCGACCAAGTTCATTTTCTTCGTAGACCATCAAGCCCTTTTGTACCTGGTAAATAAGCCCTGTATGACAGGTAGAATTACGAGATGGCTGCCTATCTTGCTTGAGTTCAACTTCACTGTTAACACGACGATAAGGAAAGGATCTCAGCATCATGCTCTTGCAGACCACATGTCAAGGATCCCCAATAGGCAACAACTAGTAGGATTAGACGATGATTTACCAAATGCCACCCTATTCCAACTTTGCTTGATTCCTGAATGGGATGAAGAAGTGGCTCACTTCTTAGCCAATGGCTTATCGGTTGATCCTCTCCTCAACAAGGACCACGCCCATCGTTTAATCAAGAAGGCGGTCCCTCATCAACTTATGGAGGGCCAACTTTACAAGTAGGGCAAAGACGAAATCCTACGACATTGTGTTCAGGAAGACAAGTATGTCTTTCTCCTAGAACAGACCCACTCTACCTGTGCTGCTGGGGGACACTTTGCAGCAGATATCACTACTCGCAAGGTTCTCACAAGCTGGGTTATGGTGGCCCACTCTAATTGCTGATGCTGCTGAGTATGTCAAATGATGTGATGAATGCCAACGTGTAGCAATTCCTGATTTCAAGGATCACATGCGATCACATGCCCCTAAACCCCATCGTGTCTTTACAATCATTCGAAAAATGGGGCATAGACTTCATGGGACACATCAGTCCGGTAGCCAAATACACTCAAGCCCCATCTATAATTGTTGCCACGGTGGATTATTCCACCAAGTGAGTAGAATCTTGCGCAACCCGCAAGGTTGACGCTCAATTAACGCGGCTAAATTTCCCTGTGAATCAGTGATGATCACATGCTTTGGTTGCCCTCTCAAGCTTATCAGCGTGACAACGGGACACATTTCATTAATGAGGTAATTAAATTCCTCTTACACGAGTTCCTTGTCACACCACAAGAATTCCTCCCCATATTATCCACAAGTGAATGGCCAACCTGAAAGCATAAACAAAATCATGTGTGCCATTCTTACCAAAACTGTGGAGGCCAACTGCAACAACGATTGGGAATAGAAGTTGCTGGCTGCATTTTGGGCTTATCAAACTTCATACAAGGTAGCAACCAACTCTATGCCTTTTAGTTTAACCTACGGTACTAAAGCAGTCATGCCCATGGAGTTCTTAGTCCCTAATCTACGTGTCGCAATGCATGAAAAACTCACCAAAAATGCCTTAAGTTGTCCCTTATTTGATCTTGAAAAGCTTGACGAAACATTCCTCTTTGCAGTCTACAACATGATTGTAGAGAAGTTAAGCTGCAAACAATGGTTTGATGACCAGCTCAAGGATAAACATATGAATGAGGGAGATATGGTCCTTTTATTCAATACCAAAACACATCAGAAAAAGCTCAAGCTTAGAGGTTTAGGACCTTTCTTAGTCTCTGAGATAACACCACAAGGCGTGCGCATTGAAACACTTGATGGTGTTGAGATGGTTTGTTACTTCCGAATGGTAGCAAACTTAAATGCTACTACGGACCTCTCACACAGAGTCCACCTTAAAAGCCATCCATGATAAAAAAAAACAACGAAAGAAGAACCATGAGAATATGAAAAAAAAATTGCAAGAAGAGGCCAAGGCAAGGCAAGCCAAGCTTAGGAAAAAACATATCATGGTCAATATGGCCCAAGTGGTCGACTTAGAAGAAGAAGATTGGGAGGTGAAACCAGCTCGGTTGTGGTTAGGAATGTCCACCCTGACCAGGTTATTAGCTCTTGTTGATATAGGGGCAAGTTACAATTTAATGTCATATGAAACATGGCATTCCCTTGAGGAACCTACACTAAAAGTAACCCCTGTCATTGTCACAACAGTTGCCTCACAGCATGTTCATTGCATTGGCACAGTCACACTTTATTCCACATTGAAAATAATCCCTTGGAAGGGAAGTTTTATATAATCCCTACAGGAGCAATGTGTGAAGAGATCCTCCTAGTAGGCAGGGGGTGGATGTGCCATAATAGATGCAACATCAATTGGGACGCACGAATGGCGACCCTACAACTGGCTTTTGGCCAAGTCACTATTCTCATGACTGAAGAGCCAATTCCGGTTGCTTCCCCATGCCAAGCACTCCCCAATCCACCACCCACAATCACCCCAACACCTCACCCTTCTCACTCTGTTCCCCCAAAAGAGAGGCCACTCATCATGCCAACCACATCAATGCCTCTCACACCCACACTACCACCACGCACAGTGACATTTCACTCTCACATTGCCAAATCACCAGCTGCTACCCCACTAGGTCACACCAACCCAACTAACACTACTAACCATACTAACAAATCTCCACACACAGAGATGTCCGTGTTGAGATTCAAGCTCGATGTCAGCGTGTGCCAGCTGTGCTATGTGCTGGCATGATAGTTAGCAGCATGTGTGAGACATAAATGACCGCGTCCAGCTGGTCATAGTGTGTGGACATTAGCTAGGGTTAGTAGTGTGTGGACACAACTCATAGTGTGTCTTGTGTATGATGGATGATGGCTTTATGCATTGTGTGAGAAGGGAGATGGCTTCTCTCTATGGTTAGGGTTTGCAATATACATTAGGGTTTGCTCCTATGTGTGTGTCTCCTCTCCCTCTACTTGTTTTTCATCATGGTATCAGAGCCTGGTGCTCTCTATTAGGGTTTATGAGAGTGAGAGAAGAGGGAGAAGAAGCTGTGAAGCTTGCCATTGATGCTGTGAAGCTTGGAGCACACCGATTTCTATCGCATCTGAGAGCTTGGCCTACCGGGTAAGGACTACTAAAACACCCTTGAGCGGATTACAGGTGATTCAAGCACAAACAAGGCAAATTTGGGTTGCCCAAAGAAAAAGAAAATTTTGGTTTTTTGCAAGCTTTCCGTTGGAGCTTGGAAGTGGTAATGTATGGTGAAAATAGATGCAAATCTGGCAAAGAAACATGTATGTGACAAGGATGAATGTATTGGCAACTCATGTGCAAGCCCTACACTGAATCTAGTGTTGTAGGTGTAGGTTGCCTTCTCTCATCTACTATGAACACCAAAGTCACTATTTTTGAATTATGCCAGAGTTCTGAGGTTGGAGTTCTAAGGTTGACTTGAATGTGCTAGGAACTTAAGGATAAGTGGCCAATGTTAGTATACACTCAATGCTCGCCTCTCAGCATGTATCTCACTTTGATGTATAATGCACATTTGTTAGGCCCCCATTATGATGAGGAGTAGCCATGGTGCATATGTCTTTAGTGGGAACCCCTGCTTAGACGCCGATGGGGTCATTGTTGTGACCATTAATGATGGTTAGGAGATGGTCAGGGGGGTACGAGTGTTAGCTCAGGTTTGGGGTATGAGGAATATTCTCAGATACCAGGTCCATCATTAGTGGGCGGTGGTTGGTGTTCGGTGGGCCACATTCTTGATACGCGGGTGGTGACCGTGTCTATGCAGTGTAACCAACCTCGTTGTATAGGCATCTACCACATCGCCTACAGTACTATATATGGACATGGTTGCCATGACCTAAGGTATCCAATGCTTGTGAGTATCCACCCCCTTCTACACTTCGTACATACTCCATCCAGAGTCTATCTAGATCACCATCTAAGCTCTACTTGAGAGTGCACAGGTGGACAGCACCATCACTTGTACCTCTTTGGCATAATCAAAATTTTAAATTCTCTCCATTGTGTATCTATTGCATTGCCTATTTCTATTTTTTTAGAGAGATTTACGTAGTATTGAAGGAGCGTCATAATACTGCTAACTACAACAGATAGCACTGGGTGGTTGCAGGATCAGGGTGCCCAGTTTTGTCCACTCAGGCACCCTGTAAACAATTAAAAAACATGCATTTTTAGTGGCCAATCTCTCCTAGCTAACGAAGGAATTTCCTTTAAAGTTCTTTTGTTGGAACATCACATGCAAAGTTGGGAATATAGTTGCATAATCTGATTAAGCATTAGATAGTTGAAAGTCTTCATTTCCTAAGGTACAAAGTTAATGTATACATCCTGTCCCAAATTTGGATGGATTCCATAAATAGCTAATATCTTTTACATATAAACTCATATGAGATTCCCACTTTGGAACTTAGATCTTCACATAATATAGAGCCTAAGTTGAATTTTTGAGAAATTTTAAGCTATTTTTCTATTTTCTTTAAATATTTCAAGGTCTTTAAAGTGTTATAATATATGCCACTTTTTTACCCACAATAACTACCACTTACAAAGCTCAATCTTGTAGATCAAAAGAGCGGTAGATAGTGAGACATTAGTAGAATGTGGTGGTTAGTCAAAATTGCAAATCCAATGGTTGGATTTTTAATGATCTCTTTTCCAAAATTCTTCCAGGATATCATAAGGCCTGTAAGTATTAGTAGTCTAATTAGTAAAATTATATTTTTGATGTAAATCATCTAGAACCTATAGGGACTAGTGTACTTGTAATGGTGCATCTATGAAAAAAATGGATCACTCTAAGTACAGAAGATTATTTTTTTATCATTTCATCATATTTTGTATTAATTTTAATTAATTAGAATAATTTATATTAATTTATATTAATTAGAATAATTTATATTAATTTAAGTTATATTGGGTTAATTTGATTAATTAAAATAATTTATATTAATTTAAGTTATATTGGGTTAATTTGAGTGCATGTGTATTTTCTATTAGTTTCTTGATCTCATTTAAAGTACCTTACCCCCCCAAATTTTCTCTCCAAGCATTGTCCCAGTCTAGCGTGTCTAGCGTAAACTGGACAAAACTGATCTTGCAACAACCCCACTTTGTAGTACTTATATTGTGCTAAATGGCACAATAAAGCATGCCAACTAGAACTTGTGACTCACTGCTAATTTCTAGGTAGCATCTACTACTAGTTGCTAGTTAACATATGCACACCACTAATATATGTATGCTAGCACCTGTAAGGCATTGCTAGTTGTTAGCAAAGACATTGCCAATGACTTGTTAGCACCTATTAGTTATTAATATATGCTAGATAGCATCTTCTAGCTAAAGTTACGTGGTAGTTAGCACCTATTTGCACTACTATTTACATAATAGCACATGTTTAAATCACTTAGTCATGTTAGTTACATAATAGCACATGTTTAAATCACTTAGTCATGTTAGTTATTAATATATGTTAGATAGCATCTTCTAGCTAAAGTTACGTGGTAGTTAGCTAAAGTTACGTGGTAGTTAGCACCTATTTGCACTACTATTTACATAATTGCATCACTTAGTCATGTTTAAATCACTTAGTCATGTTAGCTAGCACATACAAAATAAATTATTGGTAATTGCTAGTAAGAACCTACAAGACACTATTATTTTCATGTTAGCACACATGCAAATCACTTATTCATGGTAGTTAGCACATGTAGATTATTGGAAACTACTAGCTAGCACCTACTAGACTATAAAAAATGCTAGTTTACCTCTTCAAATCATTAGTAAACACTATTTAACTCCTATAAATTATTATCTTCTTCTACATTTAGCACCTTCATTGCATGGGTACATGGTATTTATTACTAGCCCCCTAAAAAAGTACCCTCCAGTATTTGTAACCTTAGGCCATACTGACTCAAGTTATCTTTTGGCTATTTTTTGGTGGGTTGATTTTTTCCATCGATTCAAAGCAACACATTCAGAGTGCAAGATACAACTACTGTGAGAGTTTTTGAATATGTGGAGGTGGAAGACTACAAGGGAAACAAGAAGAAGAGAAAAGATCTCCTGAATAAGGAGATGTAGTGTTGGCAATTTCTACAATTCCTGAAGACTAAGCTGAAGTTTTTCATCATGCACAATTATGTTGCTCAATGGGCAGGCACAACAATTCAAGGAATGTATTCTTAAATTCCCAAATGATGTGGTTGTCAAAAATAGTTCACTTCTTCATATCAGATGACAGAGGGCACGATACATTTTTTGTCCAGCATTGCTTCATGTTGCATTATGAGTGGCTAAAAGAATTGGGAGTTACACCAAAGAGGCATTCGGTTTGGTCTGACAAGGCTACTTCACAGTTCAAGGCGGTTTGCAGGCAGGTATGCAAGATTGATAGGGCTTGAGATGAGTCACTTCTTCTCTGCAATATGGCATGGAAAGGGAGAGCATGATGGAGCAGGGGCTGCTGTAAAGAGGGCACTGACTCACAAACAATTGAAAGTGTACTCCATACGTACTTAATTTTTGTAAAGATAAGTTATCTGAGGCTGTCCATCAAAACAAAGGGAATGTGCTTGGGAATTTTGGGAGGTCAAAGTGGGAGATGTAAACAGGGAGGTAAAGTGGAATTTCGAGCCTATTTAGCAATCATGCTCAATGCATGCTATTTATAGTCATAACCCTCGAGATCTAACAGTACTTGCAACTAGGCAATTGTCATGCTTTTGTGATGCGTGCATGCATGCATGAGCATTAGAATAGATGTGTCAACAAAGCACATGTACAACCCTGGAGGTTTCACACCTTGGTGCCTCTACCCGATTCAACAACCCCTGTGGATGAGGAAGATGCATATGATGACGCGACATATGAAGGCCATCATGATGTGTTAGTAATAAATTGCTTGTTGGTGACACTTTTGCAGTGAATCCAAAAATTGCAAGCAACGAAGAGGGTTTATAATTTTACCTGGTTAGGTGTATTGCAGTTTAACAATGTGCTAAAGAGAGCTATATTGATTAGTGGGAAAATGAAATCGCCAAGGGGTCTTATTTCATTGAGGGTCTATACTACTACAAGCAAATAGAAGATGCTTATTCTGTTAAATTGCTCACTAATATGCCCCTATTTCACATACTTTCGCACCTTGTGCATTGTATCAAAATACCCATGGAGCAGATTCCAAAGAGAAGCCTATGAGGCAATCTATAATAGCATCCCCTTTGGAATTGACATGTAACGACCTTCAAAATGGTGTTTTGGAAATTTTGTGTGTATTTATGTACTTGCTGCCTTTTTTTGTTGTGAAACTTTAACTTATTATGATGAGTTTTGATGATCACCCAGCACTTAATAAATACTTTATAATATAATATATATCATAGTGTCAAGATCTGTCGTCCTTTAAAAAATACTCTACACAGTGTAGATTCTACCATGCTCCCATGAGAAGAACAATTTGTCAAACAACACATGCAAAACAAATCTGGTAGTGCTGCTAGATATACACATGCAAAACAGTAATGTCCCAATACATACATGCTTAATAGAACTAATAAAGACTACTAATTAACATGTCAACTAAATTGGTACTGAAAGATAGCACTTGATGGTGCTGCTAATTAACACCTGAACAATGCTTGAAGAATAGAGTAAGTACTAAAAGTGAAAAGGTAGATGGATGAGGATTCCACAATAGACTCGTATGATTTAATCAACTTAAAGTATTCACTTTACAAAATCTCCAATTTTTGGAGCATCAGCTACTATAGGGTACGTAGTTGTGAAGCTCTAGATTGGAGTGTAGTTTTGAAGATTCCTCTTCAAAATGCCTTTGCATCTCTTTGTGTATCTTCCTTTCACTTTATTTTTGAGACAACCTCTTTGCCTCGACATCTGCCTCCATTTGTGTCCTCCAGTTTTCTTGTTTCCACTTATCCTCTGCTTCCCTTACAAATTCTTCATGCCATTTCTTCATTTCACAACATCTGAGAATTTGTCTTCTCTTGCTTCAAAGGCGCATGTTTCAGTATACTCTTGATGATTATCACTCTGTTGTAGTAGCCATAAAAATAGCCAAGTCTTTAGGTCATCCTTCAAGAAGCATTCTCTTTCCTTGGGAGTTTGATGGTACATCTGTGGGACTATTAACCAGGTTCCCACCTCATTATGACACACCTTGTAAGTGCTATCATTGAGTATCAAAGTGTTTTTCTTATTGAACAAGGGAGGAGATGCCAAAAAGTCTCAAGCTTTTTACAGAACACTGGTCTACCTTGCACTGTCCAGCTAGCCTCTGCACAATGCTCTTGTATGAGCAGACCGACAACCATTTTCCTTTGTTATGGAAATACTACATCAAGTATACCATAGAGCTTAGGTATCCTACACGCACTCCAAACAAAAACATGGAAGAACTTGATGCACCAATTCAAGAACTCATGGGCATATTTTTGACAGAGCACATAACGTTGGTGGTTAACTTTATAGTGGACCATGTCATTGCTATAAGAAGTCTACTTCACGCTAAATTGGGTTTCAACAATATGACACAATAAACCATTGAGGTCTAGAACAATAGCCCTTCTTTCATCTTCTTTACACTTGGGTACCCTTATTAGGTCTAGCAAAGGATACCATCCTACAAGGATAACCCCATCCAAGGACAAACCTCCAACAGCAAAGTTTTAATAGTCTCTCTCTCTCTCTCTCTCTCTCTCTCTCTCTCTCTCTCTCTCTCTCTCTCTTCCCCTCCCTCTTGAGGATCTCCATGCTTTAGCTTCTTCCTTTGCTTAGCTATGGAGCCTTTGCAAGCTGTGTGTGTAGCCCCTTGTGAAGCTAGAAAATGGAAGGTTGATTTACACATTTGTATTCCGAAAGAGTATGGCAGCTCTAAAAAAAACCCATCCTACTGATGCACAATCTGTCCAAGATCGTAGGATAGCTAAGGAGAAAAATGTAGATCTTTGGGTTGATGGGCGTCTCTATCCAATTGATCCTCCATTAGGAGCAAACCCTCCTTTCTGTAATTTATCATCTTTTATGCAATTTGTTGGTGAAGGAGAGCTTGGCTTGTTAGGATACTACAGAAGATTGACTACAAGTGGAGCTTGGCAAAACCATATTCTCCACTCTCTCAATTGCAAGCATCACAATTCACCCTTTTACAATCTCAAGAAGGACTTAAAACATCATCAGATAAAATGAAAGAGATCCTCGTAGAGAATGTGGAGAAGGATGCAAAGATTCAAAGGCTAGAGGAACTTATCAAAAGACTCAAAGCAACGCCAAATGGTGCTCATGAATGCAAAAAGACATTGGCTGGTATATAATCTCTTGCATTTAAAGGTGAAGCACGGAAGAAAAGGATTCGTACAACAAAGTAAGTAACATAAACTTTCATTATGCACTCAGTGATTTAAATAAAATAGTCATGATTTGTGTTATGCCAGGAATTTTCTACAAGAGGTGTGTGGTTCTAAACGAAGAGGGATGGAAGGATTTGGTCAAAGCCATTTTGAATACCAAGGATATTCTCTCAATTATTACTGACTCTCATCGTCCTAAAATACGCCAAGCTGTTGTCAGCAATGTGGTGAGCGAGATTACCACCTCCATTGATTCTTCATCAATTCAACATGCTTGTGATGCGGTTGAAATCAACATGAAAGGGTACCAAGAAATCCATCAAGTTTTAAAAGATGCATTTCTAAGACGGGATCACTAGCACTTTATTTCCTACACTCAAGGTGATTCACAATGTCAAGTATATCAATAATGATGATGTGCAGCGAGCTATAGGATACTTTTATCATGTTGAGGTCACACTAACATTAGACACAGGGTTGAGCAGAAAAAAAAAAGCAAGACAAAAGTTACAAAATTTCACTATGATGTTTACAATAACATCTTTGTTCATATTGAGAGAGACAGCTAGCGGGGAGTGTTCAAAGGACAGCTCACGTGACCACAGCCTCGGTATGGTTAAAATGGTGTGCTTTCGGTACGATGGACAAGGGCCGACGAAGCAGTCCCTGAGTGAAGTGCCAGGACACCTAAGGAGGATCCTGGAGGGTTTTGACCAGGCGATGCACGAGCTCGTGGTGCCGAGGACACCCATGCATATGTCAAGGAAGATATTGTATGATGGACCAATGTTTATTGTAATCTGTTTACTGGATCTCGCTGGTTGCTGACCAGCTAGTCTCAACGGAGAGTCCAAAGTGATACTGTTTTTGTTGAGAAACAAGGATTGGAAGGAAATTTTGAGTTATGACATCTGTAACCAATAATTGTGTCAATGGATTGTTTTATAAGTTAAAGTTTTAAAGAGGAGTGTGTGCGTATCTGTATTCTAAAGCAAAAGTTAAGAAAGGCATTCAATTATGGGTGGGTGAGTACTTGTCTGGTTCTACCAATTCCAGTGGTTGGGCGGTGGCTAACCCATGGGCCGGATGGGGTAGGCTGGAATCAGTAGAGTTTTAATAATAAAATTGATTAATAGGAATACGCTTAGAACTAGAGTAGTTAAATAAAAGCCTGAAGACTTCTCAAATGAATAGATCAACGGCTATGCCTGATTCAATTAGGAAAAAAGCGTTGATTTTTTCAAGTTAAGTCTGTAATAGTTTCCTTCTATCTCGTTTAATCAGATGAAGATTAGTTTAGTCTCTGGACCTTGTTAGAAAATTCGTTAAGAAATTCAAAAAGGTGGAATCGTCCCCGTGTTCCGGGCAAGGGAAATTTTCTTGGTTTCAGTTTTGGAATGACCACCAGTTTAGTCTCATGCCCGAACATTTGAGGGCGAGGCCCCGAGTGGGAAACCCTGCCCCGCGCAAGAGAAAGCTACTTCCGCTCTGCTACCAACAGGGAATCCGGTGCACAGAGGGGCCAGTGGGATCTCACACCAACACATCACCATGTTAGCACAGTAGGCATAGTCGCACATGGATATGGCACGCACCAAGAACACCGCACATGTCACCATGCCTTCACAAAACACAGTGCAAGGCACCCAACGACCACATACTGGCGACACCATGGAAGAGAGTGACCCTTGGGATTCTAGGACACGCCCAACGGGATCACCAGAGTCCAGCCCTCCTCCTCCCACAGCAACACCAATGCACACACATGCAGGCCCTTCTAGTGGGAGCAAGCGCATGAAGGAGCCCCACGATGCAGCCACCCCAGAGATCAAGACAGAGACTTCGATGATGAACAGTTCGACTGGGTTGGTGAAAACATTCCTACATTGCACACCACCATAGGTGGCAAGACCCTACTACCAACAGGACAGGGTCCCCTACCTACCCAGGAGGAACTTGATACATATAGGTACCACAGCAGCAGCAGCAGCAGCAGGATTGAGACTATGAGAGAGATCAAGGGGAGGTTACTACAAGTGTGTGCAAGCGTAGAAAGGTCAAGCTCTTCAAGCCAAGGAAGTCCCAACCTCACCAACGCACCAACACAACACAAAGAGATCTAAGGAGAAGGATGTGCCAAGGGCATAGGGCTCTACACGAAATCAAGTTTTATCAGAGGAACACTGAGTTGCTGATAAGAAGAGTCCCTTTTGCTCGCACAGTCAAGGAGATTCTTCAATGATATAGAACAGAGTTCCGTGTGCAAGGGATTGCCCTTGAAGCATTGCAAGAAGCCACTGAGGCTTACCTTGTTGGGCTTTTTGAAGACACCAACCTCCTTGCAATACATGCAAAGAGGATTACCATTTTTGCTAAGGACATGCAACTAGCTCGGCGTATTCGAGGCGAGCGCGATACAATCTAAAGATTTTAGATGTTAAATTGCTTTTTGAAGCAACTCTTTTGTTTCAAACCCCCCTTTGCAAGCCTATCTGGCTTTCATTTGTAACCTTCTGATAATTTAAATTTTAAGTTTCGCTTACAAGGTCTCCGTGTCATCATGTTTGTTTCGCTTACAAGGTCTCCGTGTCATCATGTTTGTTTAACATGGAGTGTCTATCATGTGCTAGTTTGTCACCCAAGGCATCAGAAATGCTCTTGGAGGACTGAGGAAGCTGTGCCAAAACAGTGCGAATTTGGCCTCTACAGCGGCGATGTAGGCTAAAAATTTACAATGTCCTAGCACTTCTCCCCTAGCCACTCAGGATCGTTTCTGATGCATTTATAATGAAGTTGAGTACACTGATTGTGAGAAACAGTAGTTTATAAGATAAAAACACCTTTAATCATGTGTAAAAATACATTGTTTGTCATCCAATACATCAGAATTGCTCCTGGAGGGCTGGGGAAGCTGTGCCAGAATAGTGCAAATTTGGGCTCTGAGTAGCGGTGATGTAGGCTCAAAATTCGCACTGTTTTGGCACTGCTCCCCCAACCACTCAGGATCATTTCTGATACATTTATAATGAAGTTGAGTACACTGATTGTGAGAAACAATAGTTTACAAGATAAAATCACCTTTAATCATGTGTAAAAATATTTTGTTTGTCATCCAATGCATCAGAATTTCTCCTGGAGGGTTGGGAAAGCTGTGCTAGAACAGTGCGAATTTAGGCTCTTCAGCGAGGATGGTGTAGGCTCAAAATTCGCACTGTTCTGGCACTGCTCCCCCAAGCCCCGAGGGTCATTTTTGATGCATTTACAAAGAAATTGAGTACACTGATTGTGAGAAATAGTAGTTTACAAGATGAAAACATCTTTAAACGTGTAAAAATACATTATTTGTCATCCAATGCATCAGAATTTCTCTTGGAGGGCTAAGGAAGCTGTGCCAGAATAGTGTGAATTTGGGCTCTATAGCAACGGTGCATGCTCAAAATTCGCACTGTTCTGGCACTGCTCCCCCAGGCCCCCAGGGTCATTTTTCATGCATTTACAAAGAAATTGATGGTACAAAACTAGAAAACACAATGATATACTTGATAAAAATAAGTTTGCAAAAACTGTATTGTATTCATAATAAGAAGTGATACATCATCTTCACAAAAGATTTCTTACAATATTGAGCTTCCTTCTCTTGTTATCGGGCATAGTGTGCTCAAGGAGTGATTGGGCTATTTCTTGAGGATCCTCTATGCCTTTGCTTTTGGCTATACCTATACGAGCAAGAAGCTTACCCCTAAATCTAGAACCAAAAACATCGAAGGCAAGGGATTTTTTAATCAAAACTATACATTTGGTGCTCTGCGCCATAGAGGCTACACAGAGCACCTTAGAGAGGGCTTTCAAAAGAAGAGAGTGAAGGTAGATTGAGAGGTGTAGTCCCTGTGGATGATGGTGATGCCATCCATATGAAGCCGACCAAGATAGTGCGCCAACGCAGCATCATGTCCATGGACCTTGGCATGGTCTCTGCTGCCACCGCCTCTCCCAGCAAATGCATCAATTTCAACCACCCTCTGCAATTAAAGGAAAATTCAAAATATTTTCCTATGCAAATGTTTCTAAGTTGTAAAAGGTCGATTATTACCTCTTGCTCAATGTCTCCTTTTGCCAAAGTGCTGGTGGGGGCGGAGAGGTCAATCGAGGACTTAGCCTCATCCTTTTTAGGTGCTTTGGTCTCCTACATCACTCCAACAGTAGGGGTATTCTTTTTAGCCTCTAGCTTATCCTGTAAGGTTGTGAATTCCTCCTCTGGAACTAGGGCTTGCTCCGTGGTCTCAACCACACTATCCTTGACCAAAGCAACTGTCTCTGCGATAGATTCTCCAAGGGGTAATATGACACTATCTAGGTGAGGACCGAGGTTGGACATATCAAGCTCCACCTCACATTGCATGCATATAATGCCTAAGCATTCATCCATTCTCAAGCCAGCTGCCTTTTCAAGGTCATGAAGAAATAAGTATTCTTCACCTTCCACCACAATGGTGCTCAAGAGATTGAGATCTCAAGCTCTAGCAGCACCTTGCTCTCCCCGTGTGGGGAAGATGGCCCTGCATCTTCCACTACAGTAGGCTGTTCAGTTGCAAATTGTGCACCCTCTGGAAAGTTCTCTGATGCAAGCTTCTCTTCCACATCAGCACTCGTACCTAGTGCATTCACTTCCTTGTCATCCCTCAAATACCCTGCCAACTGCAATGCATGCAATGCAGGCATCTTTACCTCCTCATCCGAATCCTCATCGTCGCTGATGAGGAATGCAAAAGTGGCAAGCCATGAGAGGAACCTAGTTCCTAAATTGCCCCTCCCTAACCTCTTCACCTCTTGCTTATTGAAGGTATAGTAAGCTCCTATGGGGATGCAGATGTCGATGAAGCATTCAAGGCACTGGATGTAGGGGCGGGCGTATTGTTGAATGTACTTAAGAGCAGCTCAACAGGCACCCATTGATCATTGGGGCAATGTGGAAAGGAGATGGAGTGGGGAGCCAAGTATTGCTCCATGTATGCAATTTGCACCTCATAATGTTGGGACGCAAGGGGGAGCGACTTTTCAAAGTTAACTTCACAAGAGAACATGGCAAAGAGCTCACTCTTGCTTGCCCACGGGTGGTGGAGAGGAACTCATAGAAGTCATCAAAGTGGGTAGCCATGTGTGAATACAAAGAGATAGTGTGAGCTCGTGCTTGGTTTCTATCGCCGCCGTCGCGCGAAAATGAGAAAGAAGGCACCTTTGGCCTATTTATAGTTAAAATTTAAAGTTTGGCCTTTTCACACTAGACCGCTAGACAAAAAAATCACAGTTTGCAAAAATATTAAGATTTTAATTAAATAAAGAGGGGTTAAAAAAGAGCCTACTACAAAATTACAAGCATGTCATCTAATCTAAAATTGTTATAATGTCTTCATTTTTTGCCTCTTTTGTGACATTTATGCCTTCACCTCGATCCTGAAACTCTTGCCCCTCACGTGCATCAGAACAACAGAGGCTATTTTCCCATATACCCAGTTCATCTTCAAGGTCTTCCACATGCCTACTATGTGTTGGTAGGGCTATGCACCTTGCTGCTAAAAATTCAAGGTCCCCCATTTGCCATGATTCTAAGACCATGGTTGTCCCCTCCTTACGCTTCCCAATCTGTAAAAATATAGAAAGTGGCACAATAACCAGAAAGTGTAAGGGGGGTTAATTCTAGACATGTAGTGGAATCATATATACCTTTCTTCTCATCAACTTGAAACTCGACTCTTCCACATTGTCAAAGCCCATGATGCTAAAGTGTTGATGCAGGTCTGCTAGGCTCCAATGCTTGCTTGCTGCCACTTGCTCAATCCATCCATTTTGCATCATCACTATGAGACCCCTGCCCCACTCCTCCCCCCTCCAAGGGCGCTGGTGGCGGAAGCAGCGCAGCCTCTTGCGAGGGGCGGGGATCCACACTCAAGGCCTCCCCCACGGATGTCCGGACAAGAGACTAGTCCAGCGGTTCCTCCGAAACCGAGCCCAGAAAACTTCCCTTGCCGCCGAAAAAGGCACGGGTGATTCCTCCAGGGAAAATCTCTAACGGGGGAATAATCTAACGAGTCAAAGTCTTAACTAGTTAAACTGATCAGACCGAACCTGAAGACACATGGTCAGATCAAAGAAGAGACTTGCACTTGGTCCATAGAATCACTGCTTTTTTCCTCCTTTAACGAGGCACAGCCCGCTGATTCCCTCCCACAGAACAAGGGTCTTCTCAGGACTTAATCTAATTAACGTAACTAATCGTATCTTAATTATTCGTCGCAGGAATCCCCGATCCGAATCTTTCTCGACACATGCATGGGTGTCCTAGTAGCAACTGTGAGCCCGTGCATCACCTGGTCAGAACCCTCTAAGATCCTACTTAGGTGTCCTAGCACTTCACTTAGGGACCACTTCGTCAGTCCTTGCCCATTGTACCACAAGCACACCATTTTAACTGTATTGAGGCTGGTCAAGACCTCGGCAAGCTTTGCCGCAAGCGACGTCCCTCGTCGACGACTCCCCGCCAGTAGAGCTGTTACAATGAACCTCCTCTTAGAAAAACACATACCAAATGCTTCCTCCAGCATTCTGGCGTAAAACAATCCTTTAAATGAAAAACAGAGGTCCTATGCAAATAAAATTCCCAATTTGAGATTGGTTCCACAAAACCCCTTTTTCCTTAATTCCCAATTTCATAATGAGAATCCTTGATCTGTCATCAGGGTAATCTACCCATCATTTGACTGATTGTCCAACTAGATTCTTGGTGATTTTGGTTGAAGGAAAACTAGTTTAATTCAACGGTAGTCTATTCTTTGTATTTAGGAACTGGAATTGGTCACAAAGTTTTTGCTTGATTTGGATCGAGAGATGGACAAGTAGGTTTACTGTCCGTCCCTCTCATAGTCTAACCAAAATCATTCGGTTTAGTTCTAACAAGGATTTTCTCAGATAAACAACTATTGAACTTCTAATCGTAAGGAAATTCCAACTTTGTGAATTTCATTCTTTCTTTTCCATAGTAGATTAAGAAATGGTTTTATTAGAGAATATTGGGTTTTAATGAAAATACTCTTCTTCCATTTAATCTATTTTTGGGTATTTTTGGGTAAATACCAATTTGGTGATTTAACCACATAAAATATCTAAAGATATTATTTCTACCATTTAATTTCTCAACCTTAATTCCCTAGGTGGAATTATGGTGAAAATTCCTCTTTTGTCATTAAAAATTAATTCAAATCTTTCTCTACTTAAATATCATAAAAATTCTTCTTTTAATTAAATACAATTATCCATTTTTTTAAATAAGCTTAAAATTCCTCTTTTCCTCATTTAAGGATTAGGTTCCAATTGTCATGGGAATTCCTCTTTTATCATAAAATGAATTTATCTAAAATTTCTCTTCAAATTAAATAAAAATATGCATTATTCCAAATATACCAAGAATTCCTCTTTTTTCATTTAAATGATTGAATTCCAAACATGATGGGAATTACTCTTTCATCATTTAAATTTCTTCATGCATAAAATAATTTTAACTAAACTATCTCTTAAAAATTAAATAAAAATATCCATTAATTTAAATATGAAAAGAATTCCACTTTTTCCATTTAAATGATTGAATTTCAAATATGATGGAAATTTCTCTTTTATCATTTAAATTTATTCATGCATAAAAATAATTTATCTAAAATTTCTCTTTAATTTTAAATAAAAATATTCATTATTTTAGTATACCTATTTTTCTCTTTCTCCATTGAAAATACATGGATCTCCATTATCATGGGAATTCCTCTTTTATCAAAAAAATAAAATTACTAAAAATTTCTCTTTTTCTTTAATTAATTATTTATGCATAGACATTAAAAATTAATTTTCCATGGATATGATGAGAATTATTCTTTTAGCATATGATGACTAATCCTAGAATATGGTAGGAAGTCCTCTTTTCCCATTATGCATAAAAATGACTTATGTATTAATTTCTAAAAATTTTACCATAGCTCCGCTACTATGACTGATAATTTTTAATAATTTTGAAAAGAATAAAACTTAGTAATACAATTATGCTAGATTAGCTATCAATGGATCTAAATCCAATTTGTGGATCTAAATCATAAGTTCATCATAATTTATGTATCATAAAAGCCTTAAAAAGCCATTTCTTTAGCCTCTAGCTTAACTAGCATAGAGTTTGATTTTAGAATTAAGAATTGCTCCATGAGAAGCATCATTTGAATAGAGAATTGGTCATAGAAATGACCATTCTTTGGGAGAGAGAGATATATACTTTAAAAACATCCTAAATTAAGCATAAAGATAATCTTTTTGTGATTAATCATTAGAATTCATTAGAAAGCTTCATTTGGATTGAAAAACCATTCATTTGAATACTTCTCAAGCTTGAGAGGGGTTGAGAAGTGAAAACATTTAGAATATTAGAGAAAAAACCATGAAATTACATCTTACATCTTGTTTTGCTTGCTTCTCTTTCTTGGAAGAATCCCCCAACCAATCAATTGGTTAGTATGTTGAGAGGAAACCTCCAAGGAAGGTTGAAGAGAGAGAGAAACTCTAATCTTTCCAAATTGTAGAGGATTTTTAGGGGATAATAGAAAATATGCTTATTTTAATGTAATACTGGCATGGTCTAGTTCACAGATGAGATACAAAAGAATGAGGGTCTATTTATAGGTGAGGGAGGCCACTAACTGAGTCCAACTAAGTTCTTGAATTTTCCAGCTTTAGTTTGGCTGAATTTGGACAAGATTTGGATCAGTTTAGCTCCCATTTTGATCCAGTTTGATCTAGGAGAGAGAAAAATATCTTAACATTTTTGAATTAAAAACTCATTTACATATGTGGAATAGGCGCCTCCTTAAAGTCTCCCCCTCTCCTTACCAAGGTGTCAAAAATGTATCATTATACCAAAATATCTTATTTTTTTAGTAATATCTCATAGTTTTTAACTAATAAACCTTGTACTCAGTCAACTCTTCATCTTATGTGAGCATTTACTCATTTTTGGGTATTTTCTTTTATTCATTTGATTTATCTCATCCCAACACTTGGATTAATCTTATTGGCCCATAGGAACCTTAATTGGACCATAATCCAAAAATTTCAGAAAATCTTGACCCTTAGGCTAAGGTCTTTTAAATCATTTTTAATTGATTCCTAATGTACATTGAAAATTTTATTTTGATTTTCTGTTTCAGGGAAACATATTTTTGATATTGGGAGAATTTGTTTATCCAAAAATATCTCAATATTGAATTACCTCTCTCTAGATTTTTTTATCTCTCTAGGTAAAAACAAGGAAAAATAATATTTCCTTGTATTCTGAAATAGGGAATGATTACAGGGGATTGAAGTAAAGCCTATTCATTATTCAGGCTAAGGAGGAATCTTACAATCACAGCTACCTCAATAGACACAATTTCTTCTTCTACGGCTTGAAGTGGGATCCATGTCGTCCCGTGCTTTTGCATCCATCTTTGGTAGTGCGGACATGTACAAAATAGAGCGTGCCTTCAAGAATCTACTACATTGCACTTGTACACATCACGTTGATGTGACCCCTCATTAACCTCCCAACCCTCTCCTAGTAATCCTTGAATGAGGTCAAACCGTACCTCCTTACAAATATACATTGTTTTCGTTTGGTGCATTGGCATGGAATTGAACACGTGCACAAAAACATGTAAAGGACAAAACCAATTTAGCCCTACTAACCTAGATTCCTTTGAAAACTTGAGTGATGTCTTGATATCACTTACCATCTTAAACTTTAAGCATAAGATGGTCCAAGCATCAGGTTTGGGCCATTCGGGATTGTTAAGGGGGGGGGTTGGGGATCTCTTTTAGCCTGCCAAATAAACCTAGTTTTTTATCTACAAAATATGAGTGAGAAAAGAAAAAGATATTGTTCTGTACAAGCTCACTTGGGCTTTGAGATTTTGGGCTTTGAGATACAAACATTGCCTCTCCAATGGATGCATGCATAGCATCAAAAACTCCAGTGAGGCTTTGGAGTGGTTGTTCCTCAACATAGTTAGAGAGGAAAATATCTGCAGATAGAGACATAATAAAATGGAGAATCATAAGAAAATTTGAAACAAAAAATCTAATATTAGCATGTTGTTAAAGCTGTGTTTATATTATAGTGACAATTTGAAGGAAACCTGGCCTTGAATGTAAAGGTCTCCACGGGTATACACATGTTGCACTATGGCAACCAATCCTTCCTTCTTAGTATGCTTGAAGCCTTGTAGCCGCCCCTTCTAATGATGTAGCATATTCCCTAGTTGACGCACTAGATGTGGTCCCTTAGAGCTTGGGTGCATGTAGACCCAAGCCCCAACCCTGAATCTTGTTGGAGCCCAAACTCCATGCTCATCTCTTGTGTTATGCAGCACAAGCTCTTCCACCTTCTCCCTTGGTCTTCTCACATTACTGGAAGAGGCCATGGTGGTAAGAAAAGAGACGAAGGGAAAAGAAAAGCTCGTTTACAATAGAGGAGTGGAGAGGAGAGAAAGTTTCAGCAATGGCTTAAAAGAGGGTTAGAGTTTGAGAATAGGCTTCCTGAACCTAGAGTAGAATAAAGAGGGATAGAGTTTCTGCAACAATGGAGAGGGAGGGAGCTTGAGAGGGAGAGAGAGGGATCTTGGTAGACTACCATGAAGTCCTTTTTGACTGTGTAAAAAAGCCATACAATACAAGAAGAATCACTATGTTTGATCATGATCGAGTATTTTACTCTAATGTATGGAAGGCATTGTAGCATAGAGAACCATGAGTGGGGGTACATTATGAACAATTGAATTTCTTTGTTTCAAAAGGGCTCAAACCTAGGATGAGGGGAGAAGATTATACATTATTTAGAAAATGAAATATCTCTACACAAGCCTAACATCTAGGCAACTTATCAAGAAGGAATTCCTAATAGTTTGTAGCATGAATAGCAATCAAGATGGATTCATAAGAAATTATGTAAGAGAAGGTGAGTTTCTCCCAATCCTCAACAAACGAGCCCACATAGATGTGGTTGGTGGATAATTTGCAGTGGAAATCACCACTCTAAAGGTTCTACAAGCAAGCATGTACTGGGCCATATTTTTTGGCAATGCAGCCAAATATGAAAAATGGTGTGATGAGTGCCAAGGCTTTACCACACATAAAAAAGATAGGATGCCTCTGCATCCTATTATTTCTCTATAATCATTTGAGAAATGGGCATAGAATTTGTTGAACTCATTAGTCCTCCAAGAAAAGGCACTCAAGTTAGATACATCATATTAGCTACAAACTATTATATGAAATCTGTGAAGCAAAGATGATGAAATATAAAAAAGATAGGATGCCCCTACATCTCGTTATTTAAGGCTAGAACCATTTGAGAAATAAGGCATAAAATTTGGTGAACTCATTAGTCTCGTATAACCAAAGGCACTCAAGCTAGATACAACATTACAGCTACAAATTATTATTTCAAAATGTGTGGAAGAAAAGCCCACAAGGATAATGATGCACATTAGATTCCAATTACAAACATGTCATCACTAGGCTTGGATGTCCACTTGAATCAGTGGTACTACACACTTCATAAATAAGGTTGTGGCCTTCTTATTTAAACAATTCCTGATAAGCCAGGCCATCAAAAGTTTCCACCTTACTACCCTCAATCTATTTCTCAAGGTAAGACCTCACAAAATAAATTTAGTAAAGGTCACTCTTGAAAAAGACTGACTAATATTGATCACTCCCAAGTCTATGTGAAAGAACCAATGCAAAAGAACCATTTGAGAACAAAGCTCATGCACTTTGTATGGTGTTGGAACATCTAAGCACATCAATCATAGAGGACCCTATTATAAGGGAAGAGGTTTTTGAAGGTATATGTTTTTGAAAAGCATTATGTGTATCTGAGCTAGGCTAGTCCAATGCTAAATATACGTTTTCTACTAAGAGTATCATCGTTTATTACAATAAGTAGAAACCCTTAAGGGTTTAGACTTGGCTGCTTGGGTACTTGAAAATAGGGAAATGGAAAAGCCATGATAAAGGAAATATGCTACCTAGGGAGCAATTTTTATTTAGTAGTAGTCTTTATAGAGAGTTGGTCAATTGGGCTATTAGCAACTACAAAGCAAGATGGTGGTTTTTCCTTGGAAACCTAACATTGATGTCCAAACTCAAGGCACCTCTCTATAGAGCTTTTATTAGAGATGGCAAAAGAAGAACATTTTCCTCCCATTGGCACTATACTAAAGAAAGAAGGGGAAGATGATAAAGAACCTATAAATTTTAATCAAGCCTAGTCTATAGAGCCTCAGTCTTGGTTAATTTATAGGATGAAAAGATTATTGAACATGAGATATCAATACCAGGCTCTAGCCATAGTGTAAGGCTCATTTCCTTGAATCATGCTTCTAGTGTGGAGGACTAGAACACATGGGAAAAGCTTTCCCTCAGAGATAGCCCACCAAGGCAAAAGACAAAATAGGAAGGAAGAAATAAGTACAAGAAGAAATCAAGACCAACCATGAAAAGAAGCTAGGAACAAAGAAAGACACCATCCTGTTGTTGAAAAACAGGTAGAGGGAGAGGAGACACACACACAGGAGCAAACCCTAATGTATATTGCAAACCCTAACCATAGAGAGAAGCCATCTCCCTTCTCACACAATGCATAAAGCCATAATCCATAATACACGACACACTATGAGTTGTGTCCACACAACAAACCCTAGCTAATGTCCACACACTATGACCAACTGGACGCGGTCATTTATGTCTCACACATGTTCCTACCTAACATGCCAGCACATAGCACAGCTGGCACACACTGACATCGAGCTTGAATCTCAACAGCCCCTCTCAAGCTCATGATGTACTGCCATAGATGAAGATGTAGATGAGCTTGAGCTATCAAAGCTCTCAACACTCCCCCGCAAGCTCATCCCACGTACTCCCAACATAGTACGGAAGTACTCAAACTTCTCCCTGCTAAGTGGCTTTGTAAAGATGTCGGCCACTTGCTCTTCAGTCTTCACATATTGTAGATCCACTGTACCATCTAGCACCTTCTCTCTGACAAAGTGATAATGGACCTCTATGTGTTTGGTCTGCGCATGAAACACTGGATTCTTGGCTAACTGTATGTTGCTCATGTTGTCACAATGAATGACAACTTTGCCATCAATAGTCTCACACAAATCAGCCACGAGATTCTTTAACCATATTCCTTCACATGTAGCAATGGTTGCACCCCTGTATTCAGCTTCTGTACTGGATAAAGCAACAGTAGGTTGCTTCTTGCTACTCCAACTCACCACGGCACTTCCAAGTGTAAAGGCATAACCACTAGTAGACCTCCTGTCATATGAGCTACCTGCCCAATCAGCATCTGTGTAGCCATGTATATCCAAGCCTTTACCATGCTCATAAAGAAGACCATAATGTGCAGTGGTCTTTACATATCGCATAATGCGTCTCACTGCATCCAAATGAGGTTTTCTGGGGCTCTGCATAAATTGGCTTACTAGCCCCACAGCATAACTCAAATCCGAGCGTGTGATAGTCATGTAAATGAGACTACCAACCATCTTTCTGTACATAGATGGATCATTCAACTCTTCACCAAAATCAGCCCGCAACTTCACATTCTGCTCCAAAGGTGTACTCATGGGCTTACACCCTGTCATGCCATATTTTGCCAACATATCCAATGCATATTGGTGTTGCACTAACCATGTACCTGCATGGTCTTTGATCACTTCAATTCCAAGAAAGTATCTTAATTCACCCAAATCTTTCATGTCAAACTGCCCACTCAATGCTTTCTTGACATGCATCACATCTGTACCATGATCTCCTGTGATAATCAAGTCATCCACATAGATGACAAGTAAAACAATCCCATGATCTGTTTTCTTCACATAGAGGTTCTGCTGTAGAACCCTAAAATCCAAGGGAGATAAGATATCTGCTCATCTTATCACTCCAAGCACGAGGTGCTTGCTTCAAACCATATAAAGCTTTCTTCAATCTGCATACATGAGTGGGATATTTTGGGTGTACATAACCTTTTGGCTATGCCATATACACTTCTTCTTGTAGATCACCATTTAGAAATGCATTTTTCACATCCATTTGATGCATTTTCCAACTATTTGCTACAGCCATAGCAATGACTGCTCTCACTGTTCCCATCTTTGCCACTGGACTAAATGTTTCATCATAGTCCTTTGTCTTTTCTCTAGATGGAGGCTTCATGCAATCCATTTTAGGGTTGTACCATCCAGACTGTTCATGCGTGCCATGCAATAAAGGCATGGGTTTGTTGATCTAGAACCACCACACACCCCATACTTGCACTTCAATGATTTCAAGTTGTCACTCATGTGTCACTCAACTGTAAAGTTTCCTACCCCATCCACCACAAGCTTCTCACCTTTATTCTGAGCGCATCAATGGTGCTTGGAATTTTTGTGTGCCAAAAACAACCATTTGAGAGTATCATGACTCTCATCTGGCACTGCTGCACAGCTGCCCCTACCATAGTTCGATCTCTGACTAAGCACTATATAATCATTGGTCTGCCTTACCTTGGGGGCATAATTTAAAGCTTTGTTCACATCAATCCTATACTGATTCTTTCCATTTTTTGATGTTTTAGGATTTGTGCCTCATCAAGCTTGATAACAAAAATAAGATTACCCTCACAATTTTCTATTGTGTGCACTGATAAAACTTCACCATGGTTGATTGGACCCCTCTAACATCTGTAAATATGTTATTACACATGTCGTACTGAATATTGATTTTCCTTTTTTTTTGCTTCTCTATAGTCATTAAATTATCAATGTGTTTGTATTCACTTATGAACCGTGGAATAGCCAAATTTTGTTGGTGTCATGCCATTGCTACGGTATGTCGTCGAACACACGAAGACAACAAGGCTTCATACCTTGGATGAATAGCTTTGATATAGCTCTGTATCCCTTTCTACTTATTGAAACCTTGTCACAAGACTCCACCACCTCATCATGCGCTTGACCAAGTCACGAAGGTTATTGCAAACTTCCTTAACTACCCTCCTTCGAAGCCCTACACACTGCGAGAGCTTTAGTATTTCAATCAAGTCATTGTTTTTTATGGTAGATTTGATTATAGCAATTCTATCTAGAGGATTATCCAAGCTGAAACCTCCCACACTATTCATGTAGCTTCGAGCAAGCCTCATCCATTTCTTCTTAGCACCCCCATGTGTGGCTAGGCATGTTTCACTTTTAAACTATCTAGATCTCGCTCTTAACCCAAAAGGAGTGCTTTTTAGTTAGGTTTTTTGGAGTGCATGTTCCTCCAATTTTTTGTTAGTTTGTCTAAGCTTTGTTACCTCTTCCTGAGATGACTGAAGTAGTCTTTCTAACTCATTTACACGTTGATTTTTGTGAGATCACAATGTCTTCTAGTCCTTTAATAGATTACTTGTACACACCAAGCAGAATTTCAGCCATGTGTGTGTGTGTGTTGATAATGGAAAATAATAGCTTGATTATTCAATCTTGAGCAGTATCCAAATAAGCCTTTTCTACCATCCCCAATGAATCAAACAAGATCATGTAAAGTGCTAAGTAATGGAGGCTTACTAGTTGATGGGTGAAGAGGGTATAGACCTCCTTGAACCCACAAATCTACATGCTTCTTTCCTTTTGCACGTAGTCTTTGAGCTTCAGCCTCATCATGTAGAGCTTTGTGATGAATACTTCTCCATGTGCAATATTCTTTGTCAAGCACCAAGATGATATGGTGTCTTTTCTTTGAGTGTGGATCAACCCTTAGAGCCGCCATAGTAATAAAAATGATTCAAAAAGAAAGCAAGAGATGGCGAGGAGAGAAAAAAGACAGCAGAAAGAAAAGAGAGAAAAAAACTCGCGTCATGCCATAAGGAAGAGAGAAGTATGTTATGGATTCAAATATTTGAAATAATCTTATTTTAGAATAGGTGTACTAAAGTAGGTAAGACGGCCGCCAACGATAAGTGAATTAAAGACACTATATAGATACATGATGGATGGCATATTAAAGACATTCTCCTCTAAATATAAGTAAAAGAGACACATTTAATATAGCTATTTGTCTCTACTATTTTAGTTAAATCACTTTGATTAAGAAAGTTAATCCAATTCTTTTTTGGCTCTAATGTCTAGTAAAATCGTTATGAATATCTTAATATACTTACGATGGAATTCATTATTAAATAATGCAAGGGAAGTACTAGAGAACTTGTTGTATGTCACCAAGTAAAAATCTTGTCATTGTTGGTTGAAACTCGAATCTAGTTATAGCATTAAAAACATTTGAGCTAGGGAATCGATTTTGTCGAATTGTTAGCCTGGCACGCAAACGTTATAAAGGCTTATTATGCCATTAGTTACTTTACAATGTGGATAGTAAAAGAGGGAAATTCACAAAGTATTGTGAGATTTATATATAAGAATGTGATTACCCACTTTAGATATGAAATGGAATTGGTAGTAATCGAGCACCGCATGTTGTCCAACAAAGTACTATTGTAAAATCATTTCAAGTATTTGACCCTAGCCAACTAATGACATGTTTGCAAGTGGTTAGGAATATCTGTGAGAAACTTGATCATGTCTTGATGCTAAAAGATACTGATTAGAGGCAATATTGGAATGTTTAGACTTTTGATGCCAATTAATTACACATTGGTTGTGTTGGCCACTAGATGCTTTCCAATGAGCCAATGTGTGCTATGTGGAATAGCTACCGATTAAAGAAGCTAGTAAAACCATCAAGTTAAAAGGTTTTGAATTATGACTTAGTTGAGTCTACAAGCTGAGCTCTAGTAAAAAGGTTAATGGCTATCAAATGGGTCCCGAATGGACTACTAAGTCAAGTGACTCCATGGGTTACATCCTAGAGGCAAACTCGAGATGGCAATCCCTACCATCTTTTTGCTAATCCATTTTGGATTAACAACATGATCCTCAATTGAGGACATTAATAAGTGTCATGAAAAGGTACTATAAAGGTTGTACATTATGAGATATTGGCCACCCAAGGCCTAGTAATAAGTAAGTTTTGGGCCAAATGTATATAAGGCATTTTCTCATAATGTAAAGACACAATCCCCTTTGTGCTATTGAGAGCTCTCCCCTTGTGACTTGAGAGAGATGGAAGGAGTGAGAGCATTCTAGCATTGTGCCTTTTTCATGCTTGTGTACTTATGCTTGTGTGTGAGAGTGAGAGAGAGAGTGATTGGTCTATGTGATGGTGTGAGCGACTCCACAGTGACAGTGTGGAGGTGGAGCTTGGAGTTTGGAGCTTGACAAAAGTGAGCTTAGAGCCCTCAAGGGACTCAAGATCAAAGCATTGGTAAGTACCCGACGACGGTTGTGATCTATTGATCATCCATTAGGTGAATGTGTAGAGTTCCCTCTTGGAGGTGTGGTAGTCCATAACATTTTTGGTGCCGCCTGCCGGGGAATTGCCTTTGTTTCTTCCATCCTCTTTGAGTTTCAGTTTCTTCCATCCTCTTTGAGTTTTAGCTCCCATTGCATAGGATTCATTATTGCCTTTGCATTCTGGTAGTGCATTGTGTGGAAAATGAAGGGATAAGGTATGTGTGGTGGAAAAAAAGATATGGGTTATGATGCTGTGTATGTTGTGGTGGAGTAGTTTAGGAAAGGATTCACTGGTTATTCTTGATCATTTTGATTTTCGCATCACTAAAAACACCAACGTGAAGGAGCAGGTTGGGTATTTGTTTTCTTCCTTTTTCAAAAAATTCATAAAAAATCAAAAACATAAAGGACCATTGATTAAGCCAGGGACTTGCATTTCATTCCTTAGGAGTGGCACAATCTAATTTTCATCATTTGGATAAGTATTATGCACCCAAAATTACAGACTGCCAACGCGGGAAGTTCCACGTGAAAGTGCAGCAAAGTCGTTCACACCGTGAACCATTTTTTACAGCTTCACGCCGCGAATCACTCACGTAATCAGTGTCACGATTATCATTGAAAATCACGAGATTACCTTCCAAAAATAGAAAACCCTATCCTAACACCTCTGACATGGTGCAATCCACCGAAATTTTGAGCACGTGAAAGTTCAGTAAACTGGCGTGAACCATTTTTGAAATGGTTCACGGCGTGAAACCCTTAATGTTTCACGACGTGAAATATTTCCTACAAATTCACGTGTAGGCCAAACCAACGAATAGACAATAAGAAGGCTACGAGGGCCGGCTAAGGAAAGTGACTTCGACTAAAAGAAGGAATTTAACCCTAAGGTGGAAAATTTCTGAGCAAATGAAAGTGCAAGAAAACCGTTCGCGCCGTGAACCATTTCCTGCAGTTTCATGACGTGAAACATTCTCTGCTGTTTCACGGCTCCTGAACAGAGCAATAGAATCAGAAGTGAAATTAATTTGGTTGAATTAATAGCTTATCAAATCGTATATACATGCACTTAAGATTTGGAAAACTCATCGGAGACGATCTTACGCCTGATGATAGTGCATCGAATCACCCAGGAACTTCCTACCAAAGAAGTGTGGGATTAGGACATTCCGCAAGCACACACTTGAGTGTTTTGAGAAACCTAACTGCCGTTGAAAGTAGTAGTGAAGAATCCATGGAAGAAGGATTGAGGTACACTAGGTTTGGGGAAGAGGATAAACCACATTCCCTAACCAAGTCCTGCGGGATCATTGATATCGCTCGGGGATTTTTTGGTCTCCAAACCAATCATGATGAAGAAGCGCAATATGCGGGCATGGGTCCGTCAACTAGCGCTAGACTCGGTCCAAGACAAGAAGTGCCATTCCAAACGTTGAATTCTAAGCTATCGAATACTGGCACCCTCGAATTAGATGAGATGTGGAAAGTGCGGCTAGGACGGGTCAAATATTCTTTCCCACCACTGAGGAAGTGGAATTAGACCTCCAACGAAGTGAGGTAGAATGAAAACTTCAAGAATTGAGCTTAAGGAAACAAGAGCTTGATGCTCATAGGACAATAGCTCAGAGAAAGGAGAAGTGTTAACCCACTCCAACCACAAGGAAAGGAACCTAAAATAGTTACAGGTAGAAGTGAGGGAGAAATTCTGAACTTGGAACCCATCAATGAGAAATCTAGAACGGAGGAAGGGTTTACAACCAGAGAAGAAGAGGGTAACCTAGCTAACATGGCAGTAGAAGTAGAGGACCGACTCTATACCAAAAAAAGGATATTGAGCTAATGATCAATAACCCTACATTCCTACAAGACATGGAGCTCTTAATTCTACAAAGACGCACAGAGGTGACTAATGGGGAATCCCACCAGGGTACCGCAACTGGACCATTCCATGAACTTGAGATACCTACTAGAAGAGCCAATACAGGCAGGGGACAAGGTCTAGGAAGGGGGGGGGAGCAATTCCCCAAAGGCCTAGAAACGATCTAGCCATGGACCTTAATGTGGCCACAAGGGCAGACCTATTAAATATGGTAGCAGCAGAGATGGGCCGAGGGATGGTCAGGGAACTAGGCTCTACTCTAGAACCCCAACCTTCCCAAATGAAACCCCATATCATTTCAAAACTTGTCGAAAAGTTCTCTAGGGACGGGGATCCTATCCAACATGTAGAGATTTTTGAATCCGCATGTGAAACCTGCTGTCTGTCTTCTGCGGACCAGTCAATGATGTGACAATGATACATGCCTTCTCGCTAACCTTAGAGGGAAACGCTCATCAGTGGTTCCGAACCCTTAAGCCCAAGGATAAGTTTTAGAAAAATTAAAAGTCAGGGAGGGAAGAGAAACATCTGGACATGGGCATAACCACCTTTACCTCTGCAGGGAATCGGTGTAGTGTTCTATGTGCAGATTAAATCATACCACCACTGAATGTCCACAGTTAAGAGCAAGGCCATTACTCTATTGTGCTCACTATGTAAAATTGGGAAATCATGACACTTTAATGTGTAGATATCCAAGGTTTCAAAATGTGGCATAGCTACCAACACCTAGAGCCCCATTGGCTTTGCCAGCACCACCTATGCAGATCACTGCCCCACTCTGCTGGACAACCCAACTCTTCCTACTTACCTAGGGGGATGTTCTGGGTACAAGACGCTTCGCCCTTGCCACCACCAGTTCCTACTTACCTAGGGGGATGTTCCGGGTACAAGACTCTTCGCCCTTGCCACCACCAGTTCTACCGCCACAACCACCATAGGCGAAGATCAATCAAGTAGTGATTGAAGAGCCATCAGAAGATGTTGACATGGTGCGAAAAATAGAACTTAGCGGGGAATACTACGAGGACACGGCTGAGGTTACGCGAGAATACTACGTCCTACAGAATAACACGCCAGTACCTGTGTTTCAAGCCAGAGTACAATGGAAGGGCAAGGACATAAACTCAAATTTGAGAAGAGAACCTTTGCAATGCTTTGGTTTGTGGAGGGCCACATCGAGTAGCTGAGTGCCCAAACAAGAATATGAATCATACACATCAACCACAACAAGTGGCGGCCTCGCCCAATGACATGCTAGTGCTCACCTGCACTAAATGTTTTATTTCTTCGTCGTCGGCATTGGGATATTCGCCAACCCCCTTAGGAGTTATTGGTTGTTCTCCTTGCGTTCCCTGTCTAATCCTCCAAGATTGATCCCTTGACCCCCCTCTTCCTTTGATTGGGTGGATCCGGTATCAATTGTATCTTCTTCGGATCCGTCTTGGATTGTAACCCGTGTGTCCCCCTTACCTGCTTTCTTCACTCTTCTCTTGCGGCAGCCAGATCTAGAAATAGTCGCATCCGCCCGGTTTCTTCCCTTTTCTCCTAGTTGAGCTTGAGCTCTTGTTAAGACATTGAGCGGTGTGATTGTACATTAATGGTAGCTCAAAGATGCCAAGGCCTTAGTCGAAGGGTACCAACGACTTCATGAAACTAAGCTAAGGACCAGCTGGGTAAGGGATACCATCTATCCACGAGACGAGCCAACCCGGGGAATAGGCTATTGAACATGCAAGCCCCGATTCCGAAAGGAACAGAAGAGGACTCCCAAACAAACACAATGTCTAGAATGTTTGAGGAAAATGAGTTACGGGGGTCCATCCATTCCTTCCCTATGGAAGAATATAAGACACCTACATGGGGGAAGAACCCTCTATATCCAAAGAACCCAGGGATATAGGAAGCCTCGCGGGCTGTACTATCCATGCCTGTCCAAATTCCATTAGGGCAACTGCTAGAGGCAATTCACCAAGCCTATGGACGGACATAAAAGAATGGGTAGAGGGCGGAGGTCTATGGCCAGGTGAGACTATAAATGAAACTCTGCTACCCCTGGCAGAAAGAACCTTGAAGCATACAAAGATAACCCAAGTCGTTAACATACCAGTTAACCAATTGGGACGCTATTACGAGAGTGACGACACAAACACTACCATTCCGATTCATCATGATGGATATCAAGCATTGGCTATCCTGGATGGAGAGGTAGGGGTTAGTATCATTACAAAACGTTGTTAGGAAAATTGGGGGAAACCTAATCTAAAAAGAGCAGATCTGGTCGTTAAAATGGCTGATGGAACATCTTTAAGACCCATGGGGCTTCATGAAAATGTTAAACTCGGACTTTTTGCATTCCGTTATCATCATACATTTGTGGTCATGGACTTCCTGTGTCAACCGGATACATACGACATAATATTGGGAAGATCATACATTTGTGGTCATGGACTTCCTGTGTCAACCGGATACATATGACATAATATTGGGAAGACCATACATGAGGGAGTCCAAATTGGTGCATGATTGGGCCTTGGATCACGTGTATGTACGTAGGGATTTGCAAATCTAAGATTTACCTAAGAACATGGAAAGCCCACCCATGGAGGGGCAGTTGTTTAGTAACGACTCGATCACAATAGAACAAACAACTTCTATGCTTATAGATATGCCAACCCTGGAGGAATATTCCAAGGATGAAGAGGAAATGAAAATGTATGCATCACTACCCCCTTCGGACTTCAGTGAAAACTGGATGCATGTGTTGGTTACCATTGATGTAATGCAGCCCAAGGGAGCTCATTATTTGGAATCTAGAACCGTCCCTACAACCTCTATCTACATGGTTAATTGGCAGATCATGGATGGGGACTCAAGAGGGGGAGACATCGAGAAGAAGGTACAATAGCACGAACCCATACCAGTGCTCAGCACTTCAGACGATGGCAAAAATAGAAATGATATATAACCCAACGAAACGCCCTATTACAAAGGAAACCCATCGATGCCCAGTGGCTGAGATACCTTGAGGCCACTAAGGTACACGATGAGTTCTCAAAGGACTGGGGCGAGGAGTTGAGTAAAATATCGTAGGAAGGAAGGCACAAAGAGAAAATCGTCCTTCAAGAACCCGATGCACCCAAGCTTACAAAAGCTGGGCGGCTAAAAACGCAACAAAGCCCTAGCAGAGGCAGAGCGTGAGGCCAAAAAGATCATGGCAAAAGCCAAAAGTGACAATGAAGACAAGCCAGACTTGCTTTCAATACCCGACCATTTCAAGAACTATACGGTTGATGAAAGGAGAGTTTTCTAGCTGACAGCTACTAGGGTGAAAGAGGAGGGGCTGTCTGCATCGTATAATGGCCCGGCAAAAGTCAAGGAAGTTGATATTGCGGGACTAGGGGAAGAAGCACGACCCGTATACATTGCTAAAGGTTTGAATTCTGTAGAGGAAGAGGAGCTCATTGTTCTCCTCAAGGAATATAAGGATTGTTTCTCTTGGAATTACAAGGAAATGAAGGGGGAACCGCTTGAGGTGGTACAACATACGATTCCAATCATGGAAGGTTCGAGACCAGCCAGGCAAAAACCATACCAGATGAATCCTAAGTATGCAGCAATTATAAAGGAGGAAATTGATAAGCTCATTACTGCGAACTTTATCTATGAGATCGAACATACGGATTAGTTGTCACCAATTGTGATAGTGCCTAAAATGAATAGGAAACTGAGAGTATGTGGTTTCTCCGGTTACAATCAGGTGTCCATAGCGCCAGAAGACCAACATAAGATAGCCTTCAACACAATGTGGGGGACATTTGCTTTACAAGGTTATGCTATTCGGTCTCACAAATGCCCCTGCAACCTTTCAACGGTTGATGCGCATAGCTTTCAAGGACTACTGCAAAAGTGGTTGGAGGTATTCATTGACGATCTATGTGCGCATTCTCAATGGGAAAGATCATCTGACTTGCTTGAGGAAAGTGTTCGAGCGTTGTCTATTATATTGTATATCACTAAACCCCTTGAAGTGCGAGTTCTGGGTCAAGCATGGTGTGATATTGGGGGCACATTGTCTCAAGTAATGGTATATCCACTTATGATAGCAAGGTCAAATTGATCTTGGAGCTACCACCACCTACCAACTACAAAGGTCAAATTGATCTTGGAGCTACCACCACCTACCAACTACAAAGGAGTGCAAAGGTTTATGGGCCATGTGGGGTATTATCGACGCTTCATAATTTTTTATGCTGATATAGCCAGACCCTTGTAACAAACTTCTCATTGTATTTGAGTGGATTGAGGAGTGTCAAGAAGCATATGATCGAAGCAAGCATTGGCAAGCGCACCTATTTTGTGACCCCCCAATTGGGATCTCATATTTCACATGCACATCGATGCATCAAATTTTGCTATTGGTTGCATGCTAGCCTAGCCTGGTGAGTTCAAATTGGACTATCCAGTTTGCTTTGCTAGTCGTCAGCAGTAGTTGAATGATGCAGAGGTGAACTACACCACCACAGAGAGAGAGAAGGATTAGCCATGGTATACGCCATCAAGAAATATCGACATTATCTCTTGGCCAACAAATTCATATTTTTTGTAGACCATCAAGCCTTACTATACCTAGTAAATAAACCTTGCACCACGGGGAGAATCACCCCGATGGGTGGCTACTATTGTTTTGTTGGAATTTGACTTTACTATCACAGTAAAGAAGGGAACACAGCATGTGTTGACCGACCACTTGTCCAGAATTCCAAATGGGGAACCAGCAACTGGTGTCGATGATGATGACCTTCCTAATGCTTGTTTATTCAAGTTGGAATGGTACCTGAGTGGAGCGAAGAAACCTTAGGACGATCCTGGATCTATGCCAAAACAAATGCAATATCCAATGGGAAGAAAGAACAGTATTGTTGAGCATAGGTGAGAAGGTAATGTTCGTACTTTTATGGAACTCGGCAAACCAAGGGAAGCAAATCAATGCAAAGGCAACACCTCAGAAAACAAAACCCACACCCATTCCGCAGAGCTTGCGTCGTACACAATACCCAACATACAAGGGTACACATAAATGGGTGCTCAAGAATCAACTTAAGGATCAACCAGATAGGAAGGACACAATGAGTAATGTAAGGATTGAGGGAAACACACAATTCAAAAGTCTGATATTGCCAACACCTACCAAGTGGCAGAACTCCAAGCATTCGAAGAGGCCTCATGAATTTCGTAAGCAATGGGTCCAAAAGGACCTACCTGCGAGCACAAGGCTACTATCAAGGCAATGCAGCAATATGGGTACCCAAACCCAATTCCATGGCCAAGACCACAAACGGTTCGAATCACCAACCAAAGAGATGTGATGGCTTACAACATCAACTTCCCGATCGAGCCATCACCACACTCTTGTGTGGAGGAGAAAGAGAAATCAGCCAACTGAATTGAGAATGACCAAGGCAACAACAGTACTCACTCTGACTACAGAATTGAATAAGAAATCTGAAGATAGAAGCAAAGGAGTTTCAAATGGAAGCCATCCACAACCAGAAACAGCAACAAAATTGTTCAATTGGGTAGAAGGAACAATAAGGAGCTCCCACGTAGAGCTAAAATAACTGCATCAGCAAATGCCCAAAAGTACCTAGGTGAACCCTAGGTTTTCATGGTGATAACAAAATGTACAAGGTAAGCAATGCATGTTTGACTGTTTAAGCACACTAAGAAAAAGATTCGATCTTCTACACTCCACGTGAAATTGCAGAAAAATTGGATCACGCCATGAAACACACTACAACCATTCACGTCGTGAACCATTTATTAGCGTTTCACACCATGAAAGAGTTTGAGGAGTTTCATGCCATGAAACGGTAAATTTTCGGCACAACTAATTATGCAGTAACACATG
The DNA here is from genome assembly GCF_041138505.1 of Cibotium barometz. NCBI lineage: Eukaryota > Viridiplantae > Streptophyta > Polypodiopsida > Cyatheales > Cibotiaceae > Cibotium > Cibotium barometz. Next base: position 61,293,188 of record NC_141051.1, read on the forward strand.
GCATTCTTCATTAAACGTAGCCGCCCTGTCTGACGGCTGCATTATAAAATCAAATTTTCTTCTTTTCCTGGTCATTTTGCATCGTGTGTGAGCAGTTGTTCATTCATCGTGCATCTCCCAACCTTCTTCCATCGTACAACCGCCCGACCGATCCCTTTCAAGGTGGGAGCTTAACCTTTTTCTTTTTTTTTCTTTCATTTTTTCTCTTTTTTATGATATTAATCAATTGTATGAATGAGTTCCTGTCGTCTTGCAGTAATATGTAAAAATCCATCCTTATAAACCATACACCATAAGCATGTGCAAACACAGTTGTTACCCTTCCACAAACAAATCCTATAAACTCACGGCCCACGCTAGTCCCTGCATTTTCACGTCTGCATATTCACGTGGATGCGTTTCACGTGTAGGTGTTTCACATCACACTATTTCACATCTGCATATTCACGTGGATATGTTTCACATCACACTGATTCACGTCCAAGTGTTTCACATGTAGGTGTTTCACGTCCAAGTGTTTCACATGTAGGTGTTTCATGTCACATTGTTTCACGTCTGCATATTCATGTGGATATGTTTCACATCACACTGATTCACGTCCAAGTGTTTCACATGTAGGTGTTTCACGTCACTGTTTCACGTCTGCATATTCACGTGGATATGTTTCATGTCACACTGATTCACATCCAAGTGTTTCACGTGTAGGTGTTTCACATATGCATATTCACATGGATATGTTTCACGTCACACTGTTTCACGTCCAAGTGTTCACGCGTATGTGTTTCACGTCTGCATAATCACGCCACACTGTTTCATGTCCAAGGGTTTCACGTGTAGGTGTTTCACACCACATTGTTTCACGTCCAAGTGTTCACGCATATGTGGTTCACGTCTGCATATTCACGCCATAGTGTTTCACGTCACAATCCTACATTTTCACGCCTTATACATGGACATACTCTGACTATTAACTAATCACTAGAATCCTAATACACTAACATTCTCTTCATCCAAACTAACCTACTCCCACTAAATTACTAACACACAAAAAAAAAGAGAAAAGAAAGAAAGAAAGAAAGAGGTAACAACCCACCAGTCATTCGACTGATTTTATATGCATGATACTGTCAGTCTTAAAGTCTGAAGCCCGCGAGCACCCATCTACCACTCAAGCAAGCACCCATCTACCACTCAAGCAAGAAGTGCTACGGGGTCCCCAGCCAGCCACCACAGACAATAAGGGACAAGTAAGCCAAAGACGAATTTCTTGGGCCCTTATGCCCAATCATTCCAGGGCACTCTCATCCGAAAGGATATTATCAAACCACACAGGAAGGTAACTCTCTAGTCCCACAGCCCAAAGTGTCTCCACATATTAGAAGATGCGGAAGTAAAGGCCAAACTAGACAAAGTCGGCCTCGGGAGAATGGCAGAGATACTTCCCCGCGTGATCAACAGAGTACCTCTGCACGGAGTACCTGAAGACGTACGACAAGCAAACCAAAAGAGGAAGAATCACAAAGGCTGATGGCACCACTGAACAGCTCCTCATCACCGAGGACTTAATAAAAGATGCCTTGCAACTTCCAGCTACAATCAAAGCCCACAAACACAACATTGGTACAATGCCCATAAAGAATATGCGTAAGAAGGATTCCTATAATTCAAATGGAGCCGAATACGACAATATCCACGATGAAGCTATAGAGAAGGCATGTAGAGCAATGTCCCTAATGATGCAAATAAAGCCTGTAGACAGATACATCATATAGGCCAATCACTCTCTCTCTCTCTCACTCTCTCGCACAAGCATAAGTACACAAGCATGAAAAAGGCACAATGCTAGAATGCTCTCACTCCTTCCATCTCTCTCAAACCACAAGGGGAGAGCTCTCAATAGCACAAAGGGGATTGTGTCTTTACATTATGAGAAAATGCCTTATATACATTTGTCCTTATTCACACTTTGGCGCCCAAAACTTACTTACTAGGCCTTGGGTGGCCAATATCTCATAATGTACAACCTTTATAGTGCCTTTTCATGACTCTTATTATTGTCCTCAATTGAGGATCATGTTGTTAATCCAAAATGGGATTTACATCCCCCCCTTCCTGATATAGGTTCTGTCCTCAGAACCTGTTGTTGCCTAGGTCGGAAGACCTGGTCACCGAACTCATGTCGATAGAAATTTCTCCTGGATTGGAGCTTCCGAAGTGTGCGACAGAATGCTGGTGTGACTCCAAAATCCAATGTCCACCATGTCTTCGAATGTAACATGCATGTATGTTGAAAGACATCGTAGTCAGTGGTAGTATAGCATGATACCTCTGTCGGACGACCCTTGATTCATGTCAAACTTCAGGTTCTCTACTTCTTCAAAGCCATCGTAGGCTTCTTTGGGTTGATCTATTAGTACCACCACCAATTTCATAAATCTGATACTTGCTACAGTGGCGGGATCTGGTATTCTTCGCCATGCCCTAATCCATGTCAGCATCTGCTGTCTTTGTTCTTGAATGTGGCCAAAAGTTGCTAGTATGAAGATAGGGAATGGCCTCTTGGAATTCTAGCAGTGTCCACCTTCTCTTGATGTGGGTATGTACAATGGATTGACCCTCATTGTTGGTGGCGCGCTCATGTATACTTGGCTGTATTCTAGAACTGACAAGTACTCCTTCCTCCAGTCTAGTTGGATTCCAAAATCCGTCAGTTGTGGGTTTTCTTCATTAGTGACTCTAGTGGCGTAGCCACCTCTAGTGTGTACAGGATGTGTCCTTCTCCATCTCCTAAAATAGTAGCTGATCATGAATGTTACAATGCAAATTTTGAGCAAGTCAGTCAACTGAGGATTTGCGAGCCTTGTGTGTTTTGCTACATTCGTCCACAATGTACCCTCTTCGGCCACCCAATGGAAGTAATTCTTTTCGAAGTCAGGGTGTGGGGCACGGAGAGGGTATGGTACATTATGCTACCTTGTTGGTGTGACTGCTGAGTATGCCTCTAGCATGATTTGGCGGGTGGGGTCAAATGGAGTAATCTGCATAAGAACTTTGAACATCAGCTTTGGCTTTAAAAGAGGGTTGCTTGAGCGCGAATGAATCCCTCGTACTCGGCAGCTGACAAAGCATCCAAGAGATTATTTTTCAGTGAAAGGCTCCAAGTTATCTTGTGGAATGAGATTGCGTACCTCCTAAGGTTGCTGGTGGGGATGGGTGAGGTGCCAGTACCTCCTCGGGGTTGAGAGTGTTAGTGGGAAAATCTATCTCGGGAGGGGAGAAAGAGGAGAAAATACAGTCAACTTGGGAGGAGTTAGTAGGTGGCACATTAGGATAGGGGTTAAGAAGCTTACTGGCTATATTAGAATATACAGGGTAAGTGGATTTTGAAAGTGAAGAAGAACTTTCTTGACCTTGACCTGTGCTAGGGGGTGGGTGGCTAGACTTATGGGCTTTAAAAAAGTTTTGTAGTTCGGGAATTTCTTCATCATTGATATCAGGGTAGTTTATGTGAGTGACATCAAAATTATATCATACATTGGTTAGCATGGCTTCTAAATATTTGTGGATATTAGTATAGAGTTTAAGTATGCCAACAGGGTGATATAATGTAGACTCACATAGATTCAAATGTTGGTGGGTGTTACATGCTGCCATAGCAGCTCCTCTGTACTCGGCCTCTGTACTGGATAGAGCAACCGTAGGCTGCTTCTTGCTGCTCCAAGTCACAGCAGCACTCCCCAAAGAAAACATGAATCCACTAGTAGATCTCCTATCTGGAGATACTACCAGCCCAATCAGCATCTGTGTACCCATGTACACATATCTCTGTCCCAGTCTCATAGAATAGTCCACAATGCAAAGTAGACCTCACATACCTCAGTATGCGTCTCACTGCATCCAAATGCGGTTTCCGTGGAACCTGCATAAACTGACTCACCAACCCAACAGCATAGCTCAAATCTGGTCTGGTGATCGTCATTTAGATCAAGCTTCCTCCTATGCGCCTATACATAGTAGGATCCTCTAGAATCTCTCCTGAATCTGCACTCAACTTGCCATTCTGAATCTCTCCTGAATTTGCACTCAACTTGCCATTCTGATCCAATGGCACGGAAATAGGCTTACAGCCTGTCATACCATACTTGGACAACATGTCCAAGCCATACTGTCTCTGCAGTAATCCAATACCATGTGGTGACCTAATCACCTCAATGCCCAAGAAATATCTGAGCTCACCCAGATCCTTCATCTCAAACTTCTGTCTAAGTAAGATCTTTACATCAAAGATCTCTGCATCATGGTCCCCCGTAATGATCAAGCCATCTACATAGATGACAACAAGCACAACCCCTCTATCACCATGTCTCACATACAGCGAGAAATCTGCATTGGCTACATGAAAGCCAATAGTGACAAGATATTCAGAAATCTTGTCAGACCATGCTCTTGGTGCTTGTTTTAAGCCATACAAGGCTTTCTTCAACCTGCAAACATGCTCGGGGTGACCCACATCCTCATAGCCAGTGGCTGCAACATATACACCTCTTCTTGCAAATCCCCATGCAAGAATGCATTCTTTACATCCATCTGATGTAAAGACCATTGCTTTGACGCAGCCACTGCTATTACAACTCTCACTATTGCCATTTTGGCAACTGGGCTGAAAGTTTCCTCATAATCAATGCCATATGTCTGCGCATACCCTTTGGCTACCAATCTAGCCTTGTACCTGTTTATGCTTCCATCACTGTTATGTTTGACTTTGTACACCCACTTGCATCCAATGGCTTTCTTGCCTTCAGGCAATTGCACTAAGTCCCAAGTTTCATTTCCATATAGTGCATTCATCTCCTCATCCATAGCTTTCTCCCAACACACATTTCTAACAGCCTCATCAATGCATGTGGGCTCAACAACCTGCACAACTTTTGCCATATATGCATAGTGATGTGCCACATAACCATCATAGGTAAATCTCTGCACAGGATTTTTCACTCTCCCAGATCTTCGTAGCTTTTCATTCATGGCTTCCATAGCCTTATTTACACCAGGTGTTCTCATAGCTGGGATCCCAAGCTCCTCATCAAGGCTCATATCTGAGCCACTAGACTCTCCATCAACATGAGAATGCCCTGCAGAAATGTCAGGCATACCAAGGGGCTCAACCACTTTCTCTTTTCCTTTACGTGATGTACTAATCACATTTGCAGGACTGGTATTATGACGCAGCCTGCCGCTCCATGGTCTATCAACAGACCCACTAGATGAGGACTCTCCTGGTCCACTCAAAGACTGTGATTGCTGACCTGCATTCTGTGCAACCACACTTACACTCACATAAGCCCCAACAGCTTCTTTTTCAGCAGCATACCAACTGCTCATCTCATCAAAGACAACATCCCTACTTACCCTCAACTCACGTGTAGCAGGGTTATAACACCTGTATCCCTTTTGCTCAAGGGAATATCCAATAAACACACATTTTTCAGCTTTTGGATCCAGCTTAGTTCTCAGCTCATCTGGCACATGCACATATGCAATGCATCAAAGACTTTCACATGAGACAAATCTGGTTTTCTACCAGTAAACCTCTCCTCTGGTGGAGTTACATCATGTATGGCTGCAGTTGGAGTCATGTTCATGATGTATACTACTGTAGAAACAGCCTCAACCCAATAGCTATGCGGCATATTTTTCTCTTCCATCAATGCTTGTGCAATCTCAGCAATGTGCCTGTTTTTTCGCTCAGCAACTCCATTTTGCTGCGGAGTGTATCTGCATGTAAACTGTCTCCGAATACCATTCTTCTTCAAAAATTCAGAGAACTCATTGGAGAAGTACTCTCCCCCTCCATCTGACCTTAGGCACTTTACATATTTTCCTGTTTGCTTTTCAACCAAAACTTTGAAATTCTGAAAGTGAGTGAACACCTCACTCTTCTCCTTCATGAAATATACCCACACTTTCCTTGTGTGGTCATCAATGAAAGTCACATAATACCTGTAGCCTCCCATAGACATGGTCTTCGTAGGACCCCATACATCTGAATGCACAACATCTAGTGCATTTCTGCTCACATATCTGTTACGTGGAAACACATGCTTTGTTTGCTTCCCAAATTGGCATGCTTCACATATTCTCTGCATACCTTCCACTTTAAATTTTGGCAGCCCTGTCACAATTCCTTTAGTCTGCATAGACTTCATTCTCTGCACATTCACATGTCCAATTCTTTTATGCCAAATGTCTGTGTCTGCAACAATTCCTGAACCATTTGCAAACATCACAGCACTCATTTCAGGCATGTCTACATTCAACGTAAACATTCTGCCCACTCTGTTGCCTTTTGCAACCAACCTGCACTTGTCTTTAAAGTCTTCAACATAACAACCATCAGGGTTAAACCGAACCTGCAAACCCTGCTCAATCATCTGGCCAACTGAAACCAGATTCTTTGTTATGTTTGAAACGTGAAGTACATCTGCAAGGTACTTCACTTTGCCATCCTGCATAGACAATGGCACATCTCCAACATGAGCAATTGGATGAGCAGTGTCATCCCCTGTTTCCACAAAACCTGGTCTTTCCGAGTTTTTCATCTCCTTGAACCACTCCCCATGACTTGTCATGTGGTTCGAAGCACCTGAATCCACATATCATACATCATCTTTTTGTGCTGCATCAACATTTTCAGACATGGCATTCACGACATGCTGCATAACAAACAACCTTTCATTATCCTCATTATTTCTGCTTGAGGATGCATAGTTGTTTTGCTGCACTTTCCCATTTTGCATGTCAGCCTGCTTCTTATAACATTCTGCCTGCACATGTCCAGGCTTACCACAATAATAGCATTCACGTGCATCACTATACTGCCTTTGCCAATTTCCACGGCCTCTTTGACTCCCCCTGCCTCTGAATTTGCCTCTTCCACCTGCGTGTTGTTGTTGTTGTTGTTGTGTATTCTGGGACTGTTTTTGTTGCTGCTGCTGCTGGCCATAATTCTGATTACCTGTTCGGCCACCTCCTTGACCGCGTCCACGACCTCCTCTACCTCATCCTCTACCTGAACTTGTGTAGAAGGCCTGTTGCTCTGAACTGTTTTTGCTTTGTGAAGACTGTTGGTCTTCTTCTCTTCTATAATCAGACACCAAATCTGTAAAGTTGGGAATGTTTTCTCGAGTTTGAATAGACGTCTTGAACGCCTTGTATTATGGCCCGAGACCACGTAGACAGACTTCCACCTTATCATCATCATCTACTACTGACACACCAATAGATGCAAGGGATTCCACAATACCCTTTATCTTCAATGCATAGTCATTCATAGACATGCTCTTTTTCTCCGCAGTATGAAGTTCGTTCTTCAACTGTATCTTGCGTGCCTTGGTATTTGTTTCATAGAGTTTAACCAAGGTGTCCCACGCCTCCTTGGGGGACTTGGCATCCTGAATATGCCCAATCATGGTGTCCTGTATACTAATGGAGAGCCAATACATAACTTTCCTGGCTCCTTGGTTCCAGTCTTTAAACTCTTTCACATCTGCAGTAGTCGGATTTATGTCCGGTATCTCTAGTGCCTCTTCATGCTCACCTTCTATGTAGTCCCAATAGCCCTTTTCCATCAGGAAATTCGTCAACCTGAACCTCCAAGCATGGAAGTTATTCTTATCAAGCTTCTCAGCCACAATCTGGGTTATGCCATCATTTGACATCTTGCCAGATACACAAATTTACCAGAAACAGCACTCTGGTTTTTCCTGCACAAACTGCTGTATTTTTTGCAGCCGTACTGTAGTACTCTCAAATGTCACAACCAGTGACTTCAATGTGCATACATACACCCCAATGGCAACTGTTGACCTCTTTGCAGCACCCACAGTGTCTACATAGTCAATCTGTCTTCTTGCAGTTCTTAAAACAGAGTTCTGCAGAGAATCAATGACTTACCCGCAGTGCTCGAAATCGACTGCTTTCTGAAAAACGGAGGTCCAGACGCGCCCGAAACGCGTTTTCGGCCCAAAAAATGAAGTCCGATAAAACAATATAGTTACCCTATAGCTTTACTCCCACGAAGAAAGCTCTTCAATCAGAGATCGTTTGCCGGTGCCTCCCGTAGAGCTCCCGACAAGGGTGTAGTCACCAACACAAATAGGGAAGAGTAGTTGAAGCTCTTACCCTCGTACCGCTTCCTGTGGTTCTCTTGCTTGCAGCTCAGCCCTTAGCACAAACCAGGCTCTGATACCATGAAAAGATGCAGGGGGGAAGAGAGCTTGAGCTCTTGCAAGCACACACACACTCACAAAACCCTAATAGAGAACACACAAGGTGAGAGGCTGAAAATCTTCTTCTTCTTCACTCAACACTCAACACTCAACACACCGTATACAAAGATGAGAGTACACACAATATGAAAGGTACTCAACCAAATACATACACGGGTTCTCTATGGTGTGAACCCAACTAAATGAGCTAGCGCTATAACTATGCCAGTCTTTAGAATGGCTGTCACACAGCCTGTCATCCCACTGGCCGCATATCACCCATGATCTCACCAACCATGCCAGTGGTGTAAGTGTGGGGCCTATCCCCCAGGCGGGTCATCAATGTCCACCGCCTCACTGGATGAGCTCGATATCTCAACTATTTGATGGAGGCTTTGGGCCGCTAGCCTCTGAGTGTCTTGTAGTTGCTTTGCAAGCTGTGTCACGGTCTCTTGGTGCTCCAAATGTGCTTCTTCTTGGCTCGCACTTATTGTTTCATTGAGGGCTCTGATCTTCTCTGCATGTGCTTTGTTTATTTATTCTCTTTCTTGTTGCAGACTATTCGCCCTTTCTCCCTCTGCTTTAAGCTGTGCTGTTAGTTGCGTGATTTGCTGGTGAAGGACATCTTCCTTAGCCTTTGCATTGTCGTGGCACTCCTTGATTTGTTGGGCATGTAATGTTGTGAGTTTCTGTGTGTGGGCGACCTCTTTCTGGAGTTGGTCTTTTGCTTGCTCCAACTTGGCGTTTAGGTCAGCATTGTCGTTGATCTTTTGTGCGATAGTCTAACTTAAGACGAGGTTATTATTTTCCAAGGAGTTGTGCCTTTGTTCTTGCTCCTTTGTAACCTTTAAGCTCTTCATATAATGACCTCCTTGTGAGTTGACTCTGCTGCTTCAAGGTTTTCCTTTAAGTTTTGCACTTGTGTAGTTGCTTCCAGAGGGTGGTGTTCCTGTCATGGAGCATGTGTGCCGTTAGTAGGTGGCATCACCAAACTTTTTGCTCTTGTTCCCAGTTTTCACTTGATTCAGCTTCCAGTGCCTTATGTGGATCAGCGCATCGAGGCCTTCCATTGTTTCCTGCATGAATTGGTGATAGTCAATGTCCTGTAAGGAGGCTAGCAAGGCAGTTGCTCTTTAGCTTCCAATTTCCTTCTTTTGCTTGGACTTGAAGGCTCTAGCGTTCTTTGTCATTTACTTGACTCTGGGGGAGCCTCTTGTTCTTGTACTGGGATTGTGGCTTCTTCTACTTCTTGTCCCTCCACTGTTGTCTCATTGTTTGTTCCTGAATTTGTCTATGTTGGTGTATCTGCTAGGCTTGAATCTTTGAGAGGAGAGAGGTCTTTAAAAATGAGCTGTGATGGGCTTGTTGGAGGGTGATTTGTTGCTAGGGTTCCTGCATATGGTAGGGCCGGGTATCTATTCTTGAAGGGCCTCTTGGTACGTGCGGATTTCTGTTGCCATCGCCTCCAGTCTTTGTGATTCGGCCGCAACATCAACAAGTATTCCTCTCATCTTTTTATATGTTTTCTTTCTTCAATCTTTTTTGCTCTGCTTTATGAGGTCCTTGGTCTCCATCAATATTACTTGCCCTTCCTCTACCTTGCCAATTGCTTCTTTAGGTTGGTCGAGCATGAGTGCCAGCTGCATTTGCTCTTCAGGTTCACGCTCTTTCAGAGGCCTCCTTGCTACATGGTTGAGGACCTCCTTGCTACATGGTTGAGGACCTGTGCGAGGAGGTATGGATTGCTGATCTTTGATTGATGGGCCTTCAAGTAGTTCTCCATCTCCTTATGCAAATAGAATGCCCAATCCTCCTTTTCTTCATAAGCCTTGGCGATCCTGTTTAAGCCCACTCGGGAACAATGGGAGTGCCTCGTTGGTCAACCCATATCAGCATCCCTAGCAGCAATAGGTCCAGTTAAAAAATTAATACCCAAGGTCGTGAAGCAAGTTATGTGTATGATAATATCCTCCTTCAAATTGGAAATGTTGGAAAATAATGGAGAATGACATTGAAATTTAAAAATGTATGACTACTTCCGAGCCCTCACATGGAGGTGCAAAGTAAGGTTTCATTAGTTTTTTTTTTTTTGGAAACTCTTTCTCTTTAGGTTTCTAGATACTACCTTCCCATGTATATTAAGCTTTTCCACATTAAAAAATTCCATCACTTCTCTATATATCTCTATATATTATCTTAAGGAAGAGTTTCACAAAGCTTCCAAGTGGCAAGAATTTGGAGGTTTGGGAAGGGAAGGAGGAGGTTTGGGTAGAATTTGAATTTAGAGTCTCAAAAGACGTGCAAAGCATGAGTTGCCCACTAGTATATAGAATACATATGTACGCGGCAGTATGTACATCATACACACTCGCACACATACTTTGAGGGACACATGAGTACATGTGTGTGGAGCACAATACTCTCTACACTTGGTTTTTAATTTGATACTTGAGTAATTTTGCTAAATTTATAAGGTTTCATGGTTGGACTCTCGAGAGTTTGATTAATTTCGAAGGGTCATTTGAAGCGCACTCATCGAGTCATCGCGTGAGCTCAGGAATGCGTTCCTTGAAGTTCGGCCGTTGGAGAGGCTTGTCTCTAGCGCAGTGCTCGAAAAAAAACCCAGGTTTAGTGAAATATCACCTTCAAATTTTTAAAAATACTTGCAAATGCTTGCAAAATTTATAGCTTGAAGGTGCCAATACTTACAAAATTTGGGGGAATGTAGTACAAATACCTTCAAAAATAAAAAAACTCTTCATTGATAATTTCTTAATTTTATATATGAAGGTTTTCCAATTTTTGAAAAAATAGTTTTTTTTAGCACTGCTCTAGCGCCTTTCAAAATCCAAAGAGCTAATAAGAGTACCATGAAAAACACATGCGTATTGTACAATGTGTGTGGGGGATGTGGGAGAGAGAGAGAGAGACCGACCAGTCGGGACCACTTGAGGAGAAGACCATTCACGTGTATTATTTTAGATACACGCGCGAAAATGGGGAGTCGGTTCGAATCTCATTGTCGATAAATAGTAGCTGGCCGCGCTGTGCGCAGTCGTCATGTCCCAAGTCCCTTCGAAAGCTCAGCTGCCAGCAATAATAATGAGGCAATCGTCATCTCCTAATTTCTTTTTATAGCCTTCTTTGATTACATCCATTGATACCCCATCAAGACGCTAATTTTAACCTCATAATTTTGGAGCCATGAACTAACTTGGAGCTTGGTCGCATGCAAACCAGCCTTGAGAGTAGAGAGCGGCATTAAAAGGCAGGTAGGTAGTCGCCATCCTGTTTTTTAAGGCAGGTTGGTGCCTTTGTGATGAAGCCTGAAGGTGAAATGGGTAGTTGTGAAGAGAGCAAGAACTTACTTTAAGGAAATAGCAAATCAAAATGTTCCAAATTTAATGCGTTGTGGGAACCTGCTTTAAGGAAATAGCCAATCGAAATGTTCCAATTTTAATGGGTTGTGGGCTCTGTCGAAAGAGCAGACTGTGTGTCTGTTTCCCTCTAGTTTTTTTATTCAGCATGTTTTTAATTTATTTATCCAAAAAAACACTGTCCACGTGACCACCAGCACTTCGGGCAACCTTGCTTTTTGCCTTGCCCACGACTGTGTAACTGGTTCGCAGTCCCATACGACCAAGCTCTTAAACTATGTTTCTCCATCATCCATGTGAATCTCGGAACGATTTCTTGCACATGATCCTATTATTATCTCCGGTTTTTGCTTGGTGTGCACGCACGTCTGTACGAGCATGTGTGGGACTGTCAAGTATATGTGTGTGTGTCGTGTGAACACGTTACAGGAACCTTGAAATATTAAACCTTACTTTTTTGGGCTTCAAATTTGAAGGGCGTTCGTTGGGGGCGTTTTTGTGTGTGAGAGAGTGAGAGAGGCGGAGGCAGGGAGAGGATCTCTGTCGATTTCTTCTTATCCCTAAAGTCCACGCATGGATAACATTACGATGGCGCGCCAGGCGCAGCAGCATCACAAGGGCCTTAATCGCGAGCCTTTCTGCCATTACGCCAAGAGGCCCACCTGCTTCTCCGCTTTGCCCCATACCAGCAGAAACAGGGTGAAGAGGACCATTCTGCGCTCTCTCCTCCGTGACGCCAAGGGCTGTGCCCTTCACCTCTCAGCCCTGCTTGCCTACCTCGCCTCGCTTCCAGGACGTGCTGAGGAGTACTTGGCCGCCTCCATCATGTTTCTTCGTGAGGTTCTCTTCTCCCTTCCATCGCGGCTACACTTTGTGTGCGCGCGTGTGTGTGTGAGAGAGAGAGAGAGAGAGAGAGTGCGCGCGCGCCCGTGTGCGTGTGTTTTTGTGTGTGTATGTGTGAGAGAGAGAAGAGAGGCGCAAAAATTCTCACACCTCTCTCCTCCACACACAAAATCCCTCTTACTCTCTGATTTGGATTTGTAATTTTCACGCGGTCGAAATAATCATCCAAAAAGAGATGAGAGAGAGAAAGAGAGAAGGGCGGAGTTGTGCTGTTCTTGGCTTCTTCAAGGATTTGGCAGTAAGGAGATAAGTACAATTAGATCAATAAGACTGTAAGCAAGAACCCACATACACAGAGCAAGACACCTACCGTTGTATCCTTTCTCTGTTTCCACTTTTTTTTTCCCCCTATTTGTATGGACAGTGGTGGCGGAGGCGGAGGCGGAGGCGGCGGCGCGGCGGTTGTTTTGGGGGGAGAAGGCCCAGGGGGCTTTCAACTGTGACCCATTGTATGATGGAGAGTCGGAGACTCAATGATTTTCAGTGTGTGGTTTATTCACGGCGGCCTTAACTGATGTTATGATTATGTGCAGAGCATTAAGAAGGCAAAGGTGAAGACCCTTAGCAAGGATACGGGAATATTGCCGACAAAGACAAAGCCAAATGCTGAAACAGTGGCTGCTGCGGCGATTGGGAAATCGTCCCCATTTCCTTGGAAATGAGACCATCTCTTGCCCTTCCTAAACACAGTATGCATTGGATATGATGCTCTACATTACATAGTGTGTATGATGATATATGCACACAAAAATGTTTGTAGCTTATAGATGGTTGCCTTACACACCCCATATACACACTATGCTTTGGAGAAGCCCCATCATACACTGCCCTTTTTACACCCGTATAACCCTTCTTACTGATCTCCAGCTACAAACCATTGTACAAATTCTCCCAAACGTTAACGTAGAAAGTTGTGTTACGACTGGTTTTCAGCTATGAATTTGTGTGATACATCATGTAGCTACCGGAAGGTTTCATTTATTATCGTACTAAAAAATGTCTCGACTCTCGAATATATTCCCCTCGAGACTGTTTTAGCCTTTAGGGGCCTTTTTTTTCCACGCTTGGTTAATTAGGCCGTAATGCATTAAATATTCTAAAAGGCTTCTTACGTTAGCACATTGTAAAGCTGGTTGTTGTCACATAGAACATTGTTGTGTGCTGATTTTTGCATAGTTACAAAATGCTTGGCCAAGTTCACCTGGAATATATATATATATATATAGATAGATAGCTAGCTACAGCTTGCAAGCTTGCCTCCTCTATTCTTGCAACACTAGGGTGTGGGAAAGGGGAGTTAGTCAGGTTTATGAGTTAAAGCTCTGAAATCATCAAGATTTTGAAAGAGGGATTAGGTAACATTAAAACCAAAAATGTCTATACATCCTCACTATCTTTTGTTACTGGGGTATCCTATTGAATAGGTGTGTAATTCTTACCCATGGTAACATTAGAGATCCCTTATGGCTTGACATTGCAGATTAACTAGTAGTTAATTAGCAAGATGTTTTTTCTTGGGCTCTAACTAACTCTCTCTCCCTCTCTCAACTTGGAGTCTAAGCAGGAGCATCATGTCTCTCTCTCTCTCTCTCTCTCTCTCTCTCTCTCTCTCTCTCGTTCGTTAAGACCTTTGCACTCGCCCTCTTTCCTTGCTAGGTCTTAGGATCTGACACGCTTGATTTTTGACGGGCACCATTGCCCTTCAAAATTTATGGGTTTGGTGAAATATAGAAGTTTTTTTGTATTTTAGTGTAATTTTTTATGAACATTTTAAAGATTTGCAAGTATTTTACGAGCAAAATGTTAAAAGCAACTATGGGTTCCGACTCTCTCTCTCTCTCTCTCTCTCTCACACACACACACACACACAATGGATTTGAGCAAGACTCCAGCATAGATAGGGATCACTAAACCCAGGCAAGGAGGGACACCTTTTATGTGAGATTTTTTTTTGTGTGGGGAGCATGGAGACAGTGTGTGTAGGTGTAGGTGAGAAGGATTAGCTCAACATAGTACTAAATATAAGGTATATACTAAAACTATATAATTTAGTATCCATAGCCACTTATGATAACTTTTAATTTGGGGAGGAGGGAGTAAGTGTATGTAGGAATAGGTGGGAAGGATTAGCTCATCATAGTACTAAATGTAGGCATAGGTGAGAAGGATTAGCTCATCATAGTACTAAATGTAAGGTGTATACTAAACTATATAATTTAGTATCCATAGCCACTCATGATAACTTATAATCTGAATATATTTGGGCTCACATTGGTAAAATAGTCAACTAAGAGTTTCACAAAGTTGCCACATGGCACGAATTTGGAGGTTCCATGAGTTTGGGAAAAATTTTGAATTTTGGAGGTTGGAGACTTGCGGAGAACACAGGTCAGCCATGTTAATTAAACACAGGTCAGCCATGTTAATTAAAAGCCCTGCATCCAGAAAAATCTAGTGCATCGCGTCACATAGCATAATCTAGAACTATCTGGAATTCGATGAATGCATCGTGCGTGCCTGATGGGCCCTTCGGCTTTTGGCGTATTACATATCAACGACGCACGACTCGCCTACCCCTGACGTGTACAGCTTTATGTCAACGCAACATTCAGACGTCCCACATGGCAAAAGTTGAGCATGAAGTGCACATGCTCTATCTATTCATTTACACAACGTTTCTTTCTGAAGTTTACATTTATATATATATATATATATATGATGTATGGTAACATGTATTATGGGGCCCGGGCCCAATTGATCCCTTTCAAAAGGAGATTCCTTTCAAATCGTCCGAGTAGCAAACTATTTCGGCCCATCATCCATCACACTTCCACCAATGCTCCAAAAAAACTATTTTCTCAAAAATTGGAAAACCTTTATTATATAAAATTAAGAAATTACCAATGAAGAGTTTTTTTAAAATTTTTTGAAGGTATTTGTACTATATTCCCCCAAATTTTGCAAGTATTGGCACCTTCAAGCTATAAATTTGTAGGTATTTTTTAAAATTTGAAGGTGATATTATACTAAACTCGGGTTTTCTCGAGCACTCACTTCCACTTGTTTTTATGTTTTGGAAAAGTAATGTAAAAAGGCAAACTTTTATTCTATGCAGATGTGTCATAAATTGTTAGTAGTTATGCTTTTTACATTCCTGGGGTTGATAAAGATTTGTTGACCAAGGGCACATGATTAATCAGGTGTTTGATTACTTTTACTTAACACACACACTTGCTTTTCGCTCTTAATTATGCCAAAAATTAAAGGAAAAACTTTACACTACTATTGCCTTTTTTTTACCAACAAGCTCAATTCTTTTTCGAGAATCTCTCACCTACCCCTTTTGGAATTTCATCTGACATCTTTTCAAGGTGAGGCACCTCTTTCTCGAACAATGGATTTATCCCTTACCAAAGGGATCTCCTTTCAAAACTCACTTGGCTATTTTGGAATTTCATCCAACATGATTTCAAGGTGAGGAACCTATTTTTCGAACAATGGATAAAAGGGGACTCCTTTCAAATCGAGGCCTTTTCACTCTCGAGTCCTTTTCACTCTCAAGTCCTTTTCACTCTCGAGTCCTTTTTATGGTGCAAACTTGGCCTAGAACAAAAAAAGTCAACACAATTTTATACTCATACACTAGGAGTTCTTTTTGTGTTACACTCTTCAAGCCCCACCACAATCCTCCTCTAGTTTTTTTGACATTGGGAAAGGGGTAGTTCTTGCCAATTAGGTGAGCTTTTTATGTTTTGAAGTGATGTGAAAAATAAATTTTATTCTATGCAAATGTGTCAAATTAATATTAGCAATTATGCTTTTTATATTCACTAGTGGGTGACCTGTGCTTCGCATGTCTTTTCAAACCTCCAAATTCAAATTCTACCCTAACCTCCTCCTCTCTTCCTGAACCTCCAAATTGTTGCCACATGGTAGCTTTGTGAAACCCTTCCTTTATATAATTTAGAGATGGGGTTAATGATATGCCAGTTTGATGGTTAAGTGTGAGTTTTTTTGGGTTGAGTTGTCAAAGGTTTGTTGAAAGTCTAATAATGTACTATGTATCAAGTTAAGGTGATAATTGGTTGGATCACCAAGATTTCTTTTTAATCAAGTATTGAACATGATGCTCTTGAAAATTTGGACAAAGGTGGCACACAAACCTTCTAGTAGCAAAAAGTGACATTGAGTTAAGGGGAACTCTATCAATGTGGATCAATATTGTAGAAGATAAATAAAAAACAATGATAAAGATAAGTTTGTTTTCCTTTTGGTTCTACAATTGAATTTGATCCACCTTCAAGGTAATATTTGGATCAATATAATAGGTGAGATTAATTGGCATTGCTTAGCTAGGATCAAAGATTAACTGAATTTGATCCAACTTTAAAGAAAGCTTTGAATCAATGCAATAGGTGAGATTAATTGGCATTTCTTATAAAAATGCCTTCATGGAGTTCATACAAGGAATGACACCACAAATTTTAGGAAACCTTCATGAGTCATGCATTATCTTTTTGTAATATCATTAATCATGGTATTAAGAACCACATACAAACTAACTTTTGATTAGATGGCACTTGCTAATTTAATGAATTTGAAAAAACATCTCTCTCAAGTTGTAGAATTCTTTGCACTCTCATGTACTCTCTTGAACTTTCATCATTAGAATAATTCCCTCATAAAGGATGTACTATAAAAGTTTTCAAAAATTCGAATCATATGCGTTCAAGTTTTATAGAAGTGCATTCAAAAAAATAGTGCGAAACATAAGAATGCTGAATTTTCCAAAATGGTGATGGTGACTTATGGGCTGCTACTCCTTCGCTCCATTATGTAATATAAAGATAATTTTTTTCCCTCTCTCTTTAGTTTACTTTTTTTTCATCTCCTCCCACCATCACCTACTCTAGCCTCCTACCTCCTTCTTTTGTCCAAGCTGTATCTCCCTCCTTCCTCCTCCAAGGTCCACTCTTCCTATCATCTCCTTCACTTTGCCTCCCTCTTGCTCTCCACCATACCTTCCTTCCTCCTCCTATTACACCCCTACTTGCATTATGGGGGATAAAAAAGGATTCAATTTTTGATCTATTTTCTAAAATTTATATTCCCTACAAGCTAGGCTTGTCCCTTTGCCCACCCCCTCCCTCCCCTTTCCTAATCCTTGTCTAACTATTTTACTCCCAATAGTTACCTTTTTGCGTCTTTTTCAATAAGGACACCATATCATTCGACTCGGCCAGATAATGACCAAAAAATCATATTTTGCATTATTCCCAAAATCTATCACATCATTACAAAGCCCCCCATGTCTACCTATAACCAAAAACAAAAAAACCCCTTTTTCATCTCCTGTTATGCTCCTTTCCTACCGTTCCCAGGACTCTACACATTCATAGAAAGTAAGAAAAGAGTAAAACTATTGCAGGGAACTTACCTTACTCCTCGACTTGGTTCTCTTGTACTTCTCAAGCTCAACTTGTGTAGCTCCACTCTTCTCAAGCTTGTTCTCCAAGCACCTATCAGTAATGGTTGCTTCCATGCACTTTGCAAGGGAAACTATCCTCTCACCAAAATGGTTGCTTCTAGCGCTTTGCAAGGGCAACTCTCCTCTCACTCACTACTCTCTCTCACACAAAGAGTAGAAAAGAACATGTGTTGGAAAAGTAATTGCTCAATTCTCCACCCTTTTGCTATTATTGTGGTAGGAGTTATCCTTGTGGTGGTGAGCACCTAGGTGCCCGAAAATTCACAGTTTGGACGTTGGATGGGGAACCCTTCTCCCTACCTTATTACAAGGCTTAAGTGTTCTTAAATTGGTGATGAACAATATCCATGCTTACTTAGAACACTCTGGAATTATGTTTCAGGCTAAAAATGATGCAAGGATTGCCTTTCTCATAAATTGAAAATATGTAATAAAAGGGTACCATGAATGAACATTTAAAAAATTACAAGACTCGAGAGAATAACTTCTCAATATTGATGAAGTCATCATTCTTGAAAAAGGATATGATTAACATCACCATTAACTCATTATCTCTTGAATCTTATCTAGGTTTGAATACTTCCCTCCAAATCTTTTGAGAGGCAACATAGCCCCTCTTACCTATCCAAGAGCTTGTTAGCTTATTATTGTAGGAGTAATAGTCCAAAAAATGTATGAGCTCTAGCATCCAAGGATAAGAGCAAGAAATTCATAGAATTTTAACAAAACATTTGAGGTTCATTTTGGTCTCGGTGATTTGACCTTTGAGTCGAGTGTATACTTGATCTTATTCCTTTGTTTCTTTCATATTGCTATGCTTTAATAAGCAATGGCGTCATTAGCTTTGTTACTCAAGTTAAGGGGATCAACACTAGTAGGGAGTGGGACAAGACCAAGAGTCGATCTGACCACCCTAGTAGCTCCTGATTATTCTAGTTCAAATGTTGGGTTCGAGATAAATTTGTAATGATTTGTGTTCAAATGTTGGGTTCGAGATAAATTTGTAATGATTTGGCCTAAACATAAATGGATAAGCACTTGGTAAAATGCCAGAATCACTTGAATCACTTGGCTGAGGTTCTTTTTATGGTGTTTCTTAGTTTTTTGATGTTTTGGGTTTTCTATACTTTTTCTATTTTTAAGGGCTTTTTGGGTAAATGTTTTAGTATTTTTGGTAATTTTTCTTCATTTTCTAATGCTTTTGGCATTTTTAGAAGGTTTAATATTTTTGTGGTTTTTCTTCAAGATTTAGTTGGTTAAAGTTTGAGGTTATGGTCAAAATCCCGTGCATTGGCTAGCTTTTTTATTTTTTAATGCCTCTGGAATTTTATCGTAGTAGGATCGAAAGAATCCTACTTGAGCGATTCACATTTGGAACACAATTCTTCTAGAAAATGATTGTTTTTGAAAACGGTTCTTCAAGAAATGATTCTAGACAAAACGATCCTTGGAATGATTCTAGTAAGAACGATTTGACTAAATGATTCAACTGTAGAACTATTCAAGAATTGGGTGATCCGAATTTTGGGATCAAAATGATCAAACCTGGCGATTCTAGCTTTTGGACGATTTAACCCTTACAGGAGATTTGTGTTGGTCCATGATCTGAGACTTGGATCATCGGGTGATTATACTCTGGGATTGGCTATTGTACTTTTTAGGATTGGTCGATTCTAAAAAGTAGTGGATTTTTTTTACCCTTTAGAGATAGTGAATTTTTTTAAAACTTTAGCCTAATTTTCCTATTTAACCTAATTTAATGCTCATGATGTCATGGAAAAGCATAACAAGAGGCTTACCTCAATTTGGCAAAGGTTAGCTTAACTCAACCATCCATCTTCACCTATGAGGCAAGAACAATAAAAACACAAAAGAAGGGTTATGGGTTAGGAAGATCTTGATCTACTCCAACAAAACACGCTATTACACTTCAAATCACACTCCAAACTCAATACATAATCACTCTACCACAAGTTTTTCAACTCATGGATAAGAAAAAACAAACAATGGATCATTAGAGTTTCTCTATTCGACTTTAGCACTAGTCCTACTCCCCCTGGTAGAGCGGTGCCTCTTGTGTAGACTCTAGAGAAGTAGTCTCACGACAAGCATGCCAACACACCAAGGGGTACAAACCCCTCTAGAGTCGTGTGATAATAGTGCATTTCTTGGGAATGAAAACCTCGAGGGTGGTAAAGCCCTCACTCTCTCTCTCTCTCTCTCTCTCTCTCTCTCTCTCTCTCTCTCTCTCTCTCTCTCTCTCTCTCTCTCTCTCTCTCTCTCTCTCTCTCTCTCTCTTAATAAAAATAAGACACTGGAGAAATAGTATAAGTATAGATAGGTTGGTGAATGATTTTATATATCAACCTAAAACTTCAAAAAACTTGGGCGAATCTTTCAAATTTTCGATCTTATGTGGTAGTATGTAGTGTATTTTTGGTGAATTTGTTTGTAGAACCCACTAAAAAATAAAATAAATTGGGTGATTTTTTCTAAAGTTTATGCTGAAAATAGCCTGATAATATCAAAGACCCCTCTAAAATATCCCTTGGGCTAAAAGTAGCCCCTAAGTTTTTCCTTGGTTTGGAAAAGGAGTAACATCAACCTTGCCATATCAGTAAGAACTAAGTGTATGTTAATATCTTATTCACATAGTTCTTTGTCAGTTATAATCCTTGAACTTCATTATTTTCTTAGGTAATGATTTTGGAGAGTACTCGAATATTTTTCTTTCATTTTTTCAAACTAAACTACACCAATTGAGTGGATGTCCTCCACATGGGAGATCGCCAAATAAATTTGGATAACTAGCATGAATGGATCAAAAATTATAAAAATAACATTATAAATGACCAAAAGCATTCTTTATAGGTTTTGACTAACATCAAAGTCTCTCTTATTAGTGCATTATTGGGCTAATAAAGGTTTAGAAACTTTAAAAATGAATACATTTCTACTAATCTACATAACATAGCATGAAATTATACTAATAACCAAGACCATTTCCTTTGTACCACCCAAGTAGCAATGTTTGCCATCTCCAATTTCTGTTTGGTCCACCAATTTAAATCTTGTTAATCTATCTACATCATTGTTGAGAAAAAGGACATTACTAAAACAAAATGAAATATTGATTCACCAATATAGTGCACAAGAGAGAGATGGTAGGCACATAGTCTCACCTAAATCCCTTGATGAATAAGCAACAATTTGAAACACTTGAGCTTGGGGCTTAGATTAAATTTACAAAGATTGGAGAAGATATGTTCTCATTATGAAGTGTTATCCCACCTTTGTTGTTTTTTGTCCACGAGCCCCATCTAGGAAGTTATCTTATGGGCATGAGGTAAATTAGAAAGCCAAGCATCACCACACCTCCATTCTTTGCACCAATCAATACCTCTATTTTGGATCAAAAGTTCCCTTCCCTTTTGGCCAGCTTCTCATCCAATTATTAATAATGTGCTTATCAATGTTTTTAAGATGGAACTCTTGTTGTAATAATTGAGCCTAATGTTTCCAAGATCATTGTTCAAATTTCCATAAGTCGCCCCAAGTTTAATAAATATCTTTATGGAGAGAGAAGGCCAAGTTTTGATCTAAACTCTCTATAGGTTTGCCATTAGACCAAATCCACATGATGCCACCTCTCCATGTTTACCTTTATGTTCCTTCTAGCTGGGTCTGGATGGCTAGACCAATTTGTGGAACACCTCAGTTAAGCGTGCTTACGCAAGAACACAACTGGGATGGGTGACCTCCCGAGAAGTGGGAGGATCCATGTTTCCAACAAAGGTAGTCTATATACGAGTACTTGGTATGCATTAAAGGATGGAAATGTTAGGGCTGATTTGGATGATGTTGTGGCTGGTCATCATGATAAATAGGCCACCTAAAGTATACGTACATTGACAAGTTTACAATATTCATCAAGTGTGGTGTGGCTAGTCATCATCAAGCCACCCAAAACATAGGTACATGGATACGTAGACTATGTAAGAATAGGTCACATAGGAGATGTAGTGCAGGAGGTTCTAGTGATGCAGGAGTTAAAACACTTGTGGTACATGCATCAAGGAAAGTTTTAACCTTTTTCAGAGACCTCTATGGCATCGATGCCGGACCACAACATCATTTTCACCACCTTTGGGCCACAGGCACCGGAATGTGCATTATTCGCTTTTAAATCATGTTTTGTACATTCTACGTGTGTGCTTCGCCACTTATATATTAAAGGCGCATCATGAGATTTTAGGTGGGGAGTGATAGCTTTAGAATAGGTGTTTACACTAGCTAGAGTGAAAAAATGGGCCGAAGGACTAGAGTTTTAACTTTGGTCGCCCAAGAGTGTGAACCCTAGAGGTTACCTACAAAACCTAAAATGTAACTTACATGACTCATTCTCTTATGAAACTAATAGAGTTCTCTTCTTCTCTGTTGAGGGCCACAGCCCCCAACAAGGAAAATGCACACACACGACTCTCAAAACAGCATACACACAGAGACAGAATGGAAAAGAGAGAGAAAAATTTGAAAACTGAAACTGATAACTGATTCTTGATTTCTGATTTCTCACACACCACACCACCACATTGCACGATTACAAGAAGGCTATGCCTTTTAAAAAGACTCCTAGGTGACTCTAACTGACTAACCGATTCTTTAGTGACTCTTCATATTCCAAATGACTCTTGACTATCCTAACCGACTCTTCAAATCCCAATCTAAATGACACTTCTGATGACAACTAAAATGACATTATTGACGACAATTCTGCTGACAACTTTGACGACAAATCTGATGACAGCTTTCAGAACAAATGTCAACTCAGATGACAATTCTGATGACAACTTTCACGACACTATGAATAACACTTTTCTGCACCCTTATACACTGGCACGCACGAGGGAACAGTTGCGTAGCAATTGAGAACCCACAACTTCCCTTGATTAGAAGTCAAGTGCCTTATCCCAGGGTTTACATTGAATTTTGAGAGAAGAAATGACAAATTTAAAAATCCCACTTTGATAGCGATTCACCAAAAGACGCCTCCATCCGCTCGTCCAAGATTGCGCTCCTTGCAGGCTTCGCGTCGCCAGGTGGTACATCCGGTCTTTTGCCTGGTATGTCCCCTTCGGCGGAGGATCACTCCATCCTTGCAAAAAGTCATCTTCTTGAATCCACTTCAAAAAGCTCCTCTTGATGTCGACACTTTGAAAGACTCCATCCCCATCGGCTCCGCTTAACAGCTTAACTCCATTAGACAGATGCATTTTTGTGCATGAACACCCTTCTACACATAAAGTCATTAAAATGAACATAATAGAATGAGTAATATATCTGCACTTCGAATTACTGCCTGAACTGCGAATTTCAATAGCTCCCGATTTTGCTTCTGCAAATGTCGATTCAACAACTCCGTATTCCGATTCAGCAATCAACTACAACTTCTGCGCCATTTGCTTCTCATTCAGATTCCCAAGCTCGAATTTGCTCCGATCTGCCCTTCGTTGGCAAGAAATGCTCCTGCTGCTGCCGCAAATGCTCAGCACCCGCTTCACTCCTGCACACCTTCTTCTAAAAACAACACGCTCTTCTGCCTCTGCATACACGTTCCCCTTGGCACCTCCACAGCATGTTTGAATGACAAGCAAGGCTCTGTAGGTAACAAGTACTTCTCTGAACAGCACCTCCGATTGCATTATAGAACTTGCCAGCAAACAGGAGAAAGGGATCACCACCGTCGATCTCATAGTGTTAAGGGCCACAGCCCTCAACAAGGAAAATGCACACACACGACTCTCAAAACAGCATACACACAGAGACAGAACGGAAAAGAGAGAGAGAGAAAACTGAAAACTGAAACTGATAAACTGATTCTTGATTTCTGATTTCTCACACACCACACCACCACATTGCACGATTACAAGAAGGCTATGCCTTTTAAAAGACTCCTAGGCGACTCTAACTGACTAACCGATTCTTTAGTGACTCTTCATATTCCAAATGACTCTTGACTATCCTAACCGACTCTTCAAATCCCAATCTAAATGACACTTCTGATGACAACTAAAATGACATTATTGACGACAATTCTACTGACAACTTTGACGACAAATCTGATGACAGCTTTCAGAACAAATGTCAACTCAGATGACAATTCTGATGACAACTTTCACGACACTGTGAATAACACTTTTCTGCACCCTTATACATTCTCTGCGGCAGTGGTGGTGGTGTGACGGAGTGGAGCTTTTGAGTGTGGCTGCATGACAACATTGTCTCCTACAAGAATTCGAGCACAAGTATTCACGAGGTGAGTGACACACCTTTCCCATGCAATTGTGAGCTAGGTCATGGCATATTGGCTTCTTGGTTGAGTTGTTTTATGCTCCCGCCGTGCCAAGTGTGATTGGGCAAAGCACCCCGACATTGGTTTGTTCCTGCACTTTTTTTATGGTGCAAGGGCTTCCTAGAAAGGAAAGAACACGGATCAAAAAATAAGCACTTATGATGTGTCAGGAGGTAGTGTGAACAATGGAGATATCTCTAGGGACTTTGATCAAGATTTTGAAAAATATTGTGGGATACCTTGCATTTACACATTAGGTGTAAGGAAGACTAAGGTCACTCACACTCCATGGAGTGATCAAAAAGGTGTGAGGAGATATTTGAGAGTGAGATATCTAATTCATAAGCCCATATATGATGGAATTGGGAGCCATGCACTATACATATATGACATAGGTCATACACTGGATGTTGAGACTACTTGTGTAGAAGAGGCTTATGGGACATAAGCATTATGAATATGCTATGGATGAGAAGATGGACACACTTGATTCTAATGGTACATGGGATCTTTATGCATTGCTTAAGGATAAAATAAATTGGATGTAAATGGATGCACAAGGTGAAATTTAATTCATATGGTACTATTAACAGGTATAAGGCAAGAGTAGTCTCTCCAAGTGGTTTTACTTAGACACATGGAATTGAATATGAGGAGACCTTTAGCCCTATGTTGCTAAGATGGAATCTTCGAGATGTGTCTTTATTTTTTCCTAGCTTCTTTTCATGGTTAGTCCTGATTTCTTCCTGTACTTATTTCTTCCTTCCGATTTTGTATGCTAACTTATACAATAAGAGAAGGATTTCTAGGAGGCTGGTCCATCTCTGAGGGAAACCTTTTGCCATGTGTTCTATCCCTCCATGTCAATAGAAGAATTATTCAAGGAAATAAGCCTTAAAAATAAGACTATGGTTGGAGCCTGGAATTGATATATCATGTTCCGTAGTTCTTTCATCTAATAAATTAATTAGGACATAGGCTCTACAAACTAGTCTTGATTAAAATTCTTCTTCATCTTTTGTCTCCTTGGAGCGTTGCCTTTGTCTTTCTAAGGAGAATACCCGAACCCCAAGATTTCCCAATTAATTCTTTCTATTATTAATTTTGTTCCATTTTATGTTTCTCCCTCTAGAGTTGTTGCTGCAAGCTATGAATAGGCCAGTCTTTAGAATCCACATGGGATGGTGTCTTTCTTTGTGCCTAGCTCCTTTTCATGGTTGGTCTTGATTTCTTCCTTCCTATTTTGTCTTCTGTCTTGTACAATAAGAGAAGGATTTCTATGAGGTTGGGTTGTCTCTGAGGGAAACCTTTTGCCATGTGTTCTAGCCCTCCACACTAGGAGCATGATCCAAGGAAACGAGCCTTACATTATGGTCGGCCCGATTGGTATTGATATCTTATATTCAATAATCCTTTCATCTTATAAATTAACCAGGACTGAGGCTCTACAAACTAGGCTTGATTAAAATTTATAGGTTCTTTATCATCTTCCCCTTGTTTCTTTAGCATAGTGCCAATGGCAATAAAATGTTCCTCTTTTTCCATCTCTAATAAAAGCTCTATAGAGAGGTGCCTTGATTCTTACTTGTTGGGACATCAATGTTAGGTTGCCAAGGAAAAACCATCACCTAGATTTATAGTTGCTAAGAGCCCAATTGACTAACTCTCTATAAAGAGACTACTACTAAATAAAAATTGCTCCCTAGGTAGCGTATTTCCTCTATCATGGCTTTTTCATTTCCCTATTTTTTAGCTACCCAAGCAGCCAAATCTAAAGCCTTAGGGGTTTTTACTTACTGTAATAAACCATGATACTCTTAGTAAAAAACATATTTAGCATTGGACTAGCCTAGCTCAGATCCACACAATGTTTTTCTTCCTTATGCCGATAAAGAAGTGTAACTATCTTCAAAACATCTTCCCTTGTAATAGGGCCCTCTATGATTGATGGGCTTAGATGGTCCAACATCATAAGAAGCACACGACCCTTTGTTCTCAATGGTTCTTTTGAATCAGCTCTTTTGCATAGACTTGGGAATGATAAGTATTAGTCAGTGTTTTTCAAGAGCGACCTTTACTAAATTTGTTTTGTGAGGTCTTACCTTGAGCATTAGATTGAGGGTAGTAAGGTGGCAACTTTTTGTTGAGAGATGTAATCACGGTGATGTGTGTATGTGGGAAAGCACCCTAGAGGTGCAAGATATTGTGGCAAGATAAGAATGCCACATGTAACATTAAATGGTGTGCGTGTTGACCAAAAGAGTGGAAAAGGAGTTGCCACATGAATGATGACATGTAAAGTGGGATAAGGCTAGAAAGCCTATATCATTGTATGATTCATTGTGAATGCAAGGAATAGAATTGAGTGTTGAGTGTGCAATCTCTCTCTCTCTCTCTCTTATGGAGTTCTTAGGGTGGTATAATCCACCTTAATTATGTTGCTTAATCTATTTCTTTCACCATGATCAATCCTATTTTAGGATTGTTTAACATGGTATCAAGGCTTGGGTGGGCTCTTGGTCATTGGTGAATATCTATATATAGTTTTTCTTGGTTATGAGTTCTTTGATTAAGCATTATTTTCAGTTTATTATGAAAAAGAATTAGCACACTCATATTATCATTTGGATTTGCACTTGTGAGAATTTGAGAGAGATTTGGAGATGCCATTCTCAAGTTTGAGAGGAGATTTGCAACAAGGAGGTTGCACAGAAGCTGCCCAAGAGAGTTGCAAATGGGAGTTTTGCAACATGGAGAGCCTGCTCATCATCAAAGAAGCTGAAAATGGAGTTTTTAGCAAGTACGAAGACTATGGAGTCTTCGGTATCATCAAGGAGAAGCTACCAAGGAGATTTGTGAAGGTATTTTGATTATTTTGGCTCTAATTTGGTGTTTGAGCGCATGGAAGAATGCTCGTATTTGTGAAGGGTTGCTATGTGGCAGGACTTTGATTCCTACGACTTTTAAATTTGGCAAAGAGCAAGTTTGAAGGTGAAAGCTTGTCAACTTGGTGGCAAGCTATAATGGGTTGATTTGCAACTCATGTTGGAGCAGGTTGAAAGGGCATGTCTCACAGAGTTGCTCATGGAAGATGGGAAACAATGGTGGAAGCACTTAATAGCTTTCACATGTTTGGCACCTAGAGATTTCTTGTGAGAAATCTAGTTGAAGGCACCCTTGGAGTGGTTTCCTTGTGAGAGAAGCCGCATGGAAAGCTTGCTTGTCAAAGATGGAAGAGGCAAGTAGTTATGGAGCTCATTTGTGAGCTCAACATGGCCATGTAAATGGCTATGATGAAACCTTATGAAAGAGGTTGAAGAGGCAAAGATTTGTGCATCAAGAAGGATGCATTCGTGAAGCGTGCTATGGCAAAAGACATGCAATTTGGAACTCAAGGAGCTCACAATAGCCATATTTATGGCCACACTTGGAAACCTCAACTTGGAGGTGTGAAGAGGAAAATGAATGGCAGGAAGAGCAAGCAAGCTCACATCAGATTGAACAAAAAGTGAGCAAGAGGAGAGCTCGTGAGGAGAGCAATAGATGTAGTGGAGAAGATGTCCGCGATATGGAAATTCCAGCTTGATGAAGATTTGACTGCAGCAACTATGGCACATGGTTGCCATCTATATTGGTGAAGAAAGCAGTAGGTTCTGCAATGCAAAATTCCTCCCCAGCCCCTCAAAGTGTCCAGTTTCTTCCCCTGTAATCAATCCCCTTTTTAGAATAATAAAAGATCTTGTTTCTACCTGTTTTAGCCTAGAGAGAGAAAATATTCTAGAGAGAGATAATTCAGATTTTAGATATCTTTGGATGGAAAAATATCCTTTCTTATTAAAATAAATTTCCCCCAGAAGTTTAAAAAGAAATTCCTAAGGTGCATTAGAAATAAATTATAATGTGCACAAAAGACCTTAGCCTAAGGGTCCAGATTTTTTGAAAATTTTGGATTAAGGTTCTTATGGACCAATAAGTTTAATCCAAATGTAGGGAGGAGATAATTTGAAGAATAAAAGAAAAATCCCCCAATAATGAGTAAATGCTCACATAAGATGAAGAGTGGACTAAGGACCAAAGAAAAGAGTAAAAAAACTGAAATTTGACACCTCAGAGAGTGGGGATCTCCCCTCAGGAAGTAGGCGCCTTTTTTCTCATCATTATCCTAAATTTTTAATCAAATAAAATGAGATATTTCATCTGTCCTCTCTCCTATTTCAAAACTAGATCCAAAAAGTAACTGATCTCGAAAATTCTAGAATCAGTTTGCTTGGTTAGAGGCTCACTTTTTCCTATAAATAGAAGCCTCCCCCTTTGTAAAAGCTTAATGGTGTTTATGCACTGTTACTCTACTCCTGTCTTGAGCCATCTACATTGAATTTCTTAATAATTCAATTGTTTTTGGCCTAATCCTCTCCAAATTGAATTGGTTGGTGGCCACTCTTGCTTCAAACAAGAGTAGAACCCTCAATCCCTTAAGCCAAAGGAGAGCTTATAAGCTTCATGTAAGTTAATAGGCCACCCCCTTCTCTTCTTTACATTCTAACCTTTCTTAATCCTAGAAAGATTAACTAAGGGATTAATTAAACTCTTCTTATTGTTTACTCTCTTGAATTTAGAAAATTGTGTAGATTAAAGTTCTATAAATCTAATTTGGGATAATTTAAGTTAAATAAAGGATGATAAAAATGAGAAATGGTCAGCCATACAAAGGAGGTTATGGCAAAATTTTTCAGAATTTTATGAAAAAGAAAGTTTCTTTTTATGTTATTCCAAAAGAGTAATTCCCACCATTTTTGCATCTAAAAGAAATATTCTAATTACTCCATGTACATATTCACCTATGAATATGCATGGATATCACTGATATTAATTATTAAAATTGATTTCTATGCATAGAAAGATGCATAATGGAATCTTTTCATTATAAAAGTGTTATTCTTATTAAATTTAATTTCTATAGAAAGACGCATAATGAAAAAAAATTTCATTATAAAAGTGTTATTCTTATTAAAATTAATTTCTATGCACAGAAAGATGCATAATGTAAATTTTTTTATTATAAAAGTGTTATTCTTATTAAATTTAATTTCTATGCATAAAAAGATGCATAATGGAATTTTTTTATTATAAAAGTGTTATTCTTATTAAATTTAATTTATATGCATAGAAAGATGCATAATGGAAATTTTTTTATTATAAAAGTGTTATTCTTATTAATTTAATTTCTATGCATAGAAAGATGCATAATGGAAAAAAATTATTATAAAAGTGTTATTCTTATTAAATCTGATTTTTATACATAGAAAGATGCATAAAGGAATTTTTTTTATTACAAAAGTGTTATTCTTTATTAAAATTAATTTTTATGCATAGAAAGATGCATAAAGAAAGTTTTTTATTACAAAAGTGTTATTTTTATTAAAATTGATTTCATGCATAGAAAGATGCATAAAGGAAATTATTTTTTATTACAAAAGTGTTATTCTTATTAAATTGGATTTTTATGCATAGAAAGATGCATAAAGGAATTTTTTTATAGTAAAAGCGTTATTCTTATAAAAATTAATTTTTATGCATAAATAGATGCATAAAGAAATTCTTTTTAATTTTTAAAGTGTTATCCCTATTAAATTTAATTTTATGCATAAATAGATGCATAAAAGGATTTTTTTAATATAAAAGTGTTATTCCCATTAAATTTAATTTTATGCATAAATAGATGCATAAAAGGATTTTTTTATATAAGTGTTATTCCCATTGAAGTTGATTTTTATGCATAAATAGATGCATAAAGAATTTTTATATCAAAATTAGAATTCTCTTAAATTCTATAAGTATTTGATAAATGAATAATTAAATACTCTAAGAGAGAAATTTCTACCGTTTTATATTCATACGGATTGTAAAAAGAAAATTCAAGAAATCTATCGAGATATCAAAATATTCAGATAAATGATTATTTTATTCCTCATTGGAATTCGTAACTAATTTAGAAATCAGTTAAGTGAATATTCAAAGAAAGAAATTCAATAAAATAAGTAACTGAATTATCAAACCTTTTCGAGAAAGATAGTTTAGGAAAAATCTTATCCGACTCGAACCGTGAATCAGACTATGACCAAGACTAAACTCTTTTGTCAGTTTCGAGGAAAGAAGGTGTGAACAGTTTAGAAAAATACACTCAAAACTCTCGCCAAATCTGAAACTAAGTTTGAGACCCTTCAAATTGATTTGTGGATCAAGGTTATAGAATTCGAGAAATTTTGGTATGAAATTCAGAATTGCAATCAAGAAGTTTTGGGGATACTGATTTAAGAAATACTCCTTGTATTCAAAAGAAAATCAAACTGAAAACTTGCATAGAAACCCTGTTTTCTTAAAAGACTGTCTTACGCCAGAATGCTGGAGGGAGCATTTGGTATATGTTTTTTTGAGGGAAGTTCAGTTGCAACAGCTGGCGGGGAGTGTTCAAAGAACGGCTCACGCGGCAAAGCCTGCCCAAGTCTTGACCAGCCTCGGTATGGTTGAAAAATAGTGTGCTTTCGGTATGATGGGCGAGGGCCGACAAAGCAGTTCCTGAGTGAAGTGCCAGGACACCTAAGGAGGATCCTGGAGGGTTCTGACCAGGCAATGCACAGGCTCGCGGTGCCTACCCATGCGTATGTCGTGGAAGATATGTATGGTGGACGAAATGATTATTGTAATCTGTTACTAGATCTCGTTTTGCTGACCAGCTGGTCTCAACAACGGAGAGTCCAGAGTGAGACTGTTTTTTGAGAAACAAGGGACTAGATGGAAATTTTGAGTTATGATATCTGTAACCAATAATTGTTTGTCAATGGATTATTTTATATGTTAAAGTTTTAAAGAGGAGTGTGTGCGTATCTTCACCAAAAATGTGCTAGGTGCTTGGGGAGAGAGTAAAGTAACACACTATATGGTAAGTTGTACAATAAAAAAATAAACTGGTGTTTTAACTTGGAATTTTTCTAATTAAATTCTATTGTCACGTGTAAAGCACATAGTTTATGTGCATGGTGCGTATTTCATGAACAAGTATGGATCGCTCCAGATGTGGAGTACCCAAGGGATGGAGAAATCACATTATAAAGCAAGAGGGGTTTATTTCAAAAATACAAGACATGGAGGTGGAGCTTCTGCAGGAGGAACACGTACAAACTATCTACCACAAGAGATGTTCAATTGGTTTTATCGCACAACCTTTGGAAGGGTATTGGTTAGGGAGCAGGCCCAACAATCTAAGATTGCGCAAGAGGCATGCACAACCTTTGGAAGGGTATTGGTTAGGGAGCAGGCCCAATAATCTAAGATTGCACAAGAGGCACGCAAGGCTGCAAAAAGTCATGCTCGGCTTGAATGGTTGCAGACCAATTCTCCCCATAGGCATGGTGCTTAGCGTGCGCACGAATGAGGAGACAAGGGAGGCGTTCAGTTGTGCACGCACCAACACAAATCTAGATGTAATAAGGCTAAGAAAATAAGTTTAATTAGGCTTTTTTTTGCCCTTAAAAAAATCTATTAATAGTTCCTTCTCTCACTTCATTTTCATTTCACTTTTTTAGAGAGCTTGAGCTCAAGATCTACGTAGGCACCCACGTAAGGACACCAGCACATCACCACGTTAGCACAATAGGCAGTCGTGCATGGATATGGCATGCACCAAGAACACCGCACGTGTTACCATGCCTTCACAAAACACAGTGCAAGGCACCCAACCAACGACCACATACTGGCGACACCACGGAAGAGAGTGACCCCTTGGATTCTAGGACACACCCAATGGGATCACCAGAGTCCAACCCTCCTCCCACAGCAACACCAACGCACACACATACAGGCCCTTCTAGTGGGAGCAAGCGCGTGAAGAAGACCCCACAATGCAGCCACTCCAGAGATCAAGACAGAGAGGCCGATATTGATGAGCAGTTCAACTGGGTTGGTGAAAACTTGCGCAGCACCACAGGTGGCAAGACCCTACTACCAGGACAGAGTCCCCTACCTACCCGGGAGGAACTTGATACACAGGTACCAGAGCAGTATGAGGAGCAGGATTGAGACTATGAGAGAGACCAAGAGGAGGTTCATGCAAGTGCGCGCAAGCATAGAAAGGTCAAGCTCTTCAAGCCAAGGAAGTCCTAACCTCGCCAACGCACCAACACAACACAGAGAGCTCCAAGGAGAAGGATGCGCCAAGGGCATAGGGCTCTATAAGAAATCAAGTTTTATCAGAGGAACACTGAGTTGCTGATAAGAAGAGCCCCTTTCGCTCATACAGTGAAGGAGATTCTCCAATGATATAGAATAGAGTTCTGTGTGCAGGGGAAGCATTGCAAGATTGTTGGGCTTTTTGAAGACACCAACCTCCTTGCAATACATGCAAAGAGGATTACCATTTCTGCCAAGGACATGCAACTAGCTCGATGTATTCGAGGCGAGCGAGACACGATCTAGAGATCTTAGATGTTAACATTCTTTATGAAGCAACTCTTTTGTTTCAAACCCCCCTTTGTAACAAGCCTATCTAGCTTTCATTTGTAACCTTCTGATAATTAAAATTTTAAGTTTCTCTTATAATGTCTCGGTGTCATCATGTTTGTTTAACATGGAGTGTCTATAATGTGCCAGTTTGTCACCCAAGGCATCAGAAATGCTCCTGGAGGACTGAGGAAGCTGTGCCAGAACAGTGCGAATTTGGCCTCTCCACACGGTGATGTAGACTAAAAATTCGCACTGTTCTGGCACTTCTTCCCTAGCCACTCAAGATCATTTCTAATGCATTTATAATAAAGTTGAGTACACTAATTGTGAGAAACAGTAGTTTACAAAATAAAAACACCTTTAATCATGTGTAAAAATACATTGTTTATCATCCAATGCATCAGAATTGCTCCTGGAGGACTGAGAAAGCTATGCCAGAACAGTGCGAATTTAGGCTCTGCAGCGGCGGTACAGACTCAAAATTTGCACTGTTCTGGCACTTCTTCCCTGGCCACTCAGGATCATTTATGATGCATTTATAATGAAGTTAAGTACACTAATTGTGAGAAATAATAGTTTACAAGATAAAAAGACCTTTAATCATGTGTAAAAATACATTGTTTGTCATCCAATGCATCAGAATTGCTCCTGGAGAATTGGGGAAGCTATGTCAGAACAGTGCGAATTTAGGCTTTGCAACGGCGGTGTAGGATCAAAATTCACACTGTTCTAGCACTGCTTTCCCACTCAGGATTATTTCTTATCCATTTATAATGAAGTTGAGTACATTGATTATGAAAAACAATAATTTACAAGATAAAAACACCTTTAATCATGTGTAAAAATACATTATTTGACATTCAATGCATTAGAATTGCTCCTGAAGGGCTGGGGAAGCTATGCCAGAACATTGTAAATTTGGGCTCTACAGCAGCAGTGCAGGCTCAAAATTCGCACTGTTCTAGCACTGCTCCCCCAGGCTCGCAGGGACATTTCTGATGCATTTACAAAAAAATTGATGGTACAAACTAGAAAAAACAATGATATACTTGATGAAAATAAGTTTGCAAAAACTGTATTGTATTCATAATAAGAAGCGATACATCATCTTTACAAAAGCTTTCTTACAATATTGAGCTTTCTTCTCTTGTTATTGGTAGGCAGAGTGTGCTCAAGGATTGATTGGGCAAAGTGTGCTCAAGGACTGATTGGGCTATTTCTTGAGGATCCTCTATGCCTATGCTTTTGGCTACACCTATACGAGCAAGAAGCTTACCCCTAAATATAGAACTAAAAACATCGAAGGCAAGGGATTTTTTAATCAGAACTATACATTTGGTGCTCTGCACCATAGATGCTATACAGAGCACCTTAGAGAGGGCTTTCAAAAAGAAGAGAGTGAAGGCAAATCGAGGGGTGTAGTCCCCAAGGATAATGGTGATGCCATCCACAGGAAGCCGACCAAGATAGTGTGCCAATGCAGCATCATGTCCATGGACCTTGGCTTGGTCTCTGTTACCGCCGCCTCTCCCAGCAAATGCGTCAATTTCAACTACCCTCTGCAATTAAAGGAAAAATCAAAATATTTTCCTATACATAATTACAAATGTTTCTAAGTTGTAAAAGGTCGATTATTACCTCTTGCTCAATGTCTTCTTTTTCCAAAGTGCTGGTGTGGGGCGGAGAGGTCAATCGAGCACTTAGCCTCATCCTTTTTAGGTGCTTTGGTCTCCTCCATCACTCTAGCAGTAAGGGTATCCTTTTCAGCCTCTAGCTTGTCTTGTAAGGTTGTGAATTTCTCCTCTGGAACTAGGGCTTGCTCCGCGGTCTCAACCACAGTTTCCTTGACCAAAGCAACTGTCTCTGCGAGATAGATTCTCCAAGGGATGGTAATATAACACTATCCAGGTGAGAAACGAGGCTGGACGTATCAAGGTCCACCTCACATCGCGTGCATACGATGCCCAAGCATTCATCCATTCTCAAGCCAGCTGCCTTTTCAAGGTCATGAAGAAATAAGTATTCTTCACCTTCCACCGCAATGGTGCTCAAAAAAAGTTTTTAAAAAAAGCTTGGGGAAAAAAGAGAAAATAAGAGATTTGGGAAAAAAATATTCTCTGAAATTCTTTGAAAATTTTTTCTTGGAGCCTTTTGGCTTTTCGCTTTCTCGAAACCTATTGACTTTCCGAATTCCGAGAAATCTTTTGACCTTTCGGATTCCGAAAACTTTTGACCTTTCACATTCCGTTTTTTTTTTGTCTTTTCATTTTCCTGAAACTGTTGGGTTTTCGTATTCCGAGAAGACCATTGGGATTCTGAAATTTTTGACCGTTCGTATTCTAATGCATTCGGGGTAAATTAAAAAATCTTAAAAATCTTAAAAATTAGTGGAAAATTAGACGAGTTATTTTAAATTTCTGAAAAATGTGGGATTGGTGATTGGCATGTGCTGTGTCCATTCAGGCACTCGTGACTATTTAAATTCCTTTAAAAATCTATTTTTTCTTGGAAAAGTAGAAAATCCATTAAAATTGTAAATTTTCATTGGATTTGAGAATTGTCGGGCAGAATTGAAAATTTCGTGATGAACGATGGGATTCTCAGGAGAAATTAGAAATATTCTAGAAATTATTTTTAAAAATCCTAAAAATTGGTATTTTTTAAAATATCAATGGTATTTTGGCCAATCTAATTGCTTAAAAGTTTATGGAAAAATATAGGTCGGAATGCCATAAGATAGGTTTGATGAAATTTAAAATTAGCTTATTTTGAGGCCCTAGAAAATTAGAAAAAAAATTTAAAAAAACATGATAATTCTTTTTTCTCGAGAATTTAATATTTTCAAGGGTTATTTAGTGTTGAAGTACATTTTCACGTGCTGACATTAGATATATGCGGGTTATTTACATATTATTAATGTGATTATACATCGTATTAGTAGTTATTTCTGTTTGGATTAATTCTAAATAATATTTTCATGATTTTTTACCATTGTTTAGCCATTCTTTTTGGACATGTTTCTTACTTTCTTCAATGATGGCTAGAATATGCGTTCAAAGTGTGTCTTGCCTTTGACACTTGTCCATGATAATTTATTTTGCACTTGTTTAAGTGTGGTCTATGCTTAATTTAAGTGTGGTCTATGCTTAATTTCTTAAGTCTAAGATAAATTCTATCATGGGTTAGTTGATCTGTTTATTTTGGTGGAATTCATTGGATATTTTCCAAGTTTTATATGGACTCATGAGGTTCTGCCTAGATCATTTGTGTCTAGGGGTTTTTAATGAGTGCTACACACATGTGTTTCACTTTCTTACTTTGGAGTTTTGCTTGAACAACACCACGTTCATATTCTCTGGATTGATGAGTTGGCCACCACCAATTTTAATGCTTCTTTTGGCATGATGGATCCCTAGTTCCTACCGTTATAATGCCATACCTTCCTACTTTATTTTGAATGGTTTACAATGAGGAAACTACTTTGAGTGGTATGATTTGCTCTGATCATCCACAGTCTGATGGGCAAATAGAGCATGTGAATCAGATTGTAGAGGATATGCTTCGTGCATATGTCTCTGGAAAATCATCAAATTGGAAAAAGTATCTTCCAATGAGATGGAATTTGCGTATAAAAGTTCTAAACACACGGCTAATGGTTTTAGTCCATTCATGCTTATGTATGGGTTTCAACCCCAGGCACACGGTCTTAATAAGGACATTGAGCTTGATG
This sequence comes from Cibotium barometz, assembly GCF_041138505.1. Classification (NCBI taxonomy): domain Eukaryota; kingdom Viridiplantae; phylum Streptophyta; class Polypodiopsida; order Cyatheales; family Cibotiaceae; genus Cibotium; species Cibotium barometz. The sequence continues at coordinate 61,329,804 of NC_141051.1, forward strand.
CATCGAGGGATTTCTTGCCTGATATGCAAGAAATGCTAACCGAAGCTCGGGATTCTATCATGAGTGCTCAAGATAGGGCACGATTTTATGCTCATAGAAGAGGACGTTCACCTCAGTCTTTTAAACTAGGAGCATTGGTTTATTTAAAAGTTCCTAAAGACTCTCAGAATTTGTCAATATAGGAAAAGGCTCGAAATTATCTCCTAGATAATGTGGTCCATTTCGAGTTATAAATCAGACTGGCACAATTGCGTATGAACTAAAACTGCCTCCACATGTTAGAGTTCATCTAGTCTTTTATGTCAGTAGATTGAAAGAGAAACTGGGAGAGGTGAGGATAACATAGTTACTCCTCAAGAACTCGTTGAAGTCGAAGATTTATCCTATTTATACTCCACATAAACCTGAAAATGTACTTGAATTCAGGAAAATTGGGTGGAAAGATAGGGAAATAGAGGATTCAACTCGGGAGTCAGTTGAGAATGTTCAGCGCGTATTTTTTTCTTTTCATTGCAAGAGTGCAATGTTTTGAGAGAGGGAAAGTATGGTATGTGCACATTATATGTGCATAAACTAAGAGGCTAACCCACATTAGTCTTGTGAGCATGGGAGCATGGGAACAAGCTCTAGTGGAGCATGGGTTAAGGCTAACCTCCTTAAGGGTTGAGGTTAGGGTCAGGCATCCAAGGGTCACACATGGAAAATTGAGAGTCGAGAGTCACTCGAGGGCCCTCCTATATAATAGGGGCATGGGGCACAATCAAAGGAGGCTAGGTTATGTTATGTTCTCTTGTGTGTAGAGGATTGTATGTACTCTCATGCCATTTCACACTACAGCTACATGCTACTGGATTGGACTCATACCTCTTGGTGGTATGGGACATCAAGGTTAAGGTATTAGGTACTTCATTGTAATTCATGTGTGCATCCCTTGGCGGCTTGGGGGTGGTTGGGTGGATGAGATTATGACTGATTTATGCGTGTTTATGGATGGCAATTATCTAGAGAGATCTTAGGGTTTTAACAATAGTGCATAGCAAAATCACAGTATGTCAACCTGTCAACTGGATACCTGACTCTCTGTGATCTCCGCAAAGCTTGTGGATCACTCTGTACACCTGTCACTCTAGCATGTGGAGGTACATATCTCTCTTGCTTCGCTCTTAGTGTGCCTAAGACTAGTATGCCAAGTTTCTCATCCAAACACTCCAAACTAGATGACTCATATTCTTTAATGCCGATACCTTCAACTTTCTTCTTTCCTTTGTCCACAACACTACTACTAGTGCTTCCACTATCATGCGATGTACACTGCAACCACTTGACTCTTGTGGCCCAGACATAGAAGTAGAACTTGCTTGTGGCAAGTCCACATACACATCATTATCACTGGAATCACTAGCATCCTCATCTTTTACTTTATACAAACTAGCAAGCTCATCAAACACCACATCTCGTGAAATGAGCACTTGCCTAGTTTCTGGATTGTAACATTTGTATGCTTTGCGATCCTATGCATACCCAACAAAGATGCACTTTTTTGCCTTTGGATCAAGCTTCTTCCTCTTATCATCTACTGGCACATGCACTTTTTTGCCTTTGGATCAAGCTTCTTCCTCTTATCATCTACTGGCACATGCACATAAGCAATGCTACCAAACACTTTGAGATGCCCAATGTCTAGCCTATATCCAGTAGGACACATCTCTTGCATACTTTCATGTATGGCAGTTGTAGGTGTCTTGTTAAGCAAATAGACCGCTATGGCACATGCTTATGTCCAATAAAAGTTTGGCATGCTCTTCTCATTTCGCATTGCCCTAGCCACATCACCAATGACCCATTTTTTTCTCTCAGCAACACTATTTTGTTGAGGTGTGTACCTACATGAAAGCTACCTTCTAATGCCATTCTTCCTCTCAAGAAGTCCTCAAATGCATGTGAGGTGTATTTACCACCTCCATCTATCCTCAAGAATTTGATCGAATTATTCTCTGTTTTGATGTAAACCTATAAATAGTGATTAATAATCACTAATCCCACTCTAACCACTTCAAATGTGATCCAAATTCAGGGCCCAGGTATCTATATGATGCTGCTACACCTCTGTGTAAGAGGAATTGCTCTAATTTTGAGTAGTGAGTGAGTAATTAAAGGTTTAGTGAGCTCTGTTTTGCTATTTACAGGCTTAATCCTATGTTCAGAAGCCCTTAATCAACTCAAATCTTGTTGTTTCTCACAAATAAACTCTTGGAAATATTCTCCAAGCTCACATGCACACATTTGCTAAACTTTATATGGATTCACACCATTCATATGGCTTTGGGAGGCATCAACCATGACAGAAATGATAAAAAACTGCTCCAAGGACTTGTTTTTCCAATGCCGCCTGCTCCTACTAGGGAGACTTGAGTGATTTTTACTCACCAATGCTGGTGTCTAGGAATTAACCAAGACCCTATGCTTGATCCCAATACATCAATGCTTCCAATTTGTGCAAGAATCACCTCCAATGGCATCAATTTTGGGCATATGTTCTCTATTTTTGTGAAGCTTCCAAAACAGTAATTTTCCCTCTTGTACAATGCATAGATCTGCTCCAAAATCAAGTTAAGGTTTGCATATGAGTTATTATTGCATTCATGAATGCCACATACACGTGTCCTTCACCTATTACATACATTTTTCTCTTTGCATTCAAGCTCTCAAGCTTTCCATTAAAGCTTGCAAAACAGAATTTCCACTTGCTTTGGGAAACTCAAATCTTGCTTTTCTTGTGTCAAATCACCTGCAATCTGCTCAAGGGTGTTTAGCTTTACTTACCCGTGGTCCTTAGCTTTCATATCTGTTGTAGATGTGTGCTCCAAGATTCTTTTTTGCTCCAAGCTCTAATGGCTTTCTTCTTCACAGCTTCTTTCCCTCTTCTCTCACTCACTCACACAAAACCCTAATAGAGAGCACTAGGCTCTGATACCATGATAAAAGACAGATAGTGAGAGAGAACACGCACACAAAAGAAAACCCTAATAGATTGATGTAACCCTAACAAAAGAGGGAAGCCATATCCATCCTCACATAATGTATAATAGAAGTAGACTACATAACCACACAATACATGTGTTGTGTTCACACACCAAATAACCCTAGCTAATGTCCACACACTGTGGCCAGCTGGATGCGGCCATTTATGCCTCTTCCAGCTGCTTCCATAGGTTGGCATTCCTGTCATGTAGCATGTGTGTTGTCAATAAATGGCAATGCCACACCTTTTGTTCCTATTCCCAATTGGTACTAGTGTGGCAGCTCCTATTTCTGTAAGGGGACCACACATGCTACTGTCTACCATGCCAACACATATCGTGTTTGGCTCCAGCTGTCATTGAGCTTGTAATCTCACCAGCCCCTGTTAAGCTCATGATGTATGTACATCCATAGATGAAGATGAGCTTGGGCTATCCCTCAAAAGTTGTCTTCCCCTAAAATTTCTTGCTCTTATTGATCATTGTTAGAACTCTCAAAAATATTCTTTTTGGATTATTCCTCCTACAATAATAAGCTAATGAGCACCTGATAGGTAAGAAGGACTGCATTGCCTCTTAAAGAAAGACAAAAGAAAGTATTCAAACCTAGATAAGATTCAAGCAGGAAGTTAAGGGTGATGATAACCATGTCCTTTTCAAGAATGACCACCAATATTGAGAAGTTTCTCTCTCAAGTCCTCCAATTTTGTTAAATATTTATTCATGGACCCCTTTTCTTATGTATTTTCATTATCAAGTCATCTTTTGAGAAAGATGATCCTTGCATTATTTTTAGCCTGATACATAATTTCTAGAGCATTCCAAGCAAGCATCGATGTTTTACAAGAGTGAATGTGTGGAACAATAGACCTTTTAATTGATAAGGCAAGCAATGCCAAAGCTTGAACATCATGTGAACCCATTTTCTTGGTAGGAGCTTGATTTTGGATCTATTGTCCCTAACCCCTTTAAGAAGTAATCATGAGTTATTTAGCCAGCCGTCACCATTGACATGACCCCATAAGCCCTTTGCAACAAGGACATTTCTAATTTATCTTCTTTGGAGAGAATACCATAAAACTCCATAGGGAGTAATGTGACCCATCTAATTTATCCTCTTTGGAAAGAGTACCAAAAAAATCATTTGACAAGTTGTTGGCCATACCTAACTACTTGAGAATTTGAGAATAAAAGATACGTGGAGAAATTGCAGAACCAAACAAGAAATTAGACTTTTTAATGATTACGGGGGGCGATTGCACCTCCTATCGCTTGCAATAGGAGCAATTATCTATCACATGGCAGATAATGTGCCATGTATTAGATCCCTATTATGTGATGGATAATGATAGAATTATTTGATGGATATATCTGGTCATATTGCCAAAAATTGATAGCAGTCAATCAATCGACGTAAATTTTGGCACTACAATTGACAAAACTACACCCGATTGACTACACAATTGCACCCAAATGATTGCACACTGGAGTGCAATAAATGATGTACGTTTCCTATAAACCACTATTACACCTAATTGAACTGTGGTGTTTCTGCTTTAGAGTATATTTGCATAATTGTATGCTATAGTCTACACATGGCCTCATAGGACTATATGCTATAGTCTACACTCAAATGAAAAAAAAAACCTGAGCTCCACAAAATAGAGTACCACCTAATGCAGTGGTGTTTCCATCTTAGAGTATATTTACACAATTGTATGCTAGAGTCTACACATGGCTTCATAGGACTATATGCTATATAGCCTACACTCAAATGGAAAACCACCCGAGCTTCACAAAATAGAGTACCACCTAATGTAGTGGAATGCTTGAAACAAACAAGATATGGAAAGCTTGGAAGCTTGAACAAAAAACAAAGCTATGGAGATCTTTGCTCTGATACCACTCTTAACTCACAAATAATGGAGAGCCATACTCACATGGAGGTTTTAAACTAAAGATTTGGGCAACCCATAAGCCCACAAGAGAAAGGATATCATCTACATCAGCTTAACAAAAGCATCCGAAGTGTAACTTGGAAGCAATTTCCAAAATTCCCAATGTAGACTAGAAATGAGCTTGAGAACTAGTATACATCATGTTTTTTGATGCAATTGAAGCTATGATAATGTTTAAGTATCATTGCTCCTCCATGGTCTTATCAAGTCTTATAGTTTGATTTTCTCTCTAACCCTCTCAAATCATTAATTTACTCTCTGTTTGCATAGCAAAACATTACCTACTACAAACAAAGAGTATAAGTAAAGTGTTAATCTCAACCATTGAGTATCCAAATCTTTATTTGGGGTGTTGCTATTCCTATATTTTTCATCATATTAGCACTCCAACATCATTTGGGAGCTCAAATCACTAATCCAAAACATCCTTTTTTGTATTTTTTGCCTAAAATAAAATTAGTGCATAATTACTAAAATTTGAGCTTGCATTGTATTTTTTTCCATTTTTGTTTAAAATATGACTATTGCATGATTAGTAGAATCTGGGACAAATGATCATAGTCCCCACTCACTAGTGACCCCAAGACTCCATTGCTTAAAGAGACCCCATGAGCACATGACCATATGAAATTTCTCACTAGTCACCCCAAAATGATTCCCAAGACTCTTTATTTGATGAAAGCCTAAGACTCTATGGCTTGTGAAGACCCTATGGCCAAAAAAGCATAGGCCTCACTCACTAGTGATACCCAAGCCTCCATGCCTTGGGGAGACCCAATGGCCAAATAGTGATCCCCCAAGACTACAATCATAGGCCTCACTCAATCTTGGTGATGCCAAAACCTCCATGGTCTCGAGAGAGACCCTTGGGCCAAACAGTCAAAGGCCTCACTCACTAGTGATCCCCAAGACTTTATGGCTTGAAGAGACCCCTATGGACAAATGATCATAGGCCTCACTCACTAGTGATCCCCAATACTCCATGGCTGGAGGAGATACCTATGGCCAAATTGTCAAAGACATAACACACTAGTGATCCTCCAAGACTGCTTTCATTATTAAAAGAATAGCCTTTTGAATAACATAGGCCTCACTCAATATAGTGATCTGTAAGCCTCTTTGTTTGATGAGACTCTAAGACTTCATGGCTTTGGGAGACCCCCTATGGCCAAACGGTTATAGGCCTCCCACTTACTAATCCTCTAATACTCCTTGCTTGAGGATACCCTTGTGGCAAAATGGTCATAGGGTTCACTCAACATAGTGATCATGGCGTAAGGAGATACCTATAATCAAATTGTACTTTAGGACTCACTCACTAATGATCCTTGAAAGTTACATTTATTGCAAGAATAATTGCTAGAATCCATAGCCTTTTGAATAACATGATCCTAAATCAGTGATCCCTAATACTCTATGTTTGATGAGACCCTAAGGCTTCATGGCTTTGGGAGGACCCTGTGGCCAAACGATCATAGGTCCCATTCAATAGTTTTCCCCAATACTCTTAGTTTGATATGAGAGCCCAAGACTCCATGGCTTGTGGAGACCCTATGACCAAGCAGTCTCATAGGACTCACTCACTAGTGATCTCCAAGACTACTTTCATTGGAAGAATAATTGTGCCAACATCTATAGCCTTTTGTATAGCATCCCTTTTATTCATAGTGATTGTTAAGGATAACGTGCTACCTTGCACACAAGAGAGAAAGAAGAAAAAAAAGATGCATGCAAGAGTCGAGTCCGCAGAGTTGCACTTGGCCAACCCTATGAGGGTTAACTCCTCGATGTGAAGCCGCTAGGGGCTCACTCCACCTCTTCCTGTGTCACCCAAGAAGAGATCCAAATGCTAGGTAGAGAGCAAGAAGGAGGGAGCTATGGAGAGCTCATCCTCTACTTCATGCAACTAGCATGCAAAAGGGACATGGTAGATAGAAAAGAGAAGGCAAAGAAGAGGAGAAAGGAGAGCATTACCATCCCTACTAACATACACCAACAATCCAACATGCAAGCAAGCAAGAACACAAGCTAACATGCAACCACAAGCTCAAATGAGAAAAAGAGAGAGAAGGCAAACTCAAGTGAGGAAAATGGGATTGTCACCTTTCATATTCCATAAAATGATTTATATACATGAGCTCATAATTACAATGTTCGGCTGCCCATTTACAATTGGGGGCCCAAAACTAGTCTTCCTAGTTTCTCTAGCTCTATGTACATCTAGACCGACGTTACATAAGCTGTAAGCATGGTCATCCCATGTCTCTTTTACAATGAGCGCTTAGCGCAGTTACAAAAAGATAAATTATAAAGATGTAGCAACATATAAGGTAATGTTAACCGGAGTGGTTAACATACCACCCTCCCTAATGCAGGTATGTCCTCGGAGCTGTGGTGGCTGGATCTATCTATAATAGATCAAATAGGTTCGGATGAAATTGTGACACGAGGTTGGAGTAGGGGAGGCTCGATGGAAGACCTTGTAGCTTACAACCAACGAGAAATCTGCATTGGCTACATGAAAGCCAATAGTGACAAGATATTCAGATATCTTGTCAGACCATGCTCTTGGTGCTTGTTTTAAGCCATACAAGGCTTTCTTCAACCTGCAAACATGCTCGGGGTGACCCACATCCTCATAACCAGGTGGCTGCAACATATACACCTCTTCTTGCAAATCCCCATGCAAGAATGCATTCTTTACATCCATCTGATGTAAAGACCATTGCTTTGACGCAGCCACTGCTATTACAACTCTCACTATTGCCATTTTGGCAACTGGGCTAAAAGTTTCCTCATAATCAATGCCATATGTTTGCGCATATCCTTTGGCTACCAACCTAGCCTTATACCTGTTTATGCTTCCATCACCGTTATGTTTCACTTTGTACACCCACTTGCATCCAATGGCTTTCTTGCCTTCAGGCAATTGCACTAAATCCCAAGTTTCATTTCCATATAGTGCATTCATCTCCTCATCCATAGCTTTCTCCCAACACACATTTCCAACAGCCTCATCAATGCATGTGGGCTCAACAACCTGCACAACCTTTGCCATATATGCGTAGTGATGTGCCACATAACCATCATAGATAAATCTCTGCATAGGATTTTTCACTCTCCCAGATCTTCGCAGCTTTTCATTCATGGCTTCCATAGCCTTCTTTACACCAGGTGTTCTCATAGCTAGGATCCCAAGCTCCTCATCAAGGCTCATATCTGAGCCACCAGACTCTCCATCAACATGAGAATGCCCTACAGAAATGTCAGGCATACCAAGGGGCTCAACCACTTTCTCTTTTCCTTTACGTGATGTACTAATCACATTTGCAGGACAGTGTCATCCCCTGTTTCCACAAAACCTGGTCTTTCCAGGTTTTTCATCTCCTTGAACCACTCCCCATGACTTGTCATGTGGTTCGAAGCACCTGAATCCACATACCATACATCATCTTTTTGTGCTGCATCAACATTTTCAGACATGGCATTCACGACATGCTGCATAACAAACAACCTTTCATTATCCTCATTATTTCTGCTGAGGATGCATAGTTATTCTGCTGCACTTTCCCATTTTGCATGTCAGCCTGCTTCTTATAACATTCTGCCTGCATATGTCCAGGCTTACCACAATAGTAGCATTCACATGCATCATTATACTGCCTTTGCCAATTTCTACGGCCTCTTTGACTCCCCCTGCCTCTGAATCTGCCTCTTCCACCTGCGTGTTATTGTTGTTGTTGTGTATTCTGGGACTGTTGTTGTTGCTGCTCTGCTGGCCATAATTCTGATTACCTGTTCGGCCACCTCCTTGACCGCGTCCACGGCCTCCTCTACCTCGTCCTCTTCCTGAACCTGTGTAGAAGGCCTGTTGCTCTGAACTGTTTTTGTTTTGTGAAGACTGTTGGTCTTCACCCAAGCTCTTCTCTTCTATAATCAGCATAGACACCAAATCTGTAAAGTTGGGAATGTTTTCCTGAGTCTGAATAGACGTCTTGAACGCCTTGTATTGTGGCCCGAGACCACGTAGACAGACCTCCACCTTATCATCATCATCTACTAACACACCAATAGATGCAAGGGATTCCACAATACCCTTTATCTTCAATGCATAGTCATTCACAGACATGCTCTTTTTCTCCACAGTATGAAGTTCATTCTTCAACTGTATCTTATGTGCCTTGGTATTTGTTTTATAGAGCTTTACCAAGGTGTCCCACGCCTCCTTGCGGGACTTGGCATCCTGAATGTGCCCAATCATGGTGTCCTGTATACTAATGGAGAGCCAATACATAACTTTCCTGGCTCCTTGGTTCCAGTCTTTAAACTCTTTTACATCTGCAGAGCAGTCGAATTTATGTCCGGTATCTCCGGTGCCTCTTCATGCTCACCTTCTATGTACTCCCAATAGCCCTTTCCCATCAGGAAATTCGTCAACCTGAACCTCCAAGCATGGAAGTTATTCTTATCAAGCTTCTCAGCCACAATCTGGGTTATCCCATCATTTAACATCTTGCCAAACACACAATTTCACGAGAAACAGCACTCTCGTTTTTTCCTGCACAAACTGCTATGTTTTCTGCAGCGGTACTGTAGTACTCTCAAATGTCACAACCAGTGACTTCAATGTGCATACATACACCCAATGGCAACTGTTGACCTCTTTGTAGCACCCACAGTGTTTGCACAGTCAATCTGTCTTCCTGCAGTTCTTAAAACACAGAGTTCTGCAGAGAATCGATGACTTGCCCGCCGCAGTGCTCGAAACCGCCTGCTTTCTAAAAAACGGAGATCCAGACGCGCCCGAAACGCGATTTCGACTCAGAAAATTGCGTCCGATAGGACAGCATAGTTGCCCTATAGCTTTCCTCCAGCGAAGAAAGCTCCTCAATCAAAGATCGTTTGTCGGTGCCTCCCGTAGAGCTCCCGACAAGGGTGTAGTCACCAACACAAATAGGGAAGAGTAGTTGAAGCTCTTACCCTCGTACCGCTTCCTGTGGTTCTCTTGCTTGCAGCTCAGCCCTTAGCACGAACCAGGCTCTGATACCAGGAAAAGATGCAGGGGAGAAGAGAGCTTGAGCTCTTGCAAGCACACACACACTCACAAAACCCTAATAGAGAACACACAAGGTGAGAGGCTGAAGATCTTCTTCTACTTCACTCAACACTCAACACACCATATACAAGATAAGAGTACACACAATATGAAAGGTACTCAACTAATACATACACGGGTTCTCTATAGTGTGAACTCAACTAAATGAGCTGGCGCTATAACTATGCCAGTCTCTAGAATGGCTGTCACACAGCCTGTCATCCCACTGGCCGCATATCACCCATGATCTCACCAACCATGCCAGTGGTGTAAGTGTGGGGCCTATCCCCCAGGCGGGTCATCAGTGTCCACCGCCTCACTAAACGAGCTCGATATCTCAACAGGGTTGACCTCCTCACACTCCAATGGTGGTGGCGGCGGGATCTCTCCTTCTTTGAGGTTCTGTGTGGAGGGTTGTTGAGTCGGCGTGGCGAGGCTAGCATCAAGGATGGGTGGGGGTTTAGTGGTGGAGGGGAGATCACGGAACACTGTGCATTCCTAAAACTGAAGTGATAAAAAAGGAGGTGATGGGGGTGGGGTGGGAAAATGGATGGGGGGAGACAAAGATTGTGCATGGAAAAGTGGGAGGGTTGAGGTGCCAGACGGGGGTAGTGATGGTGGGGGTTGGTTTTGCTGCTGGTAGGGGCGGAAGATGAGTTGGGTGGTGGTGGGGGAGGTGAGGGAGAAGAGGGTCGTGGGGGTGGCAGATTGCCCTGGCCATCATCACCTCTATCACTGGGCTAGCTTCAACAGCATCTACAGGGACGTGGGCATGAAAGAAAGCCACTATGGTAGTGGCTTTGTTGGCGGTGTAGTCTAGTGGTGGGAAGGCGACATGTGTGTCATCAAATTGGCAGATGCCAGTGCTGCCATCACTTTGAGCTGCTCAAAACATCTATGGTACAAAATGAGTAAGCCTTCGGCGAAGTAAGGAGGGAGACGTTTGCGGATAGAGAGATAGGCACTGTTCACGATGTGCTACCCGACATCCTACAAATAATGCAGCGCCCGTGAGGAGATCTGGGAGGGGTAGGGATAGGGGCATAGGCCATCGGGGATGGATAGATCAATGAACTCAGCTGGGTCAGAAGGAAAGCCAGCTGACACTAGCCAGTCAATGTAGCCTGGAGAGGATGTTGGGGGAGCTCATTAAAGTCATGGGGGTGGTGGAAAAAGAGAAGGCCCTGAAAGAGAAAATGGGGGATGAAGGTGATGCTTGAGATGGGGAGCTTAGTGAAGGGGGTAGGTAAAGCTATGGTGGGAGAGGGGCTCGTTGAGGTAAAGATTATGCTAGAGAAGGTTAAGGCAGACACTCCGAAAATGGAGGTCAATGAGCTGGTAGGGTGTTTGTGGGGGGAGGGCTAAGAGTGGGAGCTCCATGGTGGTATCCATTAGGGTATCCACTTTGTGGTCAAGGGTTCTAGAAGAGGGAGCAGAGGGAGTGGAAGGAGGCTGCACTACCTAGGCTTCAGCCTCACCGAGGTGCTCCTGCAGAGTTCGAACAATGGCCTCAGAAATCTCTCGGTGCCATAGAAAATCTATTTGGGTGTGCAGGAAAGGGTGTCCTCTACTATGCTTGGGCTTAATTCTGATGGTGTAGGCTCTTGATTATGGTGAGCTCATGATGTGCCTGCTATGCTGCTTCATGGACCTGAGTCAGTTGTTGTTGGAGATCGGTGATGTGAGCGAGGGCATGCCCCCACTGTGTTGTGTTTGCTCATCAAATTTTTCCTGGAGCTGCATGTACAGTAGGTTGGTCCGGTATATAAATCCTTAGACACTTGGCGCTCTTGGGCCTTGTCCAGCAGCATCTCTCACTAAGAAACTTACGCCACCTCCTATTGACAGTAGATGTAATCTGTCATCTGAGTTATGAGCTCTCTGGCCATGTATGAGAATTTGAGTGTGAAATTTGGCAAACATCTCTGTGGCCGCATGAACACTTTTTGCATATGCTGACTGGAACAAAAACCTCCTAGTGCACCCAATGGAGAGTATTCACGGTATTTTGTATACTACACTGGGGGAAGAAGGGCCTGCCTATGCGAATGAAGGCATGTCAGGCGAACTCATCAGGAGGTGGTGTCTCAAAAAAATTCTTGTTGAAAAAATCTTACTTCTAGTGCTCTTCCTCCTCTTTAGCGGCCTTCCTGGTTGCCTGCACAGAGAGCAGCTGCCGACTCTTCTTGTGCTAGGCTTAGGCTGGTGTGGCTGAGGGGGCTATTCAGCACGATAGGCTCTTGGTGTTGCATCTTTGCTGGTGGGGAGTTGGGAGAAGTCGATGGAGGGGGCAGAGAGGTGGCTGCTGCGTCCGCTAAGCTAGATCGCGCGGGGGAACTCCTCCGATTCGACTGCGCAATAAAGTACTCGGGTCAGCAATGTAGCGGTGGTGGCCAACTTCCCTTGGGGGTTAGAGCAGACTGTGTGTAGCTCCCTAAAGAGATAATCTGCCCAATTGACCATCTGACCTTGGTGCACCCGAGCCAAGGTGGTTGAGCTACATCTGTTTGCTGAAGCGGTCAGTCCACCTGGTGGTGAGTAGAAACTGCAATGCTCTGGCTGGCATGATAAGATCTTCTTGAGTAATGTTGGCCCATTCAATGCCATCCTTGTTAGGGCTACCCCTAAATAAACCTCTGGTTAGCTTAGGTGCATTGGTAAGCTTGACATACGGCTGGGCCATGTGGAGGAGTGCCAAAGCACCTTTGATCAATTCCACGCTGAGTTGCACCTAGTGTGGCTGGCCTTCGTTATCCAAGACTTCACGAGTATGCTGACTGGTGTCGTAGGCTTCTGTGAAGTATAAGGCATTGTAGAGGTCAGGCGACCCCATGGCTCCAAGGTTGGCAGTCTACCCCAACCAAGCTGCTCCAGCTTTTGAACAACAACTAGATCTGAGGCTATGGCCCTGTAACACGACCCAACAGTGAAGTACAGGAGCCTGCGCTCCACTTTGTGGTTGTTCTTCATGAGGGAATGGAATATATGGCCATTGACCTGCCTCATGAGAGCCTCACCTAGATGAGAAAGCTGGGTCAGGTGCTTGGCGTACTCCTCAAAGCGGCCACCTTCTGGTCGCTTTCTCCTGATGGTTGTATGATGGAGAACCTCTATGGGGAAGAGTCAGAGGTGTCTGACATGGTGCTAGCTTGTGGATGGGTGTGAGAGCTCAAGAGAAAAATTGGCAAGAGTTTGGATAGGGGAAGAGCTGAAAGTGAGGAAATAAGGGGGTGGGGTCCCTATTTATAGGTTTGGCAGAGGGGTACATCCGTGGTGGCAAGTCCAGGGAATAGCCGTGGCATTTGAAACAAATGATCGTGGCAGTTGCATAGTGGAAGCGAATGGGCGCAACAACACCAGCAGCGAACAGCAGTGTCATGACCACCGAATAGTCGGGCTTCTAAAAACAAAATGGAATGGGCGTTCGCTCATGTAATCAGAATGGAACAACCGTAGGCAAGGCCAACGTAATGGCCGTGACACCAGAAAAATCAAGAGCGAATGGGTGCGGAATTCCAAATTGGAGAAGGGAACTGGTGTTCTCTCAAGAAATCAGAAAGGAACGGCTGGGGGATCATGAAAGAAAAGTTTGAACGGGCGGGGCTTTGAGTCCGATTTGGAACGACAGTGGAAAACTTCGAATGGGAATGGCAATTGAGTAGAGGAAGGAATGGCTGGGGCATTCCATTGGGTAGGTTGGAATGGCCATGGAAAACTTTGAACGCCCGTGGCACTTCAGAACATGTAAAGAGTATAGCCATGGCAAACTTGGTACAACCATGGTATTTTTATTTGTGTGTGGGCACCCTGAAGCAGGTTTTTACTGAAAGACTATGCTACCAGCATCCCATTGCGGGTTTTGTACTAATTGCATGCCCAATTTGCCAAAATAAGGAGTCGATTCCAATTAGGCAATGGCGAGGTAGTGGGTATCACTTCCTTGAGGGATTTTGAGGGCGATTGGTAAGGAAGTACTTGAGAGTGAAAGACCCTGAGAGCTGATAATGGCATTGTGATACTATGTTGTTGCGCCTCACAATGATAGGTGGGGGGGTTGTTGATGTTGAAGGTATATCAGTAATTAACTCTGTCAGTGGCAGCATGGAGGTTGTAGTGTCACTGTGAAGCTTTTTCTTTCCTTTTTCCTAGGAAGACCTTACAGAGGACGTCGCCTTAGGTTTCCATTGAAGGGTAGGGGGTTGCTGAGTGACATGGGGTGGAAGTTGAGGTTGGGGAGATTTGGGGATCCAAATATGATGATTACCCTCATAGAAGTGTTGGGCTCGTAGAAGAGGTTTGGGGATCCACCAGAGAGTTGGTTTTGGGTATAGTTGACGGTTTGATTGAGGGTTAGAACTCCGTGGGGAGCGCTTGGGCTTGCGTTTTTCCCGTAACCTGTGGACTTGTGGTTGGCGAATGTGTTGTGGACGTGGGAGATGAGGAGCTTTGGTTTCATGTGGATGAAGGGGATGGTTGGATCTTTTGGGGATCCACAATTTAGATTTACCTTCATATTAACCTTGTGCTGCAAGAAGCTTTTTAGGTACCCAAAGGCGAGATGGTAAGCCCTGTGAAGTTTTTTTATTAGTGTTAGTTTGGTTTGGTGGGGCAGCAACAGCTGGGTTGCTGCCACAAGCGTGGTGGTGGGGAGTGTGAGAGGCATTGATGTGGTTGGAATGAGAAGCGGCCTCTTTTTTAGGGGGATGGATTGATACAGGTGAGGTGATGGAATGATGGTGGGTGGTGAAATGGGAAGTGCTTGGCATGGGGAAGCTGTGGGTACAGGCTCTTCATCCATCATGAGGATAGTAACTTGGCTAGAAGCGAGCTGTAGGGTCACCGTCTGTGCATCCCAATCGATGTTGCACTGATTATGTCCCTCTAACCCCTTCCAAGGAGTATCTCTTCATGCATGGTTCCTACTACAGGAATCACGTAGAACTTCCCTTCCAAGGGATTATTTCCTATGTGGAACAAAAGTGTGATTGTGCCCACACAATGAACGTGCTGTGATGCCATAGTTGCAACGATGGTAGGGGTCTCTTTGAGTGAGGGTTCCCCAAGGGAGTAATGCCAAGTTTCATAGGACATCGAATTGAATTGTAACTAGCCCTTGTATCAACAAGAGCTAATTTTTGGACAAAGCTTGTCGGGGTGGTCATTCCTAACCACAACTGAGCAGGCTTCACCTCCCAGTCTTCTTCTTCAAGGTTGACCGCTTGGGCCATATTAACCATGATATGTCTCTGCCTAAGCTTAGCTCACCTTGTTTTGGCTTCTTCTTGTGTAGTTCATTTCATGTCCTCAAGGTCTTTCTTTCGCTATTTTTAATCATGGATGGCTTTCAAGGTGGCCTCCGTGAGAGGGCTGTAGTGGCGTTTAAGTTTGCTACCATCATTGAAGTAACCAGCCATTTCCACACCATCCAGTGTTTCGATGTGCACTGCACCTTGTGGTATTATCTCAGTGATTAGGAAAGATCCTAAGCCTCTAAGCTTGAACTTCTTTTTGTGTGTCTTGTTATTGAATAAGAGGACCATATCACCCTCATTCATTTGTTTATCCTAGCTGGTCGT
The DNA here is from genome assembly GCF_041138505.1 of Cibotium barometz. NCBI lineage: Eukaryota > Viridiplantae > Streptophyta > Polypodiopsida > Cyatheales > Cibotiaceae > Cibotium > Cibotium barometz. Next base: position 61,345,453 of record NC_141051.1, read on the forward strand.
CAAACCATTGTTTACACCTTAACTTCTTGACAATCATGCTGTATACTGTTAAAAGGCATATTTCATCAAGCTTTTCAAGCTTGAATAGGCAACAATTAAGACATTTCCAATGAGCTTTTCTTGCACTGCGACATGTAAGCTAGGGACTAACTGCTTTAGTACCAAAGGTTAAACTGAAAGGGGTAGCATTGGTTGTTGCGTTGTAAGAAGTTCTATAAGCCCAAAGTGGAGCTAGAACTTTTGTTCCCAATCGGATTTTGTTTGTGCTTTCCGCTTGGCCATTTTCTTGTGGGTAATATGGGGAGGACTTCTTGTGAGTGACAAGGAACTCTTGTAAGAGGAATTGGATTACCTCATTAATGAAGTGTGTCCCATTGTCTCGCTGATGCGCTCGAGGGGGCAGCTGAAGCGTGTGATGATGACTGATTCATAGAGGAACTTAGTAGTCGATCTAGCATCGGCCTTGCGAGTTACATGAGCTTCTACCCACTTGGTGCAATAATACGTAGTAGCAGCTATTATATATCGGGCTTGAGTATATTTGGCTGTCAGACTGATAGGTCCAATGAAATCTATGCCCCATTTCTTGAATGGTTGTAAGGACACAATAGGTTTTAGGGGCATGTTGGTCCTTAAAGTGGGGAATTGATATACGCTAGCACTCATCACACCGTTTGACGTATTCTACCATGTCATCCATTAGAGTGAGCCACCATAACCTAGTTGTGAGGATCTTACGAGCAGTGATACTTGCTACAAAGTGCCCATCAACATAGGAAGAGTGAGCATGTTTAAGGAGTAAGACATACTCGTCTTCCTGGACACAGCGACGTATAATTTTTTCTTTCCCCTCCTTATAAAGTTATCATGCGATGAGCTGGTAGGGAACCGCTTGTTTGATTAAGCAACAGGCGCGATCTTTGTTGAGGAGGGGATCTACAGGTAAGCCATGGCTAATAAGTGAGACACTTCCTTGCCCCATTCACGAATCATAGTTGAAATAGGACATCGTCTAGTAAATCATCATCTACTCCCACCGATTGTTCATTGTTAGGAATCCTTGATAGGTTATTCTGCTTATCGTACATGGCTTATTTACTAGGTAGTACAAAAGGGCTTGGTGGTCTACAAATAAAACAAACTTAGTTGCTAGAAGGTAATGGCGAAACTTCTTGATGGTGTAGCCCATAGCTAATCCCTCTCTCTCGGTCATAGTGTAGTTTCGCTCAACTTCATTAAGTTGGTGGCTGGCAAAACTGATGGGGAAATCCATCTTGTGTTCTCTCGGTTGGGCCAACACACATCCTATAGTAGCAAAGGCAGAGGTGTCGATGTGGACATGAAAGATGATGTCCAAATTGGGAGACTTGGGAATTGGAGCGCTTTGCAAGGATTTTTTGAGCGTAGTGTAGGCTTGTTGGCATTCATCAGTCCACTCGAAGACAATGAGGAGTCCATAAAGGGGTTGAGCAATATTAGCATACATAAAATTGAATCGCCGATAGTAGTCGACATGTCCCATAAAGCGCCGAACTCCCTTAAAGTTAGTGGGTGGCGACAGCTCTAGAATGAGCCGCACTTCGCTATTATCAGTAGAGATGCCCTCCCTAGAAACAATGTGTCCTAGGATCACTCCATGCCGAACCCAAAATTGGCATTTGAGGGGGTTCAATGAAATATGATATAACCTGCACTTTTCTAACACTTTGCGCACAAACACCCAAGGTGCGCCTTCTAGGAAGAATTGACACAAAGGTCATCCATGAAGACCTTAAGGAATTTCCGAAGATATTCCTTATATGCCATACTTATAAGATGTTGGAAGGTTCTGGGGGTCATTGTAAAGAGAATGTGGGTGGGAAGAGGGAGAGCTTCAAACCCTAGCAAGCAAACAAGAGAGAGATGGATAGCTGAATTTTCTTCTATATCTTCTTCTTCTCTACTCAACCAACATAACATAAAGATAAGAGCACATTATATGGGTTAGTACTCAACTACTACAACATACAAGGGTCGGTCCATAATGTGAACCCGACTAAATGAGCTGGCACTATAACTATGCCAATCTCTAGTAATCCAAAATGGCTGTCACACAGCTTGTCATCCCACTGGCCACATATCACACATAATCTCACCAACCATGCCAGTGGCGTAGATGTGGAAGCTATCACCCACCAGGTGGGTCATCAATGTCCGCCGTAGCACTAGTTGAGCTCGATATCTCAACACTCTCCCTCGAGCTCAACTCCACACACTACACTCCAAATAATCTCCTAAACTTGTGGAGCTTCTCTGTGCCCAATGCCTTCATGTGAAGATGTCAACCACTTGATCCTGTGTGCTGACATATACCAGATCTACATCTCCTACTAGAACCTTCTCCCTCACAAAGTGATAATGCACCTCAATGTGCTTTGTTCTAGAATGATATGCTAGGTTACTGACCAATTGTATGCTGCTGCCATAGCAGCACCCATGTACTTTGCCTCTGTACTCAACAAGGCAATTGTTGGCTACTTCTTACTGCTCCAACTCACAGAAGCACTCCCAAATGAGAACATAAAACCATTGGTAGATTTTTTGTCTGTAATACTACCAGCCCAATCAGCATCTGTGTACCCATGCAACTGTCTCTCTGTACCAACCTCATAGAAAAGTCCATAATCAACTGTGGACTTTATGTAGAGTTTGCGAAAGCTTCTTGGTGTACTAAGGGATCACCTTGCAAACATAGACAAAGTATCCCATGCATAGCAATGTTTGAGGGTAAACTATGGTGGGAAAAAGCTAGCCTTCACCTTGCATTGGAATTCCTCCCAAGTAGTAGACTTGGTAAGGCTATTGTGGAGAACATTCCACCATAGTGATGCGCACGATCAACCATATGGTTGTTGGTAGCACATTTAATCTTATCTCATTTTGAGAAAGTCTCTTTAGAAAGGTAATCCTGTTCTGAGAAAGTCTCTTTAGAAAGGTAATCCTCCAATTAATTTAACTATGAAAGCACAAGACGAGCATCCTTTTTGCCATCAAAATTGATTTTCTTTTAAAGTACGACAACTAATATTATTATCTTTTCTATTTGATTAAGTGTCGAAAGTAGCCTTAATGATCTTGGCAATGCGTGTGTCGTCAAAAGCAAGAGTATAAATTTATTTATTATCGATAAGACATTGCCTCGAGGACAAGGTGTTTTTTGTTGCTCATCTTGAAGTAGTTATTCGAGGAGTTGAATTCGGTCTTCAAAGGCCGGTTGTGGAAGTGGAGAATCCACCATCTCGAACATTAGTAGCTTCATTGTTGGTGCCATCTCGTTGTGGTGGCTTGATTAAAAGCAAGGTCCAAATCCATTGGGTTGAGTTGAAGAAACTTGATTTGACACTTGCAAGTGGCAAACTACTTTGAAAACCTTAAGAATTTATAATTTTTGGAATTTTAAAAGATTTGTTGGTAAATTTTAAGCCTTGTGGGCTTGAAAATAGCTATATTTGGGTAAAAAGGGCTTTGAAATTATTGATTATGTGCAGAGAAGATATTTGCAAAAGATTGGAATTTCTTGAGATTTGTGGGCTATGAGTAAATAAGCTTTATTTATAAGATTACTAAAGCTTTAAGCTTATTAAGACTTATAAGCTTTTATGCTCTCTTTTTTTTTTAGGGTTGACAACTCCTAGCGCATGCCGAAATGAAAGAAGTAACTGATTGTAGAAGATGCACCCATCACCGTTGAGAAGAGGGAGAAGTAGAAAATCAAAACCAAGCCATAAAAAGAGTGGATTAAGAGCCTCAGGATTAAGAAAAACACATCTATGGTGGCTAATTTGAAGATGCACCCATCACCGTTGAGAAGAGGGAGAAGTAGAAAATCAAAACCAAGACATAAAAAGAGTGGATTAAGAGCCTCGGGATTAAGAAAAACACATCTATGGTGGCTAATTTGAAAAAGATGGAGTATTAAAAAAAACCACTTAGGTGGTTTGGAGAGTGGTTTTCACCTTGGTTCTTGCTTTGGTGATAATAAAAATGTGGGATTTGGTTGTCCAATGGCGTCAATAGTAGCAAGCTTCTTTTCAACATGAGGCTTTCTTCTTCAATTGTAAATGAATGTTTATCTTACCTTGGCTTCTAATACTTCTTTGCCTGTTCTTCACTGGCTTTAAAATTTGTAATTGTCCTTGGCTATGATACCACTCTTGGGAGGCAAAGACCCTTCAATATTAAATTACATCAAAAAAATAGAGTAGAGAAAAAAATACAATATTGGGTCTAATTTTTTCCCACACATAAGAGAGTGACCTACGCTTCCTCTTAGTGTTTTTTAATTATATTAACTTAAAATAGCTTGTGGAGCCCAAAATAGCTTCCACTTTTACAAATATGTCGACTTTAAACAAAAATAGCTTGCTTTGTTGAATAGGTGTAAAGCCTTAAACATATGAGCGTGTACAACCTTTATAATAAAATGAAATGTCCATAAGGAAGCTTTCATATGTCCAAATAAATATATATGTTGCCAATAAATATGAACACTACCCAAATTAGAATAATTGGCGTGTGTTATACAAAATTGAGTAATAATCTGCCTACATCCAAAGTTGAGTGTCTCAAAACCAACCAAGGATCTGCACTTACATCAACTATGCCAATCAATTAATAAATTAATTGATTAAAAATACAAATAACCATATGAAACTCTAAATCAAGACAATGCAGCACATACTCCCATATATGTATGGAATCACCCGTTGATTGCTCAAATTTAGAACGGTATCCCAATCTAAACATGTCTAGGAGAATTCATAAATAATGAGAAATGTGAAAATATTAAATTTCATAAATTTACTCCTCATAAACTAGTGCTAGTTCATGGTCATGTAGGTTGAGGATAGATGTAGGTACACATGTAGCACACAAAAGGAAGGAAAAAGGTAAATTAACCTTTTGTGCTTGCTCTATAAGCATGTCGCTTATATGTGGATGGTGACTCTATTGACTATGATCAAAGCCTTGATATGGAGCTTGGCATTCCATCAGTGGTTACTATTAGTGTACAAGAAAAACCAAAACCAAGACTATTTTGAGGGCACTTAGCAGTGATCCATGTATACGTAGGTCTATAAGGGTTAGACACCCTATTGATAGGTTAAGATATGATGGATATACAGGCCATCATAATGCTTACATGATTAAAGCAATACATGAGTTGGAGCCCACTTGTTTTGAGTAGGAACTTGGAAATAAAAATGGAAAGATGCCATGGGGATGAGGAGATGGCAGCATTGGATACAAATGAAACACAGGAGTTAGTGTCTTTGCCTAAGAAAAAGAAGGCAAGTGGATGTAAGTGGGTATATATGGTCAAGCATAACTTGGATGGATCAATGAGTAGGTATAAGGCAAGATTGGTTTTGCCAAGGATTATGTGCAAACCTATGGCATTGACTACGAGAAGACATTCAGCCTGATTGCAAGAATGACAACCATGAGAGCTATCATTGCTATGGCTGCAAGGGTTGGTCTTTCTATCGGATAGATATAAAGAATTCTTTCTAGCATGGTTACATAATGCAGCCACCAGATTATGAAAGCAATGCACATCCAGGTTTTATGTGCAGGTTATGCAAAGCTTTATATAGCTTGAAGCAAGCACCCAGAGCATGGTCAAACAAGATTAGGAGTAGCTTGTTAACATTAGATTTTAGATATCTAATGCAAAATTTTCACTTTATATGAAAAATATAGATAGAGTGATAATCTTATTAGTAGATCTATGTGGATGACTTGATTATCATTAGTGATAGTGATGTTGATATACATGATGTTAGGATGCTTTTGAAGGAGAAGTTTGAGATAAAAGATTTGGGTGTGCTGTGGTATTTTCTTGGTATACAAGTAGTGAGATCACCTAATGACATTTTTCTCTTACAGTGATAGTGTGGCTGGACATGTTATCCAAGTATGGTATGATAGGTTGTAAGCCTACTGATACAGATGAGATTTTGGAGGGTAGTTTAATCTACATGACCATTATTAGACCAGACTTGAGCTATGCTATTAGATTTGTGAGTCATTTTATGCATGCCCCCACACGAAGACACACTTAGATGTCATCAGACGGATTCTCAGGTACATAAAGTCCATAGTTAATTATGGACTTTTCTATGAGGCTGACATAGAGATACATCTACATGGGTACACAGATGTTGACTGGGTCAGTAGTGTCATAGGTAGGAGATCTATGAGTGGCTGACATAGAGATACATCTACATGGGTACACAAATGTTGACTGGGTTAGTAGTGTCATAGGTAGGAGATCTATGAGTGGCTTTATGTTTTCTTTTGTGAGCACTGCTTTGAGTTAGAGTAATAAGAAATAGCCCGATAGTTGACTTATTGAGTATAGAGGTAGAGTATAAGGGTTATACTATGGCAGCTTGTGAGGTAGCTTGGTTTCAGATGCTACTTGGTGATATGGGTGAGCCCATGGATAGGGCTGTTGTCATTTATTGTGACAATATGAGTAGCATACAACTAGCTAGTAACCTAGTCTACCATACTAGGATGAAGTACATTGAGGTGCATTATCATTTTACAAGGGAGAAGGTTCTATAGCAAGTGATGTAGATTTGGTATATGTCAGCACAAAGGAGCAGGTGGCTGACATCTTTACGAAGGCATTAGGTACATAGAAGTTCCACAAGTTTAGCTTACTTAGAGTGCAGTGTGTGGAGTTGAGCTCAAGGGAGAGTGTTAAGATATTGAGCTCAACTAGTGCTGCGACATTGATGATCAGCTTGGGTGATAGCTTTCGCACATAAGCCACTACCACAGCTGGTGAATTTACAGTTAATATGCTGCTGATAGATGATAGGCTCTATGATTTGGATTACTAGAGTATGGCATAGTTATAGCATGTACCAGCTTATATAATAGTCGGGTTAACACTATGGACTAACCTTGTATGTTTTAGTAGGAGAGTACTTTCCCTATAGTATGTACTCTTATCTTTATGATGTACTAGATCAACAGAAGACGAAGATAAAAGATTCAGCCATCCATAGAAGTGATACTTCTACATCTAAAGAAGTCCACTCATAAATCAAGATCTCATGCATCCACCACTCATTCTCGTGGTGATGGTTTTCTAGAGAAGATGGTTGTACACCATGATCCTTGGATTTTTAGAATGCTTCTATCTCTTCTTTTTATTCTTATCAAAATCATTGAGAAATTTAATTGAGAATCAAGCTCTACTCGACTTTGATCAACGCCCGAAGTTACATGCTGACTCTCAAAACAAAATATAAGGACATTTCATTTAGGGACGATTGATTGTGGGTGAGGAGGGATTCGAACCCGACACCGTAGTTCGTAGCCATGTGATCTAATCCCCTGAGCTTTAGGCCCAAGAAAACCACTTTTTTGAAATAGACTGAAATAGAACCAACTTTTTTTAATCTCTCCATTTATTACAAGTTGGTGTAGATGTGTAAGCTTAGGATTCTCCCTCGGACAAAAGAAAAGCAGGGCACTTTCCTCTCATCACTGAGTGTGAAGAGGAAAGCAAGGATGTGATAGATGGGGTTCTTAAGAGAGACAACCATTTTACCACAAATAGGATTTCTAGAGAAGAAGGTCATATACCATGATCCTTAGAGGGCCTTGTATGCAAGATACAAGGCTAGTTTTACAATTGGAAAACCAATCACATTTATATTTACATTTACATTGAATTGAAAACAAGGAAGACCCATCCCATGAGTTGAGGCATTCTTACCAAAACTGGTTTGTTCAACAATTGAAAATCTTACAACAAGTTGTTTATCCAAAGCCTAATGGCTCTGAGGATTTTTGGGATGTCTTAGCAACCATGTACACTCTTCCACACAAGCATGGAATAAGGTTTTTGTTGAAGATTGGATGGAGCATAAATAACCTCCCTATTCATGCTTAGTGCATCATCCCTTTGCGAGCTAATAGTCACTTTGAATTGGGGATAGTTAAGGACTCCTCTAGTGATGACTCCTCTATGCATAAGAAGTCACATTCGCATTGGCCACAAGCACCCTGCCAAGAAAGAGGAAACCATGCATGAAGTGTATTTAAGAAGTATGTTCTTTCCATGGAGACGGGTTTTCATTAGATTTGCTACATTGAGGCCGTTGATTCACATGAGTACCTATGCCGACATACAATGGAAAATTAACCTAAACAAGATCACCCTTTTGGCTAAGACAATGGCAACAAAAGTTGACGAGGAGCCTGCTAGCTCAAAGCAAACTAGCTCTTGTGATTTGACGTAAACTTAACAAAATCAAGAGGTAGAGGTAGAGAAGGAAACCAAACTCAAAAAAGCTCATTGAGCCTCGAGAGGGAGAATAGAGGCAAGTTCCTAAAAGTACACTGGGGACATATTAGTACACGAAAGGGCCTAAAGAAGCCCATGTAGAGATTCTCATACCTCTTATGATGGCCCCACTCTAAGTTCAAGGAAAAAAACTCCTTGGCTTAGGTGAAGAACTTAAGTTAACATTCATTGTGCCAAGGATCTTGCCCCTAAGCAAGAAGGAGAGTCGATAGCCTTGCTCAAGGAATTTCAACATATTTTCACTTGAAAGTACACAAACATAAAGGGAAACACTTCATAAGTCGTGAAACACACCATCCCTCTTAGTGAAGGTGTAAAACTATAAAAACAAAGAGCCTACCACATGAATCCCAAGTATGGACAAATGGTTAAAGAGTTGGACAAGCTCATCGATGCAGGATTTGGGTAGCAGATTGAGCATACTGAATGTCTCTCACCGATAGTGATTGTTCCCGAAAAGAATATATACTTAGGTTGTGCATTAATATCAAAAAGGTCAATTGATGGTGCAAAACTATTAAAGCAAAGAGCCATGAATCCCAAGTATGGACATTTGGTCAAAGAGTTGGACAATTGATGCATACAGGGTTTGTGTATGAGATTGAGTATACTGAATGTCTCTCATCGATAGTGATCGTTCCCAAAAAGAACATAAAGTCAGGGTGTTATACGTCAACTTGAAAAATGTCAATGTTGCCACATCACGTGTTTGAGAGAGTTATCAAAGAAGATGATTATAGCTTATTGGATGACTTCTTGTGCTACGACCAAATATCATTATGTTTACATGCGCCAAGATACTTAAGAAGGTGGAATTGGAAGGAATTCAATGCACTCAGAAAGTGAGATCCTTGTGTCAGCTATAGCTTTCCTTTCTTTGAGCCACTTAACACACCAACTCTGAGCACCACCACTGAGCTAAAGCATCGAATGGAATACATGAAAGAGCAATGGAAGAACATACCAAATGCAAACATCATAGCCACATGTAAATTCTTTGAGCTTCTTATAAAAATTAGCCAAAAGAGAGACATGAAAGGGAAGACCTCACCGATCTATTAATGAACTTTCTACTATTTCATTTTAGCATAGAAAAGGCTTTTGCTAAGATTCTATAATGGTTTGCAAGGCTATTTGGTAAGGTTGTGATTATAAAGCCAAGTCAAATTTTGGGGCTTTTTAAGAAGTGTCTGGCATAGAATAAAGACTTTTCATGAGTCATTATATGGGACTTTTACACATAATGCAAAGAGAGCTCTTAGCTACCTTGTGTGCAAGAGAGAGAGAGAGAGAGAGAGAGAGAGAGAGATGTTCATGGATGTGTGTTGTGCCTCTTCCATGCTTGCATTTAGAGAGAGTGCCCACTTTCCTGCCTTATGAGTTGCTCTCATGTTCTTTGATTTGGATCCTTTTTCCTTAAGTTGTGTTGGTGTGAGCTCTTTTGTTATCCATAGGTTTGTATCTTTCAAAGTCTAGATTGCTTAAGGATCGCAATCCTATCTTCTTTTAATTTTGAATTATTAATTTCAAGTTGGATGTAAAATATGGTTTTGACATCCTAGTTGATTGTCGGTGTAACATGCTTTTTGCCATGTCTCCATGGATCTACCTTTCACTCCACACCACTCCTTGGGTTGTTACTCCTACGCGGATTTGAAGAGCCAGAGATTCTTTGTGCTAATGCTCTTTAAGTTATGATCACCCATGTAATGACTTTGTCAAAAATGGATTGTCTCATTGAGACCTTCTACTTCCTTGACATTGGTCAAAGCTTCCTTAGCATGGTGGATATTTGCTTGTGAACTCGTTTTGGGTTCCCAAGGTTGTGAGGCAACCTTTAAACTCATAAAAACATTATTCGCGTGATTGTTTTTTAAGGATAATTTGGCGTTGCATATATGGTATCCATTTGTTTTGATGGGTAGGAGGGGGTTTTTTAGTGAAAGAAGACCTCTTGTCAATGATTTTTCCTTTTTTTTTTTACGGTTGGGTATGGGAGACTCACCGAGAGAGAGATCGAGTAGGTAAAAGTGGACATTTACTCGCGCTACGTGGTGGCAAGTGGGGGAGTGGGGGGCACCCTCACACATGTTGGTGCATGCCCCCGTACCTTGTCAAGGGTGACGGGCCGTATGCATGGATTGCCTTTGTGAGCATTGCCTAGATGAAGGAGTGAGTGGCTGGGGGGATTGGGGCAATGAAGGGTCTGATGAGATGAAGAGGTCATGAGCGATCGAGGATGAAGGAAGGCACTGCAAGAAGTCCTCACTTGAGAGGGTAGCCGAGAGGCTCATTACGCGTGCTCAAAAGCCTCTAGAGAGAAGGTATGCTTGCAAGTGTTCTCTGAAGTGGCGAGGAGCCTAATTGATTTGTTTTCTTTGTGTAGTGTGATTGTGTTTTGCTCAGGTAGGATCCCATCTAAAGCTTATGTAGCGAGATGGCTGCAGGATGACATTTTTCATGGTAGTGTGATCTCTCGGGTGTTTTATTTAGGCAAAGAGTTCATTAACATCTTGTTTACTAAAATGCAAGCCATCCCGGAACTGTTTGCCAAAGCCCCTCTTTTCATGGACCACAAACTGATGCATGTTATTCTTTTTGATCCCTTCTTTGATGTTAATAGAAGCTTGGTTGAATCTTGTCCTGTGTGGGTGGAAGTCGTCGGCCCCCTGGCTTCGTCTTGGTTTGAGGGAGATTGCTTGCGCGATTGGTCTAGTGCTTTACTTACCTATGGAAGATGCGGGTAATAGACAGGGTAATAGTGTATGTATTGCTTGGAATAGAGATGTAGAAACTCCTAAATTTGTTGAAGTGGACTTAGGTGACTTAGGCAAGATGGATTTGATGTTCAAATTTGGATCTTTTCCCGGTGTATGCTTTAAATTTGGGGGGTTCGGGCATATTTCTAGGAACTATGTTGAAGGGAATCTGGTGAGAGCAGAGGCTGAAAACAAGAATAAACAAGGGGTAGAGATAAAAAGTGGGAAAAAGGAAGGTGACAGGGATAAGGGGTTAGAGGATAAAGATAAAAATATTGAAGAGAACATTGGGGACTCTGTTGGAGTGGGGGGATGGAAAACTATAAAGGGAAAAATAAGCATGAGGCAGGCTAAAGATGAAGCCAGAAAGAAGGCAAGTGGGGGCGGTGTTGGGAATAATTAAGGGAGTAAACAGTCTAGTAGTTTAAGCCAGTGATGTACTCTAATCCTTTTAACCCATTAGGGGTAGAGGATAGTGGGACTTCATCAGTTCAAAATTTCAATTGGCAAGTTGAGGAAGCTTGGAAAGGGATTCAGAAAGAAGGGGATCAAGGGGGTAGTGTGGAGGAGGTATTGCACTCTCATGAGTTCTTCTATCAAAATTTGTGGGTGTTCATGGATTATTAAAGGAATTAAAGATAAAAAAGAAGAGTGCTGCTTTTTGGAGTCTGATTAAGGACTGGGACTTGTCTATTATAACCATTCAAGAACATAACCTTTTTGGGTCTAAAATTTTGAGAAAGTACAAGTTTAAGGACTGAGTTGGGGGTGTGAATGGTGGGTTTAGTGGAGTTATGACAATTGTTAAGAGTAGCTTATGTCCTAATATTATAGCCAGTCATCCCAATGGGAGAATTTTGGTAGTAGATATTGTTTTGGAAGGAGAGAAGATTTGGGTAATTAACCTTTATGGAGCTCATAACCATAAGATAAGGAGTGGGATGTGGAAATGGATAGCTAACTTAAATTGTCATGGGCACTGCATCCTCATGGGGGACTTCAAAAGATAAGGAGTGGGATGTGGAAATGGATTGCTAACTTAAATTGTCATGGGCATTGCATCCTCATGGGGGACTTCAACATGGTTGAGAATCAAAGGGATAGGTGTGGGGGGAGCACTGTGTTGATGGGACATGAAAAAATGAAGTGGGAAGGACTGAGAGGTAAACTTGGCCTAAGGGATGGTTGGGAGATGGGTGACTAGATAGGGATTTAAAGGAAGGGTTAGTGAAACTTATTCCTAAACAAAATGCTTGTGAAACTTATTCCTAAATAGAATGCTTGTGACAAGTTTCATCACTGGAGACCGATTTCTGAAAAACAACATGGCTTTATAAAGGAGAGTTCCATATATGACAATATCTATGGATGTGGCTATACATAAGACAATATTGAATGCCTATATAATGTTTCTTGTGCCCTATGCTGGACTTTGTTAAAGGGCATTGGTAGAAAATAATCAGACGTGAGAGACTTTGTGTGGAGGAATGTCCAACAAAAAGGCTTTGGCCTGGCTGGCATGGGACAGAATGTGTAGGCCTACATCTAAAGGTGGGCTAGGCATTCTTCACCTTCCCTCTCATACTATTGCCAAGTTGGCTATGCTTCTATCCAAATGTCTTCATCGGAAGGAAATCTGGTAAAAAATGCTAAGGGAATTGGTAGATTGCTCAACTATCTATCTTGATGGAGTATGGCAAGGTCTAAGCTAGAAAGATAAAGTGTTCTCTCATGCCCCTCTCAAAGTAACAGGGTCCCCTCTGTGCAGGATGCTATGTATTAAATGGAAAGAGGTGTTAGAACTCATGGTCTAGGATGGATGTGGTAGAGCATCAGGGAACTCTTTATTGTGTTTAGGGATATGGTGGACTCATAAGTTTAACCCCCCTTTAGCCATTCAAGTTAAAGGGATGGATGTGGTAGAGCATCATGGAACTCTTTATTGTGTTTAGGGATATGGTGGACTCATAAGTTTAACCCCCCTTTAGCCCTTCAAGACCCCAGAATAGCTAAAAGATTGGACAATAAGGGTTTGATGAGATTTAAGGATTGCTGGGATGAAGTATCAGTGGGATGGAAGGAGCCTGAGTAACCGGAGATGGATCTGGCTTTATCCATTAGGGAAGCTCAGCTAGCTAGGCATGTGTTGGAAGAGGTGCAGAAAGACTGGACATCCACTGCAGTGGATGAATCTTGTTGGATCAGGGATTGGTCCTGGTTTAATGATTCTAAGCTTCACAGATGCACAACCAGAGTTTTGTATAGTGCTTTGAGAATAAGTGAGGACAATGTCATATACTACAATAGAATATGGAAAGTGAGTTGGAGCTCCAACTCTTGGAGAAGGAAGTGGAAGGCAATATGGGGGATGGAAACACCTAGGTGTTTATGTGGAGAGTGTGTATGGGAGCTTTGCCCATGGGTTCTAAATTGGTTCAGAGGAACTTCATAAGTGGATGTTGCCCTAGACGTAGGACAGCCTTGGAAGATGGGAAGCACACATTTTGGGATTGCCCTGCTATTACAGGAGCCTGGGTTAAGATTGGGAAATGGGTTCAGAGCTTTTTAGGGGTGTAATGTTAGTGGGGGGATTGGTTGATTGGCAGATGGACAACTAATGGTGGACATGTTGACGTGATCTTTAATATCATCAGCATACTGTTGTTTATGGGAAATCTAAAACTCCAAAAACTGCATTGTGTTTCAGAAAGCTTGTGATATAGGAATCGATGTTAGTGGATTGATGTATAAATGTATATGTATGTGTTGGTCTATATGTTTGGTTAATAAATTGAGTGGGGTTGAATTGTTTCAGTTGATTTAGTCCCTGCAATTTGCTATCATTTGATCCTTCTCCTTTTGGAGTCACTTGCAAACATACTGGGTTGTGCCTAATAATCTAGTGTAATGATTTGCACGGTCTCAGAAAGTAGAGGGTGAATATTAAGCCTGTCAAATATGGATCTAAAACAAAGAGATGGTATAAGAAGGCCAATCCAGCAAGTTACATCTTTGTGGCCTTTGTTGAGAACCCTGTGGGGACTAGACCTACAGTCAAAATCTGGTTTCAGAAAGGGGAGATGAAGGGTGATGTTATGGAAAAACAGGCCCCTAGGGACTGGTCCGATGATAGATGAGATTTAGTGTGTTGCCTGCTTAATGGGCTTACTTTTTTGTTGTTGATGAAGAGGCTGATTGTGGGGCTGGAAAGTATGCAATGTAAAGTTTTTCTTTTCTTTTTATAATATATATATTATTGGTCCCCCCAAAAAAAGGTTGGTATGAAAGGACATCTCTAGTTTACACCTCTAGTATACCTGTCCACCCATATGTAAACCTAAGAGAAAAAGAGCAAGACAATCTCCCCTTGGTAATATTGTGTGACAAGGATTGTGTGGGGGGGTTGGTGTTGGCTAGCCTATTGGCCTGTGAGAGATATAGAGAGCTTGGTGGTATGCACAAGAAATAGAGAACCAAAATGGGCCCACGAACCTTTCTACAATTGCACTATTATCAAAGTCAAAAAAACTCCTCTAGAGACTACTTTGGATTTTCTCAATTTGCTTGCACTTGGCCCTTGTGTGCCTTGCAAAAACACTTTATTTAAAGAGGGCTGTATCAAAATGCGGAACCTTTTCAATGCTGCTCTAACCTTTGGCCAACCTAGGTGGAAATACTTTTCTTATTTTTATTAAATTTTTTTTCAAATGGCCGAGTGGCTGGCCTGACGCTTGTGGCGGACATTGGCTTACATGTGTGAAAATAGTGGCCCATTCATCAAGAAGGCGGGAGTTTTTCTCATGTTGGACAATGCTCACTTCTTGCAGTTGAAGTTCCGACCTTGCTGGGCGCGCACATAACAGGTAGACCCCTTTCTCTGCTCGTGTTTTCATGTCTGCGTATGAGGGTAAGACTTCATACTATAGCATGTGTGTGTGTGTGTGTGTGAGAGAGAGAGAGAGAGAGAGAGAGAAAGTATCATGTGGGTGTGTGCGTGGCTGTTGAAAAAAAGAGGCGTTCTTATCCTGGTTGTGGCATGAGTGACAATTAAGATTCAGTACATCCAGTACGTCGCTTCTTTATGACACCGTACACTTGGTGCTGGTCTAGAGGCGTTGACAAATGAACACACAGAGAGTAATTGCCTCACATCTCCTCTCATCTTCGTCATACAACAATTCAATCTTTCTGAATAGACTCCGTGGGTATTGATAGCACAGCGTATCGGTCTTCATTCAGAGCTCGGGTCTGGATCAATGTACAAGGAAAAGAGATGGAGCTACACATTGGCGGTTCAAAAAATATGGAAGATGATTTGGGTGGAGAAATGTTAAATTTTCAAGAAGCTGCACGATGCCAAATTGGTCCAACATGTTAATGATGCCTCTCAAGATTTTCCCTAGCCAGAGGCCTCCAAGGTCAATTAAAGCTCGCAAGATTTTGTCTTGCTGCCTTGATGCCTTCGTGCATTGAAGGCTTTCTTTGTTTATCTAAATTTGTTTTTTCAGTTTTGTTTGCTACCTTTGCTTGTACCAGTGAAGCAAATACTTAGACAGGTCACAGGACCTGATACTTATGGTCTATCCTTAAGAGAAGATAGCCAAGAGTCTTACACTGGGGCAAGGCACAACCACTTGGCAAGCTAGATAAGGACCATAATTATTCGAGGTTAAACAAGTTCCACCTTCTAGTTGGAGTGGACCCGTTTGGGTTAGTTGCTTCCCCACCCACAATTAGTTGAGATTTGTTGATCAATCAAAATTTGCTGCCACTCTCGGATTTCAACTCTTGTTTTGGAGGGAGGCTTAGGGGGAGTGGAGAGTCCTACTCCCACCTGTAGGCAGAATACAACCCTCATGTGAGGAGGTGTCCATTGGCGGCAGCAAGCTGGATTGGACTTGAAACCTATTGCTCAAGAGTTCAATCAACTATTAACTTGACTACACACTTGCTTAAGAGTTCAATCAACTACCAACTTGACCACATGCCATGGACATGCACAAGCCCAATGAAAGGAATTTGATAGGGTGTCTCTAAGGGCTTATTTAAATGGTAAAGAGAGGGATTATGTTTGGACTACATTTTCGCAACAAGTGTAAGCAGCTAAAGTCTTAGTAATTGTGGCCAATAATATGGCAATCTTGGGCCTTATATGCAGTGGTCCGTTGAAAATATTTTACTGTCAAATCATTCAAACACAATCAAAATGTGGTCGTTTGAAAAGAATTTTGTCTAGAGAGCACAAAAGGCTCAAATAAGAAGAAGTCTTGCACTTAAGATACATGCATGAGGATGGTTCCAAACACAGTGCCAAGATTTGCATCATCAAAATTAGTCACAGCAACGGATGCAAGTTGTCACATGCGGAAGCTCTGGGAGTCTTCTTTCAGCCCTGAACACCATCTTGGAACATGCTTGATGCAAAACGCATACAGAAGATAAAGTGTGTGAGAGAGAGAGAGAGAGAGAGAGAGAGAGAGAGAGAGAGAGCTGAGTATTCAGTATATTCATAATATACAAAACCTCATCTAAAGGTGGGAAACACCTACTTGATCTATTCTATGACTCAGCCCCTTTGAAGGACTGAATGAATAACAAGAACTCAACTCAATGCTATTCATAGCATGGGAAAACCACTATAAACTGGCCGGCTTGCTGTCGACCAGATCCTTGGACAAGTCTCCTTCATTTGTTGCAACCGACTCAAGGAAACTAAATGTCCTGAGTAGAAAATGAAAAGCATAAACTGAAAAACAACTAGCTATAACATGTGGCCAAAGAGAAACTAGTGGCCTGATACAATTGACAGAAAAAGGCATATTTGATAAAAGTGTGGAACTGGAAAAATGGTAGGCTATGGGAAGCAACTGAGATAGACTCATCCCATAATGTCTCACATAGGTCGATCCAGCGTAGACAAGTTGAAGCGCCGAGGTTGTGCCGCACGATGTCGTGCCAATATCACCTGTATCCTTTGATAATGTCTCGGTTGGGGCCGTAGCCCAGCGGGTCGTGGACGTTGTGCTCTACATAGCTCTCCAGCTCTATCTAGGGTGACTCCTCAAGGTGGCTGGGTGGGCCCGTCGACATGTGGTCAACGGTGCGCGGTCGCTGTTGCTCTAAAGAAGTCGGTAAGGGTGAGTCGGCATGTGTCTCGGACATGTCCCCCCTGTCTGGAGCGTAGGATGTGGTCTCGGTGTTTGCGCAGGTCAAGGAGAAAAAGCCCAAGGCAACGTTGGTCTGAGTAATCCATCGCTTTGGACAATGGCCCAAATCCATCTCGGAAGAGGCAATGTAAGCGCCCTCGGATCTCGTAGTACACTGGGCACCGACATATGTAGTGCTCCTTAGTCTCTGGTTCCAGTTGACAGAGCTGGCAAATCCAATCCTTAGGGGGAAGGGAGACGGCTCCATATCGACCAGTCTCTATCCTCTGCTGATGTGAAGATGTGCGGATCTGGCTAATAGCACATCTGACTCCATGAGAGGTGAATGTCCATGTACCTCGGGCGGAAAACAAAACCATCAAGGGATAAGTGGAGAAAATGCTCTCGGTAGAAAGCCATCTTTGTCCCAAGTGGCGCGGTTGGTGTGATCCGTGTGCGTGCTATGTGTAGCTAAATGATATCCATCTTGATGATCTTGTTGAGCTCACTCCGGCTCAACTCAAGGAAGGGGGAGTCCAAGCTGTATTGTAAAGGTGGAAGGCGGTCCATATGCATACCATGTAGCTGTAACCATGTGCTATTCTGG
Organism: Cibotium barometz; assembly: GCF_041138505.1. Classification (NCBI taxonomy): domain Eukaryota; kingdom Viridiplantae; phylum Streptophyta; class Polypodiopsida; order Cyatheales; family Cibotiaceae; genus Cibotium; species Cibotium barometz. Next base: position 61,363,333 of record NC_141051.1, read on the forward strand.
GCATACCAGCCCTCTGTGTCGCCCTGTGATGCGAGCTGTCTGGACGACTCTAGTGTGAGTCTAGAATATCTGTGCTTGGAGAGGCTCGATAGCCTATGTATGAAAGTGACCGTCTGGAAGAGGGCCTTGGCTACGATCGGTGGGGCTCCCATCTCTGCCCGGACTATCTTATGTGGTACTGATGATTTACTCCTGATCATGCAGGAAATCATCATCACTAGTGGTCTCTCCATCTGCTCCCAGTGTCCCACCCATCATAAAACTCCCCTCCACTTGAGGCTGGCTGCCTTGTTGTAGATCCACTCCGCCAGTGATAGACTCGGCCCCTAGATGGGAGCGTTGTACAAAAGCGTTGGTGTAACCAACGTGTCAAATAACTAGAGCTTCATCCGAGGCTCATGAAACTGGATGTGTGCACATTGGCTCTCTAGGGCTCTGAGTGCAGCATATCCTCTAGTCAATCTGTCCTCCGTTGCCCTCCTCATGGTAAAGCGCAGCCTAGCAAAAGTGACCCCCAGGTAGACATATCTCCCGACTCTTTGTATTGTCTCCCCACCATAGGTGAACTCGGGCAACCGGTCAGCCCACTGTTGAGAGGTGTTAAACACCATTTGTGAGGGCAAAAGGACGAAAGGACCAGATGTACGATATATATTCACTCACATATTTCATGCTGTGTGGTTTTGCTTTGATCTCTCGTACATCTGGTCCTTTCGTCCTTTTGCCCTCACAAATGGTGTTTATATATATATATATATATATATATATATATTTGATCTCTCGTACATCTGGTCCTTTCGTCCTTTTGCCCTCACAAATGGTGTTTATATATATATATATATATATATATATATATATATATATATATATATATATAAACACCATTTGTGAGGGCAAAAGGACGAAAGGACCAGATGTACGAGAGATCTATATATATATTAAGGGTGAGTGCAAATATGTATATATATATATATATATATATATATATATATATATATATATATATATATATATATATATATATATATATATATATATATATATATATATATATATATTAAGGGTGAGTGCAAATATGTACAAGAGCCCTCAGGTGTGAGGTGACTTTGAGTAGAAAGACCAGTGCAGAAGCTAAGATGATGTCGGAGCTGAAGCACGGTCGATGACGAAGGCTCGCGTCGATGTGAGGCAAGGCACTCCGAGTGGTGGTCGGTGTCGAAGGCTCGCGTTAGTGCAAGCAAAGGCACTCCGAGGTGGTAGTGGCAGCGGAAGATGAGGTGATGCAGGCTCTGATGGCAAGGGTGCTGCGTACCTGAAGGGTGTTGAAGAGCAGAGAGGGCTGCCGTCCCGATGTAGCAGAGTGGGCTGCGTCCCGATGGTGAGAGCTGAGGCAAAAACGCTGATATGCTCTATGTATAGCAGAGGGGGCTGCTGTCCCATGGGCAGTGGTAAAACGCAGATGATATGCTGATGTAAGCATTGATGTGAGCCTTGATGTAAGTGCTGATGTAAGGCTGAAGATAAACGCTGATGTCAGCCCAGATGTAAGCGCTGAAGACAGGCTGATGTCAGCCCAGATGTAAACGCTGATGTAAGCCTGAAGTAAGCCTGATGACAGGCTGATGTGTAACACAGATGACAGCAGATGAGGTGCTGATGTAAGCGCTGGTGTCTGCTGACGTAAAACGCAGATGTAAGCTTGATGATGAAACGCTGATGTAAGCTCAGATGGTGTGCTGAAGTAAACGCTGATGTACACCTGATGTAAACGTAGATGTACACCTGATGTAAACGTAGATGTAAGCTTGAGGTAAACGCAGATGATAGGCTGATGTAAAACGCTGATAGCAGAGAGGGCTGCTCTCCCACGGTGGCCTGTAGTAGAGGGGGCTGCTGTCCGAGGTAGTGGCCATATGGTACCGGATATAACAATGAAGTGGTACATGAATGATGAAACTCCTAGGGAGGCTCTGATCTCTCTATTCTGCCCTGGGAACCAATAGAAAAAGTGAGCAGCCCACTGTCCTCATCTGCTCCATGGACCGCCATGAGGATATCATGTCTGGTAAACACTCCTAGCCAGGGGGGGGTCAGGTCTTGAAGAGGCATCAGCCACTCCTAAGGGATAGCTGAGTTAATGTCGATGTTGAGCCTATCTTGACCCCGGATCCCTGTCAGGCCTCTCTCTTGCTCCTCCAGGGGTAACTGCCTGTGTGCAATCCAATCTCCAAGAGACCTGGTTGGTCCCGTGTTCAAGGCTCCCCAAGATACATGCGGTCGGGCCCCTAACATGTGGCCACTGGGCAAATGGATTAGAGGGCTCCAGACCAAAGGCTGTCGAAGCCACTGCACTTGGTACTGTTTGTTTGAGGGCTGGCCTGAGATGATCCCAAGCCCGAAGTAAACTGGTTGCAAATCTGTCCTCAAAAGTTGGGCTAAAACCATGGGCTCGCATCTCTGTGAAGATCCATCGGGTACTTTGCGGCCATAGGCCCCCAAGGCTCGGAGTGCGGGTTGAGATCCGGGCCAATAGGAAATCCTTCCAGGGCTCGTCACCGGGAAGGAGTCCTCTGACGTTCAACTTGCCCAACAGGGCATGACTTTGAATAGCAGGATCAATGACACCAAGCTCCCCTATGCTCCGTGGCTGAATGATCACTCGCCATGCCACCTTGCCCCTGGTCGGCCTCCCATCACTTCCGGCCCATAAGAAGTTCCGGATCAATTGCTGTACTTGGCTATTGCATGCCCAAGAAAGGCCTAGCACGAAGTGATGTACCACATGGTGGCTAGAAGTTGTTAGAAGTCATCTCTTGTCTTTACCTAGACACCAGGGCCTCTGTTGTGGGTGTGCTCGCCCATTGTAGGTGGACCGTCAGTTGGACGGGAACAACTATGGCATATGGAAGGTTATGATGGAATCTGTTCTGGAGTCTTACAAGTTACGACCTTGTTGATTTCTGTCACGTGCATCCTGCACTTGGATGCCACGTAGACATATCTGTACAGAAGGTGCAAGACCTGGACCTGGGATGGTGAACTGGTCCCATGGAGCCCAATCCGGGACGAGTCAGCCAGGGATCCATCTCAGTCGTCCGAGGTCAGGTGTGCATTGTCTTGCACATGAGTCCAAGGTCAGGTGTGCACTGTCCTGCACATGAAATAGTGCCAGTCCGCGTTGTAAGTCTCCCTCTGGAATGATGTCAGTGATTCTGTGTATCTGGTATGGTACCGGATGCCAATCACTGAGTAGTTAGTTAGGGTTTGCTTTTAGAACAAGGGGCCAGCCCATAGGGCTACCCCAAGTCCTAGTGTGGGCATGGGCATGGTGTGAAACCACCCCCATGAGGGCCAGGAAGGCCCTGGCTGAACCCACCAGCCATGGAGGGGCTGTAGGATAGCCCAAGGGTATGCCAGGGTCAGTCGACAGTCCATGAAGCAATTATTGGGCTGTAGGGCAGGTATGGGGCAGCCCATACAGGCTGCCCACCCTCAGGGTACTTGCAAAAACAGTGCCCAGCCCATCCAGAATCAGGCGCATGATGCCCAGCCATCTAGGGAATGATTGCGCAACATTTTATGTGATTTTTCCAGCATTTAATGCTGATTATCAGTTGTGGGACAAGGCCGACTGGACTTAAGCTGGCCGACTGCTCATCCTGGAGTAGTATAAATAGAGGAGCCCACAATCCCATTGTTTCATCTGAGATTTCACCAAGAGCTCAAGCATACAAGGGCTAGACAAGCCAAGAAGTTGCTAAGCAAAGGGGTGGAGGACTGTAGGTCAAGGGCTAGGATTTCTCAGCCAAGAAAGGTTTTATACAAGGGCTAGACAAGCCAAGAAGTTGCTAAGCAAAGGGGTTTTCATGTAATAAGCATGGGGAATCATCATGCCCATTCTTATGCCATGACTCTAATAATAAGAGGAGCATGGTTTTGAAGGATCTACCTTTTTATTTCGCTTTATCTTGTATATGAGTTTTTTGGAAACATACACTTATGTAATTCTGCTAATTAGTATTGTAATTGAATTTTGACGTTTGCAAATGTCAATCATAGTATAGGTACTTGCAAGAGGGGGGGGGGAGGTACCGCAGCATACGTATGCATGAACACAAAGAGCAGCACCTCCAGACTGGATGCTACCATCTCTCCGTCTTGGCCTTGATGGGCTGAACCTCCAAGCTCTATTCTAGCCATAGGCCAAAAATGGGTGAGAATGTCAGTGATGCGGAGATCGTGGAGATGGTGGGAGAGCTCAATTGCTTGACCTTGAATGGCAGTTGCCACTAACTCAGGATCCCACTCTGTCCCTGGGGCTGCACTGAAGGGGAAAAAGAAGATCATCGCGCCATTATCTAGCATAGAGGGCCTCGAGTGGTGAAAAACCACACATACCCGAATAGGGGCTACTGTTGTCATGTGCATGAAAGATGCCATGGACATTCTCTGGTGCTGGTCGAGAAGAGGCAGCCAGATAAAGAGTATGAACCAGATAGAGCTAGGACTTGGAGCACAAGGAGCAGTGTTGGACTGGAGAATGGACTTGGATCCTTGTCAGCTGTACCAGAAACAGAACAAGAGCTGTCAGTTGAGACCAAAAAGGGCTGTTGGCTGAATCAGAAAAAGGGCAGCTCAATGCGCATCATTTGTATGATTTTATGTCCAGTCAGCTGGCTGACAGCAGTTGGCCAGCTCTCCATTAAGGTTAAGAGACTATAAATAGCAAAGTGTGATTTTGGTGTGTTACACCTTTTTAGCAAGGCAGCCTAGGGCTGTAGATTGAGTACCTTTTTGTACTATATGAAATATACTGAATTTTCAGCATTTCTCTCTCTCTTCTCTCCCTTCTGTCTGCATTTTTGCATCAGCATGTTCCCAGTGGTGTTTAGGGTTGAAAGAAGACTCCCAGAGCTTCCGCGTGTTACATTGGTATCAAGAGCATTAGGCTGAGCAAAGCTAAACACTGAATCAGTCCCATATGATGGTGTACACGTCCAAGGTACAACAGGTCCAAGGTACAGGAAAGTACACGGATACGAAGCCCAAGGCAAGGAACACAGAATCAGGAAGAGCTCCCAAGAGGTTTGTTGGTGGTTTTTCACAAAGCCAGAGGGGATGGCAGTCCTGTGAGCCAGATAGGTTCTCGGGCAACGGTCCCAAGGGAGGTTTATCCACCAAGGAGTGATGTGAGAGTGCCAGACTCATTTCTTAGGAATGAAGACCAAGACAATGTTCAGAGTCAGGGCAGGAATGGATTGTGGACTAGATGGAACAGATGCATAGATCTTATTATGAGACAGAGTGGTTTTGGAGAACCGGGCCGGGCTTTCAGAGAAAAAGGTTTGCCAGGGATGGATGGATGACAGAGGGACTTCGGGAAAAGATTGGGATGATGACAGTCATCCAAGTACTGGTTGGAATCCCGTCATCAAGTTTAGCGAAGGGGGATGTCATGTACATGCTTGCCCATGTACATTCTCAGGGCTAATCCAGAAGGGGCAGCCAAGAAAAAGATCCTTAGGATTTGGGACAAAGGTGCAATTTGGTCAAGGGTGGACTAGCAGCAAGGCATGGAAGGTTTTGGTTGTGCTGTCGGCTGCTTGCAAAAGTGGTCGGTTGGACCAGATCAGAGGCGGGTTGGACCAGATCAGAGGCGGTTGGACCAGATCAGAAAACACTACATTTTTATGGAATAAGTACCACGACTATTGGCCGACCAGCAGTCGGCCAGTCTCATTGTGTCCATGAGCCTATAAATAGGCAGATTGGTCATTGTTGTAAGCATTCACCCCTTTATGGAGTGGATCCTTAGGGTCCCAGTTAGGGACAGGTTTTGGTGATGTTCACCTTTTCCAAGAGGGCAGCCAAGGGTTGTAGATTTAAAGTACCTTTTTGTACTATATTAATATACTGAATTTCCAGCATATCTCTCTCTCTCTCTCTCTACTCTGTCTTCATGTCTGCGTTTTGCATTAGCATGTTGCTAGTGTTGTTTAGGGCTGAAAGAAGACCCCCAGAGCTTCCGCGTGTTACATTAGTATCAGAGCATCAGGCTTAGCAAAGCTAAACACTGAATCAGTCCCATATGATGGTGTACAGGTCCAAGGTACAGGAAAGTACATGGATATGAAGCCCAAGGCAAGGAACACAGAATTGGGAAGAGCTCCCAGGAGGTTTGTTGGTGGTGTTCCACAAAACCAGAGGGGATGGCGTGTTACAACTGTCTCCTCAAATATGTCAATCCCTTCTATCGGCAGACACCATAAGAAATTGTAGTCCACAGACTGTCGCAGGATCCTGGGGGCCTCACTTGGGGACTCTGGCGGGAGAGCCCTCACTGGGGAGGCAATGATGGTCATCTCTACTGGATTGGAGAAACGGTGAATCAAGCGATGGACTGATCACGTCGGCTGCCTCCACACCGGGTCGGGGGCTGCTGGGGGGCGACCAGAGTGCTCTGGAGAGGCATAAGGGGGAGGGGAGGGCCTTGTCGGCCGGTTGGCCAAGCCCCATAGGCTGGTCGACAGGACCATAGCCCATCTATGGTTGGTGGGCAAGGCCATGGGCCTCTTGGCCCTTCTTGGGGAGGCCTAAGGCCTACCCTATGCCCAATGCAAGGGATTGAATCCCTCTTTAGGGTAGCCCTAAGAGCTGGCTCCTTCTACATGCAACCTACATGCTTTCCTACAGATGCTTGGTATCCGGTTGCAAACCCAACACTTAGAACATCTGACATCATTCCAGAGGAGACTCACAGCACGGACTGGCAATGCTTCAGGTGCAAGACAATGCGCACCTGACCTTGGACGCTTAGAGTGGGACCCTGGTTGACAAGTCCCAGATTGTGCTCACATGGGACCAATTTCCACTTGAGGTCTTGCACCTTTTGTTCAGATATGTCCACGTGGCATCCCAAGTGCGGGATGCACGTGACATCCATTTCTGCTGAACTTGACGGAAGCTGCATATCCTCGAGATAGTCTGTCAATAAAGCCGGATAGTCTTCGAAGAAGTCTTTGTTAAGCCAAACTGAGTCCCTCGGTCTTGAAACTTCGTGAGGAACGGTCTTTGTCTTCGGCTTGAGCCATGCTTGAAGTGGTGCAAAAGGATTTGTTCTGGAACCATCACTTCAGCTTGCATTGCGTATGGCGTAGGCCTTCTTTGCGTGGTGGCAATCACGGCTTCAACCCTGCGTCTGACCCTCTGGCTGGTGTGTTGGGCTTCCCAGGTTCCCAGGCTTTAGGAAGGAATACCTTGCTCTTCTCCCGGTGATTGGTGGTGCCATCGGGAGAGTGGTGGAATCCCCCCCCCACTCCTACCTCAGCCCTCGCACGGGCAACCGGGATTCCATCCCTCTGCATCTACGTTGCCTCGCCGGATTCAATGCCTCATGTTATATCTATTCCTTGCCTCCGGGGCGACCCCATCATGCAGTGCGTGGAGTATTCATGCCCTCTAGGTCAATGCTTCATTTGCAGGCAGATGGGGCATCTAGCCAGAGCTTGCCCTCGGTGTCAGTCCAGGAGACTACCTCCGGTGGTTCCACCCTCGTTCCTTGTTCAGATCCTCACTAGGGGGTAGAGAGAGAGGCAGGTTTTCAAGCAGTGGAGCATCAGGTCCCGACCGCAGACCACCCATCTGCTGAAGAGTGGCAGACGGTTGCGCGTGCCCAAGCCATGAGCCGACCACCAGAGCTGAGCGTCATCGTCGTGTGTGCCAGGCTGGCAGAGTACAGGGAGATTTGGTTCTGTCAAAGAACCGTTTTGAGCATTTATCACAGCATCTACCCGTTGGTGTGACGGGCTCCCTCCAATACCGGAGCGGGCTCCTGGAGCAAACCCTGCTGCGGGTATTTGGACCAACCAGAATTTGGGCTACAAGAGTTGCTGCATTTTGAGGGTTATTCCTGTCTGCTTATGTATGCTAGTGCCGAAGGATGGCTGCTTTGGGTCAATACCTGGCATAGGCAGCCTGTTGCCGAGGTTTGGATTGAAGCTGGACACCCTTTCTGCACTCATTTGCAGGCTCTGTTCATGCTGAAAACGGTCATTTGTCTTGTTTCTTTTTGGCTGCTTGCTGTCCACACTCTTATAGGCTAGTGAATCCTGTTTACCTGAATGCTTTACCACTTTCTCTTGCACAACCTCTTTTGTCCCTAAACAAATCAAAGCTTACAACATGAGCTGGATTCGGCCAACAAGCTCTAGCTCGAGTGGTAACACCCTAGCCTGTCAATGTGCAGTTCCAGGTTTGAACCCTAGCATCGAAACATAATCAATCTCAAAAAAAAAAAAAAAAAACCCCACGAATGCTTTAACTCTTACCCTAGCTAGGCTTCAATATGACACTTGCATGTGTGGTTAGTACAGACATGCATTTGAAGTTCTGTAGCTTTACTGTTGTGTATGAGACTTGATTTGTCTTTTATTCAATGCATTTTCTCATGCTAAAAATGTTGTGCATGGTTTGTTTCTTAATTGAAATGTTCTTTGGCACTCTTCTTTCTTTACACCTTAGTGGTCATTGTGGTCATCTTGATTGTGAAACTTGGTGTGATAAGGTTGTTGCATTGATGTATTATTGTCATTGCAGCCCTCACTGATGATTATTAAAAGCTAGAGTTTTGGAAGGAGATTGCTATAATGGCGGAGGGGATTGATCACACTACTCAAATTTTGGCATTCGTATTAGATAGTTTTCAAGTGGTAAGGATATGCAACCTGTTTTTTCAAGTGTAATGGCATGCACTTTCTCTAATCCTGCCTTCTTGTGCTACGATTAGACTTTCTCTGCAACACTACTTTGATATGCTTGCATTCGCCCTAATCGTGCATTCTTGTTCTTGCAACGGGCAAACTCTAGTGTGGATATAAAAGCAGCTATGGGAAACTCTAGCATAGCAAAAATACTTGCTTTAGCTTATCCATATCTAGTGGATCCATATCGCCAAGCTTGGGCAACATTGGGTCTTGGGATTCACATGATACACTTAGTGAATTTTCCATATCCAATCCCCTTCTTGGAGATGCAAAACATAGAAAGTTCTTTGCATGTTTGCATGCCATCCCAAGATGCTTGCTAATCCAACTTAGGGTTTCAACAAATCACAAAAGGCTTCATTATCCATATCTAGTGGATCCATATCACCAAGCTTGGGCAACATTGGGTCTTGGGATTCACATGATACACTCGGTGAATTTTCCATATCCAATCCCTTTCTTGGAGATGCAAAACATAGGAGTTCTTTGCATGTTGGCATGCCATCCCAAGATGCTTGCTAATCGAACTTAGGGTTACAAAAGGTTTCATTAGCAATGATCAGTCCTTGGGACGCCGGTAAAGTTCCAATATGTCTCTAGAGTCTAGACATAGCCAAGCACATAATCCCACAGCTAGATCATAGAATCACAATGCACCTATACAAAGAGGGCGTAACTTTTCAATACTCATTTAAGCATGAGAAAACACAGACACTGTTGGGTTTTGAGAAACCCTAACGTTTAGTAGAAATACACAGAAAACAACAAGAACACAGAGTAGGGAGCAATAGAGAGCTTGGAAGTGTGGATATACTAGAATGAAGTGATAAGATGTGTACAACCACAAGTACCGTAAGTACAAACTTGAAATGTAAAAGTATAGGTGTTCGGACACACCAAACGTCACCCGACCTGCTGGCTGCCAGAGGGGGGTCTATAGAGGGAAAAAGTGTCCTTGGTAAGTCCTCGTTCACATGGTCACTGCCACATATGTATAATCCTACAAACCCTCCCTTTAGTGATAGTGTGAACATGTACAGAGTAGTAAATCACTCTCCAAATGGGAGTAAGCCTAAAGCTTTGCGGAAAGTTGCAAACTTTTCTTGAGGCAACGCCTTCGTAAACAGATCTACAATGTTGTCATGTGTAGGACAATAGATCAAGCTAATCTCCCCTGCATGTAACCTCTCTTTGACACAGTGATAACGAATCTCTATATGCTTGGTGCGAGCATGGAAAACTGGATTCCTTGCCACAACCATAGCACTCTGACTAGTAGTGAGAATGGGAGTGGGTGTGTTGACACCCACGAAGCTCTACCATCAATCTCCTCAACTATGCATACTTAATTATAGTAGTGAAAGTTGCCCTGTTCTTAGCTTCACCAGATGATGTGGCCATAGTTGGATATACGTGAGCTGCCAAGGAAAAAGACATTCCCACTTGTGGACATTCTGGTGTCATAATCACCAGCCCAATCTGAATCATTGTAAAGCAAGTAAATTACAATCACCCCTGTGGGATAAAACAATCCAAGATCCTGGGTGCCCTGTAAGTATTGAAACACTCGCTTCATAGCTTGCCAATGCTTTGACCGTGGGTTGTGCATAAACTTACTCAACTGAGACCATAGTTGTTTTCGTACGGTGTACGACACCATATTGTACGGTATGATACCTGATACCGCACGGACTCGTACGGTTTTTTTTTCCAAATTTTTTTGATTTTTTTTCCAAAAAGAATTATTTTTTTTGGGAGGTAATGGTCTTTTTTTGCTTGTCTATGGCTGTTTGAGCTTCCTGTGTACTAAGATGCTTCCCTCCTTTTAAAATACTCCATATCTCGAATTGGAAATACCTAAGTTTATAAGTATTTTTTTAAAACATTGTATTTTATCGTACGATAAGGAAAAAAATTTATACCGTACCGTATTTTCCCGCACGGTATGGTACTTGACAACTATGACTGAGACACCACATACTTTATGTTTGGCCTTGTATTACACAAATATAAGAGGCAACCCATAGCTTGGCTTTAATATGTGCTATCAAAGGGCTCTCCTCCATCATACATGCTCAACCTAAGTCCAGGTTCTACCGGAGGACAAATAGGCTTGCAATCCTAGAATTTAATCTTTCCAACAACCCCTTTATGTACATGGACTATTGTAGCACAATCCCGTCATCTGTCTGCATAAATTGTATGCCCAAAAGTGAAATAGGCCGAGATATGATATCTCAAATGAGGCCTCCAAATCAACCTTGAATGTTGCGTTTTTATCCTCAGTTGTCCCAGTGAGTATCATGTCATCCACATGACAACAATCAAATCCTCTACGTCCACCTTGACGTTGAGGGTACTTTCAGTCGGACTGTTTTGATAGCTTGTATCTTCTCATCTCAAGCTTAGGGAGCTTGTTTAAGGCCATACAATGCCTTTTTCAATTTACATACTTTCCTTTCCTGACCTTTTGCCTCAAATCCAATGGGCTGAGATATATACATGTCTTCTTGCAAATCCTCATTAAGGAGGCTATCTTAATATCCAATTGATGTACTTTCCAGCCATGATGGGCAGCCAATGCAATCACGCATCTAATGGTGGTCATTCTGGAAGTAGTGCGAAAGTTTTATCATATTCTATGCGCTTTTGTTGTGCATATCCTTTGGCCATGAGCCTTGCCTTGTACCTGTAATAAACAGTACCATCAGCTTTCCTCTTTACTCTTCTTGCCAGGAGGCAAATCTACCAAATCCCAAGTGCCATTTTTATGTATGGCATTCATCTCATCTTGCATAGCTTCCATCCAATGCTTATGTTCTTGAGCTTCTTCAATTGAGCCTGGCTTATCAACATCACACAAGCTACTCAACCAAGCAACATCTGCTTGATGTGGTTCATTCCTAGAAGCAGCCCGTGTCCTCCTACTAAGAGAAGCTGAGAGTTTTCTCTCTTGCAAAGTTCGGACCATAGGGACTTGATGTGTCCTGCTGTAGAGCTGTCCGCTCTTCTCTCACAACCTCTTCTACATCATCATGTATAACAGGCTGTTCATTTTGCCAAAACATGCGTGAGGTAGACCCTTGCCCTTGACCATACATCTAGTCATCTCCATCAAGGACTTGTTCTTCCTTTCTGCAACACCATTTTGTTGTGGTGTGTATGGCATGGTACACTGGTGCTTAATGCCTTTTTTAGCCAAGTAAACTTGGAAAGCATCAGACATACTCCCCCCCCTCGATCTGTACAGAGGGTTTGCACTTTGCAACCTCTTTCATTTTTCGCCCTTGCAACCTATTGCTGAAAACACATAAAAACCTCTGATTTTGCTTTCAAAGGGTATACTATAGTTGTTTCTCGTACGCGTATGAACAGGTTCGTACGGTACGGTACGAGTGGGTACGATACCGTACGATATCGTACATTTTTTTCCTCCCAAAAAACCATTTTTTCTTGAATTTTTTTTTTCCAAATGCTTAAAAAAAATATAGAAACCTTGCTTTACGAAGATCCCAAATGCTCGCAATACTTCGCAACTTTTGTGTCCACTCAGTATTCCATATGGGGTTGTTGAGAGACCTAAAAAATCTGGCGAGGTAGACTGGTAGTGTACACTTGATTGGTAGGATGAGAGAATCTTGCTACATCACTTGGGGATCCCTGGTATAGGTAGGCTAGACAATTAGATTCTCAAGTTATGTACGAGGGAGAAGATTTGGACATGGCCATTTTGATCTAGAGAGGAGTCCCTAACATTATCACCCTAGATGCACTCCTCGTATTTGTGCAAGGACGGTCCCTTAGTCATAAACGCTACACTGGGAGACCTTTGGTATTGCATTACCCATCCAGGTTCTTTTTTGGAGACAATCGGGAGATCCAACCGGGAGAGACACATATCCATGTTCTGGTTCCTCAAGCACTGTAGACTCCTCCCCTCCCAACCTTCCCTCCCATTCAAGCTTGAAGCTCCATAGGTTGTAAGTGTAAAAAATAAAAACCGTATTTTATCGTACAGTATCCGAAAATTTCATATCGTACCAAAAATTCTCATACGGTATCGTATTTTCGTACCGTGACAACCATGGGGTATACCCAAGCAAATCTAGAGTAATCATCTATGAATATTACAAAGTACATATGCTTTGCAAGTGACGGTGTCTTCGTAGGACCACATACATCACTATGTATGAGTTGTAATTTTTGATCAGCTCTCACCAAACCATCATTAGGGAAAGCATTACGATGCATTTTGCCAAGAATGCATCCCTCACATAGATGTCCGGGAGGTAGTTCAACATGTGGCATGTCATGCACCATTTGTTGCTTTTGCAAGAGCATCGGACTGCCATAATAAACCTAGCCATGGTATAGTGTCCCATAAGTGACTATTACATAGTCCTTTTCTCGATCTCTCACTATGCATCTGTCATCTTCGAAATTGAAAACAAACCCTCTTTGAGCATAAGAGGATACTAACAATAAATTCTTCTTAATCCTAGGCACATAAAATACATTTGACAAGCATATATCTGTACCATCACTTGCTGTGAGTACAATCTCATCAATGCCTTTCACATGATAAAAATGATTATTGCTGTGAGTACAATCTTACCAATGCCTTTCACACATGATAAGTATGATTATTTACACATGAGACCTTCTTACCTTTTGGGGCAGTCCCTAGCTTTGTGAACAAATCCTTCCTAGAGGTGATGTGTCTAGAGGCCCTACTATCAAAATACTATACTTGTTTCTCATCCACATTGAGAAACATATGCTCTTAAGAAGCATCGTAACTGCATACAAGAAAAGTCCAATTATCCTGCACATAATTTGCGGATGCATCATCTTTACCTATAGGAGTAGTAGAAGAGTCACCAACAACCATACCAAATTCTTTCTTCTTCTCTTTGGATATCCTCTTTCTACATTCATTAATATAATATCGTGGTTTCTTGCAATAATGAAACTTTCCCTTTTCAATATGATGCCATGGCTTCTTGTGACACTTGCCCTTTTTCTTGGGCTTGTTGCTCTTCTTGCAACAAAAGCTCCACCAATTCCTGCAATGTGAGTGGGGTTTCCCCTCATAGACAGGTTGAGTGACGTGTGGAAGCTTAAGTATGACTCATGCAAAGAGTGAAGTGTCGTAGACACTGGTTGGGTGTCCAGAATCACTTCATCAATGTTTAATAACCACTCACGAAGATCCCGGATCTTCATCAAGTGATCCGACATGCTTACCCCCTCATTCATATGCATACCATCAAGCTGTCTTTTTAAATACATAACCCTGGCCTCATTCTTGGCCTGGTACTCCAAAGTATCCCAAGCATGCTTTGACGTCCTACAAGATTGGATATGAGGTATAATCGACCTCTTGACCAACAAAGCAATTAAGGACATGGCTTGTGCATCTGTCGTATCCCGTCTCCTTTGCTCTTGTGAGGGCACAGTAGGTGTTGCAGGTTGGGCTTGGGCTTGCTAACCACTTCGTCCATCACCACTTTGAGGTGTGCGAGGTGCAATGTCTGTAGGACGGGTATCATCCCCGCTCACAAAATCCCATAGGCCCTTGGCCACAGGCAAGTTTTTGATCATAAAGCTCCACAGGGAGTAATTACTCCCGTCAAGCTTGTCTTCCTATGCCAATACACCAAATACATCTCTAGCATTTTCTGCCATTTCTAGCTGCAAATGCATGGGCAGCAGTGCACACAATTTTTGAAATGCTTTTTGTCAACTTTCCCTTGGGAAATGCCACACACTGCAAAGTGCCTTGTAGTAGTGAGATGCAGAAAGTCCTGCAGGGAGAGAAATTCACAACTAAAAGCTGAATTAACGAGAGATTTTTTTACCTTGAAGGTTGAATGTACCGATTTGTGTTGTAATTACATAAAGCTCCAAATTTTGAGATTTGCAGGTGTTGAAGTACAAGTGCAAGTAGGTATTTGAAAGAGTGCACAGAGCGGAAGCAGAGTGGCACTAGAATGTGCTGAACAGAGAGTGCAAGAGAGAGAGAGATATGGAGCAAACTATGCTGAATATACTGAAGCAAAACAGTCCCAAGCAAGAGACACAGATAGTCTCATAAGTGAGGGAGCAAAATATGTACATGACTGAATGAAACAAGAGAGGCCAGCACCCACTATTTATAGTGAAGGAATGCTGGCCGACTGGAGATGATAAACAGGCCGACTGGAGCTGATGGACATGGCTGACTGGTAAATGCCAGAAAGGCTGGGAAAAATCCCATAAAAATAGTAAAAAAGGGGTGGCCAGCCCACAAACAAGGGCCATGCAAAAGGGGACCAAATGGGCACCATAAAAGAGCAAAATCTAGGGATGAATGTGCTAACACCCCCTCTTAGCACCAGATGCTGAACAAACTCCAAGAATCCGAAGATGAGGAGCCAAGGAAGCTCGAGAAACCGGCTTGGTGAACAAATCTGCAGCATTCTCCGCGGAAGGACAATACTCCAAACGCAAATCTCCAGCAAGAACCCGTTCACGAACATAGTGATACTGAATCTCAATGTGTTTTCGTGAATCGTACGAGCATGAAACACAGGGTTCTTGGCGATGGCGATGCAACTCTGATTGTCACACCAAAGAAGAGTAGATCCGGTAGGAGGACAGCCGAGCTCCTCCAATAATCTCCACAACCATATCGCCTCACATGCAGCATAACAAACTGCATGGTACTCCGCCTCGGTAGAGGAAAGCGCCACAGTAGGCTGCTTTTTACTGCTCCAAGCAATGGCTCCAGACCCAAGTGAAAAAACACAACCAGTGGTCGAACGCCATGTATCTGGATCTCCAGCCCAGTCTGAGTCAGACCATCCAACAAGAGTGCGTCCTTGGCCATAAAAGATGCGGAAATCCAGAGTGCCACGCAAGCACCAAAGAACTCTGAGAGCACACCGCCAATGTTGCGGACGGGGGTTGGATGAGAAGGAACTCAATAAACTGACTGCGAAGCATATGTCCAATCGGGAGTAGGTCAACCATACTAAACAACCGACGAGAACACGATATTGTCCCTGATTAGTCCTTGGAGAAGCATCAAGTGAAGAAAGCTTCTCACCAATATCCATAGGAGAAGATATTGGTTTGCACCTAGTCATCTGAAATCTGTTGAGAATCTCCCGAGTGTACTTCTGTCGAGAGAAGAAAATGCCCTTTGAGGTCTGCCAAATCTCAAAGCTGAGAAAATAATGCAAGAGGCCAAGATCCGTCATCTCAAACTCTGTCTCCAAAGCATCCATAACAGAACGGATCTGCACAAAATAAGAACCTGTAAAGATAAGGTCATCAACATAGACCACAATGATAACAATCAACCCTCTCCAGGAGGATATCAAGGTTCGAATTTGCATGAGAACGATGCGGGCCGAGCTTCTGAAAGAACTCATCAATCCGCTGGTACCAAGCCCGCGGAGCCTGCTTTAGACCATATAAAGCCTTCTTCAGCCGGTACACATGATCGTGTTTGCTCGGAACAACAAATCCTGGCGGCTGATCAATATAAACCTCTTGTGTAAGCTCTCCATTTATTCAAGAAAGCCGACTTGACGTCCATCTGGAAAATGGGCCATCTATAATGTCCTGCAAGTGCAAGAACGGTGCGAATGGTAGTTATCCGGGCCGTCGGAGCGAAGGTCTCATCGAAGTCGACACCAGGGCGCTGAGCATAACCCTTGGCAACCAACCTTGCCTTGTGCTTGTCCAAGCTGCCATCAGCTCGGAACTTTGATTTGAAAATCCAACGCACACCAATCACCTTAGGCTGTAGAGGTCGAGGCACCAAAATCCAAGTGCCATTCCGTTCGATAGCATCCAGCTCTGCCCGCAGAGCATGACGCCAAGGCTCATGTGAAAGAGCCTCGTCTACAGAAGTGGGATCAGAAGGACCATTAATAATTGTAGACATAAGAGCATAATTAACAAACATGTTGCCCTCATGAATTTGTTTCCCTGTAACTCTGGAAGAACGCCGAAGAGAACCAAGCGGAGGAGCAAAAGGGAGCTCACACAACCCAGAATCACAAACTGTCTGATAATGCCAACCAGGTATAGATTTGCTCGAACTCGCCGGAGGAGGAGCAGGGTCATCATCATCTGACTGAGTATCCTCAGCTGGAGGTGTAACAAAAACAGCGGGAGTAGGAAGAGGAGGAGGAGGTGGAGACGGAGGTGAAGTAAGCAGAAGCTCACCACCCCCCTCTGAAGATATAGGAGTCTCGTCGAACACCACATCACGGCTCATCACGGCTCAACAACTTTACCGGCCTGAGGATCATAAAGGCGATAGGCCTTGGACACAGTGTTGTATCCAAGAAAAGTCATGCGCCGAGACTTCGAGTCCAACTTGGAGCGGTGCTCCTTAGGCACATGAACATACGCAGTACACCCAAATATTCGGAAATGAACAACGGAGGGCTTATCACCATGGAAAGCCTCATATGGAGTTTTGTCGGGAAGAGCAGCAGTAGGAGACCTATTCTGAATGTAGACAGCAATGGAAGCCGCCTCAGCCCATAAACGTCGAGGTAATGAAGAATGCTCAAGCATAGCACGGGCCATCTCCATAATGGTCCTATTCTTCCTCTTGGCAACTCCATTCTGTGATGGAGTATATGATGTAGTAAGCTGTCTCCGAATGCCATGTGTCTCGCAGTATTGCTGAAACTCCTGGGATGTGAACTCACCCCCTCCATCGGTCCTGAGAGCCTTGACCGAGTGACCGGTATCTTTTTCCACCTCAGCTTTCCAATCACAGAAGTGATGAAAAGTCTCATCCTTGGTGTTCAGAAAGAAAACCCAAGTATATCTGGTAAAATCATCCACCATCACGAGCATGTACAACGCCTTACTCAAAGACGCGGTACTCATAGGACCACATAAGTCTGCATGAATGAGAGCAAGTGATGTCGAAGATCTGTGTATCGCCTCCTTCGGAAAGGCGGCTCGCTCTTGCTTCCCCTGTAAACAAGAGGAACAAGCAGAAGACAGAGCCTTGATGGTCGGTAATCCCTCAACCAATCCATCCTTCGAGGCTCGCTGCAGAAGTTGATAGCTCAAATGGCCAAACCGAGCAGGCCAAAGAGCAGAAGCACTAGAAGAAAGCAGAGCGGTCAACTTGTAGAGACCACTATCTTGGACTCCCTGAGCCAAGATGCTACCAGTTGCTTTATCATGAATGGTAATCTCATAACGAGAAAAACTCACCTTTGCATCCTGAACTGTAAGGGCACTCACTGACAAAAGGTTAAAAGCCAAATCTGGAATATACAGAACGTCAGAGAAGTACCTCTTGTCCTCGTCAGAACGGAAGATGGGGATAGTGCCATGACCATGCACTGGCATAGAAGAAGAATCACCCAGAGCGATCTCGCCTGATCTGCCAGTGAAGTCCTCGAACCAATCTCGATGGGGTGTCATATGAGCAGTAGCACCGCTATCAAGAATCCAAGACCGTGACTGAGAAGTCACAAGAGCAAGTATACGCCGAGTACCTGCTAAGAGAAGAATGCCATCATCCTTCTTGGGTTGAGACACCACCGTTGAGGAAGAGTTCTTTGCTGCTTCATCACGCTTCTTCTTGTGACATTGGGGTGACTTGCGACCCTTCTTGCCACAATAATGACATTCAATGTCCTTATTCTTTGAAGACTTGTTGTCTTTATCCTTGTTGGAATCCTTGGAGTTCTTGTCAGAACCCCCTTTTCCTTTCTTTTGTTGAGTCTTCCCTTTATCTCGTGCTGCCAAAGCTCCATCAAGGCCACCGGAGGTGCCAGTCCGGTCCTCAAAGCGAGACTCAATCTGCATAATGGAGGGGAGAACTTCCTTCCAAGTAACTGGAACAGGACGAGGAGAAGAAACCAGAGACTGAAAATATGCATCAAACCTCTCTGGAAGTTTGGAGAGCAGCCGAATAGCCATATCCTCTGTGGAGATGTCCTTGCCACAAACAGCAAGCTCGTCCCGGAGGTCTTTCATCTTCGAGATGAAAGCAAATAAAGATGGAAACGCAGAAACTGATAAGTTCATAAGTTGCTTTTCCAACGTCAAAATCCGACTGGGAGACTTAATCTCATAGAGACCTGCAATAGCCTTCCAAACTTCATGTGCAGCATCTGCTGTACGCACATGAGAGAGAACAGCATCCTAACAGTTCAACATCAGAAAGGAGAAAACGCGTCAATCATTCGACTGCCAAATATCAATCTGTGCCTGAGTCGCACTACCGGAAGCAAGGGTGGGAGGGCTCAGGGGTGGCATTGGCCGGTGTAACAAGCCAATCCCAGAGATCCACGCCACGCAAGGCCGATTTCACCTTCACCTTCCATACGGTGTAGTTGGAACCATCCAACTTGGTAGACTCAGCAAACATATGAAGAGAAGTCGGTGCAGACATCACAAAAGCTTGGGCTCAATCTCAAAAAATGCACAAACTGTGAAGAAGAAGTGTCCTCCATAGGTACCAAGAGTGCCACCAAAGCCTGCAACACCACAAGCCCCCTTTGCAAAGGGAAAGGGCCACTGGAGAGGAAAATGCAGCAAAGAAAGGCTGCTGTCCTGTAGAAAACAGGCCGCCTATTGTCCAATCTCCAAGTGGGAAAGAAAACGCTGGTCAACAAGTACCTGATGGCTGAGTTGATGAAGCCAATCTGAAGGAAAAGCGACCAGCAGGGTGCTGTCCAGAAAACGCAGCAACAAAGGCTATGGATCTGGAAGAAAAACGCAGAGGAGAAGGTGCTGAAAACAGGGCTGAATCTGGGGCAGCAAAGAGGTTGCTAAACCGGGAGCGATGATACCATGAAAGAGTGCATAGAGCGGAAGCAGAGTGGCACTAGAATGTGCTGAACAGAGAGTGCAAGAGAGAGAGAGAGATATGGAGCAAACTATGCTGAATATACTGAAGCAAAACAGTCCCAAGCAAGAGACACAGATAGTCTCATAAGTGAGGGAGCAAAATATGTACAAGACTGAATGAAACAGGAGAGGCCAGCACCCACTATTTATAGTGAAGGAATGCTGGCCGACTGGAGATGATAAACAGGCCGACTGGAGCTGATGGACATGGCCGACTGGTAAATGCTAGAAAGGCTGGGAAAAATCCTAGAAAAATAGTAAAAAAGGGGTGGCCAGCCCACAAGCAAGGGCCATGCAAAAGGGGACCAAATGGGCATGAATGTGCTAATAGTATTGTCACGTGCATGATAAATGCCATGGACATTTTCAGGGCTAAATCCAGAAGGGGCAGCCAAGAAAAAGAGTATTAGAACTAGGACATGGAGCATAGAGTGCTGTTTGGCAGTGTATGGATTGGAGCAAAGGCATGAAGAAGGACTGTCGGCTGCGTTGGAGGGCTGTCAGGAGCAGAGGAGTGCTGTCGGCTGCATGAGGACCAGACGGCGATGATTATGGACATAAAGAGGGCAGTCGGCTGGTTGACCAGCAGTCGGACAGCAGGCCAATATTCCCAAGTGACTATAAATAGCATGGATGCTCATCATTGTACTCATTCTCTCCCTTATGGAGTGGATCAAGTTTAGGACAGATTTTGGGTGTGTTACACCTTTTGTATGAAGGCAGCCTAGGGCTGCAGAATTAGGTACCTTTTTGTACCATAGGAATATACTGAATTTCCAGCATTCTTCTCTCTCTCTCTACTCTCTCTTTATGTCTGCGTTTTGCATCAGCATGCTTCCAATAGTGTTTAGGGTTGAAAGAAGACTCCCAGAGCTTCCGCGTGTTACATTGGTATTAGAGCATCAGGCTCAGCAAAGCTAAACACTGAATCAGTCCCATATGATGGTGTACAGGTCCAAGGTACAGGAAAGTACACGGGTACGAAGCCCAAGGCAAGGAACAGAGGAATGGGAAGAGCTCCCAAGATGTTTGTTGGTGGTGTTCCACAAAGCCAGAGGGGATGGCAGTCCTGTGAGCCAGATAGGTTCTCGGGCAACGGTCCCAAGGGAGGATTATCTTGCAAGGGGTGATGTGAGAGTGCCAGACTCATTTCTCAGGAATGAAGACCAAGATAGTGTTCAGAGTCAAGACAGGAATGGATTGTGGACTAGATGGAATAGATGCATAGATCTTATTCTGAGACAGAGTGGTTTGGAGACCAGGCCGGGCTTTCAGAGAAAAGGGTTGCCAGGGATGGATGGATGGATGACAGGAGGGACTTCGGGAAAAGATTTGGGATGATGACAATCATCCAAGAGCAGGTTGGAATCCCGTCATCAGGTTTAGCAGAGGGGGATGCCATGTGCATGATAAATGCCATGGAAATTTTCAGGGCTAAATCCAGAAGGGGCAGTCAAGAGAAAGAGTATTAGAACTAGGACATGGAGCACAGAGTGCTGTTTGGCAGTGTACGGATTGGAGCAAAGTCATGAAGAAGGACTGTCGGTTGCGTTGGAGGGCTGTTGGGAGTAGAGGAGTGCTGTCGGCTGCATGAGGACCAGACGACGATGATTATGGACATAAAGAGGGCAGTCGGCCAGCAGCCCAATATTCCCAAGTGACTATAAATATTGGTACCCGATTGGTAGGATTCCTAGGACCATAGTGTCAAACCGAGATGCCAAGTTTATCAGTCATTTTTGGAGGGCATTGTTTGATAACTTTGGTACTAAATTGAATTTTTCTAGTGGATTCCACTCACAAACGGACGGCCAGACAGAGATATACAACCAGTTGGCCTTTGATGTGCTGAAGTGTTATGTCCACGATAAGCAAGGTAAGTGGGAATCATTTTTGCCTTTAGTTCAAGCTGTTTTGAATGATTCTTTTTCTTCAGCTATTGGAAGGACTCCATATGAGGCAGCATTTGGAAGACCTTTCCAATCGTTGTTGACTAGGACCTCGTCTTCAGTACTTGAAGCGAACAGAGTGACGGAGTCTTACCAGGAGATTTTAGAGTCAATAAAAGACAGGTTGGCTAAAGCGCAAGAGGCCTAAACTCGACAGGCCAATAAAGACCGAAGGGATATGAAGTTTTCGGAAGGGGATTGGGTTTATCTTCGGATTATGAAACAAAGGTTGAAACAGGTGGGCAAGCGATGCCCAAAGTTGTCATTCAGGAGCTTCGGACCTTTTCCCATCCAAAAGAAGATTAATGAGGTGTCTATGTAGTTAAAGCTACCTCCGAGTTGGACTATGCACGATGTATTTCACGTCAGTTGGTTAAATCCATATGTAGGTCCAATCCCTTCAGAAGTTAAAGACGAGGCGGAACCAGATATTGTTGATGAAGCAGAAGTTATGGTTCTAGAACAGATCCTTTTGCACCATTTCAAGCATGGCTTAGGCCGAAGACAAAGACAGTTTCTCACAAAGTTTCAGGACCGAGGGACCCACGAAGCGGTATGGCTTGACAAAGTTTTTTTCGAGGACTATCCCGCGTTATTGACGGATTATTTGGAGGCTATGCAGCTTCCGTCAAGTTAAGAAGAAGGGGATGTCACGTGCATCCCGCAGTTGGATGCCACATAGACATATCTGTACAGAAAGTGCACGACCTAGGATGGTAAGCTGGTCCCATGTGAGCCCAGTCTCCGGGACGAGTCAGTCGGGGATCCATCCCAGTCGTCCGAGGTCAGGTGTGCATTGTCTTGCACAGGAGTCCAAGGTCAGGTGTGCACTGTCTTGCACATGAAATAGTGCCAGTCCGTGCTGTGAGTCTCCCTCTGGAATGATGATAGTGATTTTGTGTATCTAGTATGATATTGGATGCCAGATCATTGTGAAGGTAGTTAGGGTTTGCTTTTAGGAAAAGGGGCCAGCCCATAGGGCTACCCCAAGTCTTTGTGTGGACATGGGGATAGTGTGAAACCACTCCCATGAAGGCCAGGAAGGCCCTGGCTGAACCCACTAGCCATGGAGGGGCTGTAGGACAGCTCTAGGGGCATGCCAGGGGCAGTCGACTGCACATCATGTATTCTGATGGTTGTAGGGCAAGTATGGGCTGCACATCATACAGGCTGCCTAACCCCCAAATTTCGTGCGAAACAATGCCCAACCCTTTGTTTTCAGGCGCCTAGTGTCCAGTCCTCAAGGGAAGAAAAGAACAAATTTTTCTTGAATTAATTCAGCATTTAATGCTGAATATCCCAGTCGTGGGACAAGATATAGCTGGCCGCCTAGATATAATGCTGGCCAACTGCTTATTAGAAGTAGTATAAATAGGAGAGCCATAAACCATTTGCGTTATCTCATACTTCACCAAGTGCTCAAGCAAATCAAGGGCCAAGAACAGCCAAGGAGTGCTAAAGCAAAGGGGTGAAGGACTGCAGGTCAAGGGCAGAGATTTCTCAGCCAAGAAACGTTAAGTTTTTGTATTTTCTTTTTCAGATTTACATCATTCCAATAAAGCAAATACATCATCGGTGGTGGGGGCCCTACGGAGGGTATTTGGGACCCAATATTGTGTCCTCTCCTTTCTCTCCCTCTCTCTCTCTATTTTTTGCACATCTTCATTCAGTTTTGTGCGTTAATTTCGTTGCGAAAAGTGTGCTGATTTCTGAGCATTGAAGTTACCGATCTTCCCCGAAGCTTCCACATGTTACAAGCTTAACCTTCACCTTCCAGTATTGTATTACTTGAGTCGTGTTGTGTTACAAAAAGTGAAGCCTCTTGCCCTTTATATAGGGTTCACCAAGGGCTAGGGTTGGGCTAACCCTAGATCCCTTTTCCACCCACATGCCCACTTTATTTGGGGTGTGTTCACACCTACATGACCTCTCTCTCACCCTTTACCACTTGTACATCATATATTTTAACATTCTAGGGCTGTTTTGTTGCTGTCCAGCCTCTCTCTCTCTCTCAGATTTGAGAGGGGGCTGATTGGTTTTGGAGCCTCTTTTCGTTGGAAAGCACTTGAGAGGAGTTTTGGAGTGCTGAGATTTGTGTTCTTTGTTGCTGTGGATATGGCTTCCCCCTGTACGAACAAGGATGACAAGTTGCATGGACCCAACTATGCTCATTGGAAGCTGCAAATGCAGATCTGGTTCATCCACAAGGGTTTGTGGGAGATTGTTCAGGGCAGTGAGAAGAAGTCCGAGCATCCTCAGAACTCTAGGAGGTGGACTCAGGATCAAGAGGATGAATTCCTTGCAGAATTACAAGACTGGGAGAATCGCGATTGCATTCAGTACTTGTGCGGACCATCAGAGAGGAGGTCTCATTGGTTGTGCAAACTCTCACTAGTGCTCATCAGGTATGGTCTAAATTGGAGGATCTCTTTGCTCAAGATTCGTCGATGAGGGCAGTTACCTTGCAAGGGTAACTCTACGGTTTGTTATTTCTTGCAGGCAGTTCTATGCAATCGTTCCTTGTGAAGGGCAAGGTTATCCACAACCAGTTAACTAGCAATGGGTGTTGCTGTGTCCTCTGCTTAGCTGGTTGCACTTATCGTCACCAAGCTTCCCCCGGAGTATGATGCGGTTTCTCGAGCTTTGCGGTGCTAGGTCACAACCACTCAGTTGGATTTTGATGATCTTAGCTCCCTACTCTTGGAGGAAGAGTCTGTTCCGTTTCTTAGGGTGAGATAAAGGTGTCTCTTAACAATTCTGATCAGGCACTTACTTCCTTTCAAAAGAAAGGTCGCAGTCCTTGCTTCTCTTGTGGGAAGAGAGGACATCTGTCCAAGGATTGTTTGTCCAAGAAGAGGGACAAGACCAAGGACAAGTCTTCATCTCAGAAAAAGGGCAAAGACATGACAAACGACAGTGATATAGATTTCTCTAGTAACACATCTAGGGCTCCTAGTGTGCTTCTGGCTTAGGAGGACCTAGATGGTGTACTTCTCTAGTATACATGCAGTTTCCCCCATGTGCTTCCAGCCAGAGGAGGCTTGTGGGCATGAGAGGGGATTGATTGCAGCTCCACTTACTGGTGCATGGGGATCGTGTCATGTGCAAGATATGCCATGTACATTCTCTAGAGCTAGTCCAGAAGGGGCAGCCAAGGAAAATATGAGTAGAACCAGATTTTAGGAGCATGTTGGGCAGATTTGGCAAGTGTGGACTTGGAGAAGGACTAGGATGCATTGTCGGCTGAACCAGAAGAAGGCGGCTGTACAAGAGGAAGGCGGCTGTAGGGCGCATCATCATTTGTGGATTTTATGACTAGTCGGCTGGCCGACCAGTAGTTGGCCAGCACTCCAATGATTAAAGAGGCCTATATAAGGCCCATGTGCTCATTGATAGAATCATTCAACTCCTTATGAGTTGGGTCCTAGTTTAGGACAGATTTTGGTGTATTCCACCTTTTATGTAAGGTAGTCTATGGTTGTAGATTAGGGTACCTTTCTGTACCATAAGAATATACTGAATTTCCAGCATTTCTCTCTCTCTCTCTACTCTCCCTTTTGTCTGCGTTTTGCATCAGCATGTTCTTTGTGGTGTTTAAGACTCCCATAGCTTCCACGTGTTACATTGGTATCAGAGCATCAGGCTCAGCAAAGCTAAACACTGATTCAGTCCCATATGATGGTGTACAGGTCCAAGGTACAGGAAAGTACATGGATACGAAGCCCAAGGCAAGGAACACAGGAACGGGAAGAGCTCCTAGGAGGTTTGTTGGTGGTGTTCCACAAAGCCAGAGGGGATGGCAGTCTTGTGAGCTAGATAGGTTCTTGGGCAACGGTCCCAAGGGAGGATTACTCTCCAAGGGGTGATGTGAGAGTGCCAAACTCATTTGTCAAGAATGAAGACCAAGACCGTGTTCAAAGTCAGGGCAGGAACATATTGGGGATTGGATGGAACAGTTGCATAGATATTATTCAGAGTCAGAGTGGTTTTGGAGACCAGGTCGAGTTTTCAGTGAAAAGGGTTGCCAGAGATGGATGGATGGATGATATTCCGAAGAAGCAGAGGGGGAAGCTTGACTCCAAGTCCCGCAAGCTTGTATTTGTGGGGTATAACTCTCTTTCCAAGGGATATAGATTGTATGATCCAGACAGGAACGAGATTGTTGTCAGCCGGGATGTGGTCTTTGACGAGCATGTTCCAGTATCCACTGTCGAGGAGCCGCCACTTCTTGGAGATCCAGAGGAGTCTGATGATGATTCCCAGACCATCATTCCAGTTGATCAACCTCAGTTAGCACAGGAGGTTGAGCCCGCAGCTGGAGTAGAGCCCTCGCGACCACAGGAGGCTCCACGATCTGTTCGAGTACCTAGGTGGTTGTTAGACACCCTTCGGGAGTTAGGTGTCACGGAGCTACCCTCCGAGTGGACCACAGAGGACGGCCCTCGAAGATCACATAGAGTCCGAGATAAAAGCAACACAGTGGAGCTTCTTCAGGTGAACTATGCTTTGATGTCTCGTATCATGCGGGACAAAGAGCCCACTTCCGTAAAGGAAGCCCTTTCACAGGATACTTGGAGGAAAGCCATTCAGGTGGAACTTGATGCCATCGAGAAGAACCACACTTGGGAGTTGGCACCGAGGCCGTCGAAGTGGTCAGTCATTGGTGTCAAATGGGTCTTTAAGACCAAAGATGCGTTTGATGGGTCGGTGGACAAACACAAAGCCAGACTTGTGGCCAAAGGTTATGCTCAGCGGCCAGGCATCGACTACGAGGATGTTAGAAGTCATCTCCTGTCTAGATTTATACACCAGGGCCTTTGTTGTGGGTGTGTCCGCCCTTATGAGGTGTTTTCCCATTTTTCCCCACTCTCCGTATTTTTCCCCTATTTTTTCCCATTTTTCTGAGGCTTGGGAGGGTTGCCAGAGGGTGCCAAGAGCAGTACAGTGCTGGCCGACTGGGTGTTGATCAGTCGTGGGCACTCTTGCTGCTGGCCGACTGGTTTTGATCAGTTTTGGACACTAGATTGCTGGCCGACTGCATTTATGCAGTCGTGGACCTTTTTATCAGTCGTGGGCTTTTCTTTATGCTGGCCGACTGCCCTTCCAGGGAGGTATATATAGGTCCTCAGCCCCCATACCTCATTTGTATCATTCCTCGGGATCTTCTTGTGTATATAGAGCAAAGTTACACGCCTACATCTGTCTCTCTCTTGTGCTGTTTTTCTGCCTGCGTTTTTGCTTTTGCTCGTGTTCCCAGATCTGGTCATCATCTCCGCTGCATATTCTGACATGGTATCAGAGCCTTAGGCTCTAGATAGGTCTTGGGATTTGTGTGAGCAAGAGGGGGACTGTTTTGTGGCTGATTGGTGGACTGTTTTGGGCTGATCGGGAAGAGGAGAAGCAAGAGGAAGGCGGGCTGATTTGCTGGACAGCCACTTGCAGGTATCAGTTCTTCTTTGTTCCCACCCACCCACCCTTTTCAGAGTACATCCCCGCTATGGCAGATCTGTTTGAGATGGCCGAGAGACATGTGAAGATCCCGACACTCCCCACGTTCCCGGTGGACCGTTAGTTGGACGGGAGCAACTACGGCATATGGAAGGTGATGATGGAATCCGTTCTGGAGTCCTACGATCTCGCCGATTTCGTCGTTGTTGGTGTTCCACGGCCGGAAGTAGAGGAAGGGGAGTTACCGTCAATCCGGAAGGACCGGGAGGCCCAGACACAGATGTGGGATCGTGTCAACGCCAGGGTCCGTTCGTTTATTTTCCTCAACTGCACACCACAGGTAATCAATCATGTCAAGCACATGACGCTGGCCAGAGGTATATGGCAGCATTTGGCGTCACTTTACAACAGGGTATCGCCCATGAAGAGGATTTCCTTGGAAGTACAGATGCGGGTTATGAGCCTTGCAAAGTCGTCGACGATGCGGGAGCATATTAACAAGTTGCAGGCTCTTCAGCAGGAAGTTCTCCAAGTTGGGAAGGAGATATCGTCAGAGGACATGGCCATCACGTTGCTGTCACATTTGCCCTCTTCGTACTCAGCATTTTACTCGTCTTTGATTACCAGTGGCAGGCTCAGCACCATCACGTGGGAGGAGCTTGTGCCCATGGTCCTGGACCAGGAGGAACGATTCACGAACCCTCCTCAGGGTGGAGGTTCGGAGGCCTTAACTGGCCAACGGTCGAAAGGCCGTAACACGGGCAAGGGGAAGGCTTCGTCGGAGAAGTCTTCTGAGAAGATGTCCGTTAGTGACCGCGAGAAACTGAAGGCAGAGAGGACCTGTAATGATTGTGGCGAGAAAGGCCACTACTGGAGACAGTGTCCCAAGCGGAAGACCGAGAAGGGTGAAGACTCCTCAGCAATCATGAAGACTCCGGCTTGTGTGCACCTGGAGGTGATGGACACCGATGCTTCATTTTCTTCAGGCAGGGAGGAGATTGGAGGACTCTCCGCAACGGATACTTGGGAGTGGATTCTCGATAGTGGTGCTTCCAGGCACATGACTCCTTCCCGTTCAGGTTTACAGGATCTCTGCAGGCTTTCTGGTCATATTCTTACTGGGGATACGTCCACTATCCCAGTTCACAGTGAGGGCAGGATGGAGATAGTTCCTGATGGCAGAGGGGGGAAGCATTCCTCCCAGGTGTTGTATGTTCCGGCACTTGGTTTTCATCTGTTGTCAGTGCATCAGGTGTGCAAGACTGGCGTACGGGTGGAGTTTGATGAGCATTTTGTTGCTCTCCGGGACAAAGCAACAGGCCAAGTGGTTTGGGAAGGTGGAGTGGAGAATGGAGTCTACAGGCTTTCAGCACTCTCTCTCCCAGGTCCTCAGGATTGTGATGAGTGGCAGTCTGGTAATGGCTACTCAAGTGTGGATACGCTGCAGGTGCGGGCTTTCCGAGACCAGGTGGTGGATAGCTTGCCAGTAGATGGCAGCAGTTGGCAGGAACTTTCCAGTACTGATGTTGGTTCTTGTGTTCGTGAGTCAGAGGAAGCTGAACAGGTCACTTATGCTCTGATGTCTCGTAGTGTTCGGGACGTGGTTTCTCCAGGCTTTGTGGTTCCGGATTCAGAGGGGGTGGTTGACAGGTTTCATCAGGTTTCCAGGACTTGCTTGTGCACCGTAACAGGTGTTGATCCTTGTGAGCAGTGTGATGTCTCTGTGACTCAGAAGCTGTATGGTTCATTGATCTGGTTGATGGACACCAGATTGGATGGGAGCTTCCTGATGAGGCAGTTGAGCTCATGGTTGCAGATGTCTCTTTGGGAGGCAGGATTGCGTTTCCTGTGGTTTCTGCGGCATGCGAAGGATCATGGACTCTTGTACACAGGAGGGGGATTATTGGATGGAGTCCGACTCCACGGTTGGAGTGACTCGGTTTGGGGAGGAGATCCGGACACGAGGAGATCTACTTATGGCCTAGGAGCAGTCTTACGGAGTAGGAGGTTACATTGCAGGTTTGGGCTTCCACTGGAGAAACCCATGGTCATCCCGAGGCACTTTGTTCGTGAACAGATCGTTGCTGATGACATCTTGCTGGAGTTCTGTTCGACGGAGGACAGTACGGTGGACCTCTTCACGAAGTCGCTCTCTCAGGATTTGCTCAGGCGGCACCCCAGCTCCCAGTGGTTGGTTACACAGCCAGGAGCTGAGAGGGGGTGTTAGAAGTCATCTCCTGTCTAGATTTATACACCAGGGCCTTTGTTGTGGGTGTGCCCGCCCTTATGAGGTGTTTTCCCATTTTTCCCCACTCTCCGCATTTTTTCCCTATTTTTTCCCATTTTTCTGAGGCTTGGGAGGGTTGCCAGAGGGTGCCAAGAGCAGTACAGTGCTGGCCGACTGGGTGTTGATCAGTCGTGGGCACTCTTGCTGCTGGCCGACTGGTTTTGATCAGTTTTGGACACCAGATTGCTGGCCGACTGCATTTATGCAGTCGTGGACCTTTTTATCAGTCGTGGGCTTTTCTTTATGCTGGCCGACTGCCCTTCCAGGGAGGTATATATAGGTCCTCAGCCCCCATACCTCATTTGTATCATTCCTCGGGATCTTCTTGTGTATATAGAGCAGAGTTACACGCCTACATCTGTCTCTCTCGTGCTGTTTTTCTGCCTGCGTTTTTGCTTTTGCTCGTGTTCCCAGATCTGGTCATCATCTCCGCTGCATATTCTGACAGAGGATACCTTTGTACCGACAGCACGGATGTCCACGATTCGGACCGTTCTTGCCCTTGCTTCTTCTCAGAGGTGGCCCGTGTATCAAATGGATGTAAAATCTGCGTTCCTTAATGGTGACCTGCATGAGGAGGTGTATGTTGAGCAGCCTCCAGGCTTTATTGTTCCAGGATCTGAAGGGATGGTTTACAGGTTACGTAAGGCCTTGTATGGTCTTAAGCAGGCTCCCAAGGCTTGGAATCAGAAGATTGATTCCTTCTTTATTCGGACTGGATTTCAGAGATCGATGCAGATCCGAACCTGTATCTCTTTCGGGAACGCGGCATGGTCACGCTTATCATCCTTTATGTGGATGATCTCATTCTCACCGGCAGTCATGTGGAGCACATTAGAGTGACGAAGGTTGCCTTCTCAAAGGAGTTTGAGATGACCGACTTAGGCTTACTCCAGTTCTTTTTGGGATTGGAGATCTGGCAGACCCAGAGGGGGTTTTTCGTCTCTCAGCAGCAGTATGTTCATGAGTTGCTTGAGGCCTTTGGGATGGAGAATTGCAAGCCTATTACTTCGCCGATGGACCCGAACACAAAGTTAACCGTTACTGTTTCTTGTGAGCCAGTTGATGCCTCGCAGTACCGGAAGCTGATTGGTTCATTGATCTGGTTGCTAAACACCAGATTGGACTTGAGCTTCTCCGTGGGGCTGTTGAGCTCTTTTATGCAGATGCCATTGAAGACTCATTGGGACGCAGGATTGCGGATCTTGCGGTACTGCAGAGTACGAAGGATCTGGGACGCTTTTACACAGGAGGGAAGAGTCAGGCTCCAAGGTTGGAGTGACTCAGATTTGGGAGGAGATCCGGACACGAGGAGATCTACTTCAGGATACAGTTTTACCCTCGGCTCAGGAGCAGTTTCTTGGAGCAGCAAGAGGCAGCCAACTATTGCCCTTTCTTCGACAGAGGCAGAGTACCGGGCTGCTTGTGAGGTTGTGTGGCTGCAGAGGTTGCTAGGCGAGATTGGGTTTCCACAGAAGGAGCCCACAGTCATCCAGTGCGATAACCAGAGTTGTATAGCTATTGCTCGGAACCCGGTCTTCCATGCCCGAACCAAGCATATAGAGATACATTATCACTTTGTACCTTAGAAGATCTTGGCTGGTGACATCTCGCTACTTTATTGTTCGACGGAGGACAATGCGGCAGACCTCTTCACGAAGTCTCTACCTCAGGCTACGCTGAGGCGGCACTCCAGCTCCCGTGGGTTGGTTTCATAGCCAGGAGCTAAGAGGGGGTGTTAGAAGTCATCTCCTGTCTATATTTATACACCAGGGCCTCTGTTGTGGGTGTGCCTGCCCTTTATAAGGTGTTTTTATCATTTTTCCTCACTCCCCGTATTTTTTCCTATTTTTTTTCATTTTTTCTAGTGGTGGGGAGGGATGCCAGAGGTTGGCAGGAGCACTTCAGGGCTGGCCGACTGTCCCATCTGCAGTCCTGTGGCTGGCCGACTGCTAGCCAGCTTGATCATATCCTTAGGAATCTTATCAAGGACCAGAAGAAGACATTGGATAGCACCATCACCGCCAAGAAGGACTTATTGACGCGCATGGGGAAGCTGGAGGCCGAAGCAGAAATATGGAAGGAAGAGAAGCTTACCATGCAAGAGGAGTGGGAGAAGGAAAAGCTCGCCATGCAGGAGGAAATCAACCTTTTGACGGGCGAAGTGGCATCCTTACGCGATCGTCCACGGGAGGAAGGAGAGACTCTTGAGGTGGACAAAGAGGCAATCAAATCACCAAAACCCTCACCCACACAATCGAGGGGAAAATGGAGCCGGCCCGCGAAGGATGGGTAGAAGTGATGAAGAAGAACATCAAAAAGGAGGTGCAAGAAGATGTACAAGTGATGAAGAAGAACATCAAGAAGGAGGTACAAGAAGATGTACACATGATGCAGTCTACTCTTGATGAAGAGAAGATGCGACGGATCCGGCGCCTCAACATCCGAGTCACAGGGATACCAGAGAGCACTGTCTTCACGCCTGAGATTGACGGGCGGAACCTATGTACCAAGCTGGGACTAAAGGAGGATGAGGCGGCACGCAAAGAAGGGAAGAAGGCACATTATAGGGATGGTCACATCTACATTGATGGGAAGAGGGTCGAATAGCACCATCTGGCCTATGAGACACGGAGGAAACAACATGAAGACAAAGAGATACACATAGCAGTCTGGAACTGTAATGGAGTCCTATGGACACATCCAGGGAGACTTGAGGAGGTGATCGAGGGCCGGGATATCATCTTGATGACAGAGACGCATGAGAGCCCGGAGAGGGGCTTACCACGGGTTGAGGGTTATTAGTGGGAGTCAGCTCACCGACAAGGGATGAGACAGGCCGCCTCCCGAGGTTCAGGAGGTATTGCAGTGCTTTTCAGACATGGGTTACATGAGCATGTTCGAGTCGTAGCACGAGACTCGGAGGCGAGATACATGTGGATTAGCTTACACCTCTCGGAGACTAGATGGATTTATATCGCCCTTTGCTACTTTCCTCCAAAGGGGTCGCGGTTTGCCACCACCGAGGAGCCGGGTGGAGGAGAGGCTAGTGAGTCTCCATACTCTGTCTTATCTGAGGAGATCTTATACTATTCGACACTGGGAGAAGTCTTCTTGATGGGGGACTTCAATGCACGGACTCAGAGCAGACAGTGCGAGATCTATGACTTTGAGGATCCCTTGAGACTAGAGCCGCTAGCTACAGAGGATACAGGGACCACTCGGATCTCCGCTGATGGAGGAGCTGACAGCACTGGATATGGGCAACATTTGCTGGAGCTTGGGGCCCGACACCATCTCGTTATTTATAACGAGATGACTCAGTGGCCAGATTCAGGTGGGTTGACTTGCTTTCCAGTGGGAGGCGGCAGTAGTATAGTGGACTATGTGATGGGATCCCGAGAGGCAGCAGATATGGTGTCTCACTTCACCGTACCACCATGCCCCATTGGGGCGGATCATACATACCTATCCCTCACTTTCAGGAGCTTACTGGAGACCCACCCACCCATCATACAGCCACCATGCACTATTTTCCACTTCACTCAGGACCTAGCCGATGTGTACGACTATCATGTTCATGATCAGCTATTTGCCTTAGATCCATTGGCACCCATGGCTATGCTCACCTCCTAGCTCTCACATGTACTGCACACCGCAGCCGCGAGGAGTTTCCCATACCACATACAGACAGGACAGCCACCTACATCTGGGAGCATGTCCCAGAACCGATGGTATGATGATGAGTGCAAAAACCTTTACCGCAGTCTCTGAGTGCAGAGGGCTCGCGGGGAGATCACCCAGAGGCAGGCAGGCAGGAGGATGCATACTCTCACCTGCCGTAAGCGGCGAGCTTATGAGGAGGCTCAGTACTGGGACACATATCACATGCTCATGAGCAGAGATGCTGCTGCTGCTTGGAGGAGACTTAGAGAGCCCCGCCCTCCCACACCTATTGCCGATCCTCGGACCTGGCAGACATATGCAGAGAGACTTTATGATGTGCCTGCACAGCCCCTATACCACAGCCCACAGAGCCATGCTCCACAGTCTCCACCTTCTTCACCCCACCTATAGTTAGGAGGGCCATATGCCGACTCCAACATGGACGGGCAACAGATCATACAGGATTACAGGGAGAGCATCTCATCTATGCTATTGACACATTGGCACCATTTCTTGCTCATCTCTTCAACAGAGCTCTGTCAGAGGGGTTTCCGGCTGAGTGGACGATGCACACTATTGTGCCGATCCATAAAGCGGGAGATGTACTAGACCCCGGGAACTACAGGACCATCATGATTGGCCATATATTGGCCAAACTATACGGAGCAGTTTTGGAGGCAGAGCTGAGCAAAGGTTGGGGGATTGAGAGCAGCAGGTCAGGCAGGCTTCCGTCGAGCCTTCTCGACCATCGACCACATTTTTACATTGAGGTGCCTGATTGATCAGGCCAAGGCATGGAGGCAACGGCTCTATTGTTGCTTTGTGGATTTCCGCAAGGCATTTGATACTGTGCCCAGAGAGCGCCTCTTTCGGCGACTACAGACACTAGGCATACCTTCAGACATGATGTGGGGCATATACAGGCTATATGAGCAGGTCTTTGGGAGAGTCCGATACCCAGCAGGGTTGTCCGACGCAGTTGCTAGCACCATTGGTGTGAAACAGGGGTGCCCGCTCTCCCCCACGCTCTTTGGGCTCTATATTGATGAGGTGGTCGATTACATCACACAGGGAGGAGGCTCTGGGGTTGAGCTATCAGGTATTACTGTCCATGTTATGCTTTATGCTGATGACATCGTCTTGGTATCCGACACGCACGTTGGGCTTCAAAGACAACTTGTGGCTCTTGATGACTTCTGTGCACAGCAGGGGCTCACAGTGAACCTTGGGAAAACCAAGGTTATGATCTTCCACACCTCACCCGCAGTCAGGAGCCACACTACTCTCACATTAGCAGGAGGGCGGGTTGAGGTGGTGAGCTCTTATGTTTACCTTGGCATCACATTTACTAGCTCAGCTGGACGCTTCTCCATGGCTCATGTAGTACGAGACAGAGTGACCCGGGGGTATGCAGCTCTTGCTGGCCTTGAGCGTCAGTGTCATCAGGCACATTTTCGGGAACCCCGCACGAAGGGGTGGCTCTTTGATACATTAGTGACACCAACCTTGATGTATGCAGCAGCGAGGGCTTGCAGCCTCCACATGGGTACAGCTAGAGAGACCACAGATCTTGATGCTCTCGAGGATGATACGCAGCAAACCATCCGTCCTGCACGACATTGTTCGAGCTGAGTTTTCTGCACCACCTATGGCAGTGGAGGCATTGTTCCAGACGATCTCCTTTATATGCAGGATGAGGGAGATGCCCACGGGGAGATTATCCCGTCGAGCTTTTGAGGCATCCAGACAGCTGGCCGAGGCTAGACACACTGGATCTTGGTATGCACAGATGCTACAGTGGTTCTCACATCATGGGATAGACATTGAACGGTTGCCACCTTTTCAGTATGATCAGTCTGCTCCACGGGGTTACCTCTCTCTCAATGAGAGGAACAGAGTGATGAGACAGGACATATGGCAGCACTACATACAGGAGACATGGACAGCACCAGAGAGCCCACTACCACCGAAGATGCTGTATTACAGAGACCACTTTATGAGCATCTCAGGGGATGGGTTTATACATCGACCGCGGTACATGGATGTATACATGCCACACAGCTCTCGCGTTGCTATTGGACAGCTATGAGTCTCATCACATCAGCTAGAGATAGGGCTGGGAGAGCGGCATGGGTTCCCAGAGCTGAGCGGATATGCAGATTGTGCCGCGAGGAGGTGGAGACTGAGGATCACTTTGTATGTAGATGTAGAGCCCACAGAGGATCAGAGATAGATATGCAGGATTGTTTGAGGAGCACTCTTCACTACTTAGTTGATGGAGGCCTCGGACCAGCGAAGCTTGGCAGACTACTACTAGAGCTTCATAGTTCTCGAGAGAGACTCCTCCAGACACCCGCTCCCACTAGGGGTGGGAGACAGTCCCAGCTCACAGATTTCTTCCAGAGAGCTATGCCAGTGCCAGCTGATGTACCACGTGGGGTGACCGCACAGAGAGCAGAGGAATTGAGAGCCCGGAGGAGACCTAGACAGACTGGACATAGAGCACCCCGACTCCGTCACCGAGAGATAGCAGCTATCCGAATGACACACCAGATGGAGACACAGGAGAGGCTAGCTCGCTTTCATTCAGACTCAGGGTACATGTTCACGCCATTCACAGCCTCAGCATCGGCGATGTATGATATCTTATATCCCTCTTACGGTACTAGATGGAGTTAGACATAGATCTGCATAGCATGCTTGTACTACCCCTTCAGCATATAGAGATGCATCTTGCCTTAGCACTCCATCCACATCCCCACCCCCCCCTATATTGTTTGTATATGGGCTCCACCGATCCATGATGATTCACAGTTGTATCCAGACACATGCACACTTTTTCTTTTCTTTCTTTTCTTCCGATGACCGGAAGAACACAGTTGTATTATTTTTTGTCTCATAGGCCGACTTTGGCCTCTCGTAGACGTTAATATATCTTTCTTTCTTTTCTCTCTCTCTCTCTCTCTCTCTCTCTCTCTCTCTCTCTCTCTCCCTTCTATCTGTGTTTTGCATCAGCATGTTCTCAATGGTGTTTAGGGTTGAAAGAAGACTCCAGAGAGAGAGAGAGAGAGAGAGAGAAGACTCTAGGATGATGCACATCAAATCAGCCCCAAAAACTTGCTTTAATAGAGTCGATTTGCTCAAAAATAGCATGTGCTTTTCCTTTTTGGCCCAAAATAGTTGAACTTGCCCAAATATATCAACTTTAAGCTTTTCTTGGCTTGTACTCCAAGTTGTAGCCAAAAATATTAACTTTTATGCTTTTCTTGGCTTGATGCACAAGTTTCATCTAGGCACCTCCTTTTGTCCACCTGTCCAAGCCCAAGATAATAATATGTCTAGCCTAGCTTTAATGATGTGTGAACACACCGACTTATAAACATTATAAGTCACTTTATTGAATAAAATCCGATGCTGCTCATGCTGTATGGCCATCTTTCAGGCCAAACCATGCCAATGAAATGCTCTAGCTTTCTTTTGTGGAAAATCCCCGTTCACACCTTGCTGCCGGTGAGTGTGTGAAACACTGGTCAAGACTGGTGAAGGGACCAAATGGTGACATCCCCTCCGTCTTATAAAGCAGTTGTCCGCAATTGTATAAACCTAATACCACTAAGATATCCTTCAAGTATAGCAGATGCACTGTCAATCCATGATATTTCATAATTCTAGCCATAAATCCAGATCCACGATCCAACACTAGATACGAGCACTAGAACCAACCGTATCAAGAAAGAAACTTTATCCATATCCTGAATCAACAGCTCTGATAATAACCAAACACAGGCACAATAGCCAACTGTGTCCCAAAAGTCCATAATTCCATAAGCCGGATAATAACTAGACACAGGCACAAAAGCCAATTGTGTCCCAAATATCCATAAATCCATAAGCTAGATAATCAATAGACACAAGCACAAGAGCCAACTGTGTCTGAAATATCCATAATTCCAGAAGTAGCTTTAAGTACCTGCAAAAATAAAGAAGCAACATACATAGCCACAAAACATCTTGCCATGCCATTGGACTGCATAAGGACACCACCCCTATGATCCATACACATGCCCAAGCCATATGGTTCACCAGGGCAACAACCCTTACATGAAACCATACATGCTCACCAGGGTTTCCCCTTCCACGAGGCTCGCCAGGGTTTCCCTTTCCACGAGGCTTTACTCACCAGGGCAACTACCCTTCCATGAGTTCATGCGACACTCACCAGGGTTACGACCCTTCCATGAGTTCATAGAAAGAATTCACTCACCAGGGTTACCACCCTTCCACAATGAACATGCTCGCCAGGGTTTCCCCTTCCACGAGACTTCACTCACCAAGGTTACCACCCTTCCATGAGTGAATCCAGATCACATGACCCTCGATGCAAACATAAGTCCCCAACCAAGAAGGCGTCATGTCCACTCCACCACATGCACTCCATGTCGGTACTTAGAACATACACTTTAGAGGAGAGATGGGCTCAAGTTCACTCTTACCACACGCACTCTGTGTTGGTACTCCGACCGCACACCTACGAGGAGAGGTGGGCTTAAGTGCACTCTACCACGTGCACTCCTTGGTGGTATCTTGATCACAGACCTGGAAGGAGAGGTGGGCTCAAGTGTAGAAGATAAGATGAGAATTAAGTCACAGGCATAAATATCTTGGTTCTCCATAAGCATGTCCGTGACAGATAATTTTTACAGGCATTTCGGCCCCCCATAATTTTACAGGCATTTAAGCTGCCAATAGTTTTACAGGCATTTCGGCCATCAATAGTTTTACAAGCATTTCAGCCGATAAAAGAAATCCATAGATAAATCCTCGATCCATAAGATATCCATAAATTCCAGAAATCCATTGTATCCCAAATAAAGGGAGCCAAAAACATACTCCATCCTAGTAAAAAGGAACCAAAAACTCAGTCCATAGTCCTTGGTCATGTCTACATGAAAAACCATATAAACCAAGCTTTTCAACCATAATGTTTACCTGAAACAATTCAAGGCAAACAAACAACACACAATTCTCCTTGTATAGGCATACAAGGGTTAAGTGTCCAAAAACACTTACAAGAATTTGCAAAAAAAACAACTTTGTAAAACTCAAAGTATACTTAGCTTTTATCATTGCCAGGTTCGTTATGAAGCCAAAAGAAATATCTCCTTAGCATACCATAAGATATCTTGAGAGATAGCTCCATATAGCTTGCTCGTAAACTTGGTTTATAATCCACAATAATCCATATGGAAAGAGTGTTGAACAGAGGCACCTAAAACCAACTCCATACTCTGAGGATAAAATCTGTGAATCCATAAATCCTTAGACCAAGCTGCCTAGTGCTCATGTTCATGACTGCTTCCATAAACTCAATAGCAAAATTGTTGGTCAATGTAGTCCCCACTTTTGATCTTTTCTCTTTCTCATTGTTGGAAGGAAGCCTCTTGCTTACGAGAAAGCCTTTGCTCTGATACCAATGTCACAAGTAGGGGGGCACTCGGAACGATAATAATAAATAGACCAACACTTCAAATACCAAACAAAGCATGGAAACATAGCGGAAGAACCATAAACAACACAATAACACCACACTGAGCCGGAACGGCCGGCCCCCCGTAGGAACTTCTTTATTGATATAGAAGTTTTTACAAGATACCAAGGTGCGGGTGCATACACCACTGGATTTTTCCACAAAGCATCATCACAAATCTTGCCCAGATAAACTATCTAGTGCCAAGATACAAACATCTCTTGGAGCTGTCCAAAACTGTTCCAAAACAGTCCCCAAAAATCAGCGCATAAACCATCCATAAATCAGCCCAGTACAGAGCCAAAGCTGCCCCAAACTCTGTGCCAAATCAGCCCCAAAACTGAGCCTCAAATCAACCTCGGAAGAGCTCTCAAATCAACCTTTGAAAAAACAGTCCATAAAAACAGCCAAAATAGTCCTTTGTTATGGAAACTTGTACCGCCTTCTGTACGACTGCAGCACCACTGTATCGCTGCTGTACCATCCGTACAATCAGCGTAGAGAGAAGAGGAGGTGCTGTATAGCCTCTGTACGGCCTGCGCAAGAGAGAAGAGGCAGGGCAATATGCTGTACGGTGAGTGCAACAGGGAGAAAAAGGGCTGCCCGACTGTTGCCTCAGCTCGGAGAGTCTATTTGCTCAAAATCGGCATGTGCTTTTCCTTTTTTGCCCAAAATAGTTGAACTTGCCCAAATATATCAACTTTAAGCTTTTCTTGGCTTGTACCCAAGTTGTAGCCAAAAATATCAACTTTTATGCTTTTCCTGGCTTGATGCCCAAGTTTCATCCAGGCGCCTCCTTTTGTCCACCTGTCCAAGCCCAAGATAATAATATGTCTAGCCCAACTTTAATGATGTGTAAACACACCGACTTATAAACATTATAAGTCACTTCATTGAATAAAATCCTATGCTACTTATGTTGTATGGCCATCTTTTAGGCCAAACCATGCCAATAAAATGCTCTAGCTTTCTTCTGTGGAAAATCCCCGTTCACACCTTGGTTCCGCTCAATGTGTGAAACACTGGTCAAGACTGGTGAAGTGACAGGGTCCATGGTTGCATCTTCATCAACTTATCTTCTTTAGACTCTTGCACACTATGAGCTGTATAGGGGGTGTTAGAATTAGTGCATCTCAGTGTATTTATTGGCTTTACCCATTTTGGGTATTTTATTCATTTACTCCTATTTTAGGGAGTCGTGGAGCTATCGGCTAGCTCTATGAGTAGTCAGCCAGCTCCCACATTGCACTATAAAAGGAGGCATCCCATTGTGCACTTCATCATCCCGTCCCTTGCGCATTGTTCAACATCTCTTGTTGGCTATTACCATTGTAAAGCTGTTTGCTATTATAAAAGGTAATCTTGTCCACAAGCTCTCTCTACTCTCTCTCTTGTTCAGTTTATGCTTCTTCCTGTGCATCCAACAAAACCTTTATATTGTGTAGAGAGAAAAAGTGCCCCTAGTAAGCCCCCCTTCACACAGTCACTACCACATATGTAAAATCCTACAGTCAATTTTAGGCACCTCTTTATTACCATCACATGAGTACATTGCTCTATGTATCAGATCACATTTCGGGAATTCCAGCATATGTAATATGCTCATACGTTAAAATAATTTCTTAGTGACATAATCTTTGCATGGATTTTGGTGCATGTGCCAAGACATTCACAAAAATACATCACATCTCTACAATGGTGTCACCAAGAAGTTCTCATGAGCCTTGCATCCGTGTATGCAAAAGGGAAACTTGCTTGT
This sequence comes from Cibotium barometz, assembly GCF_041138505.1. Taxonomy (NCBI): domain Eukaryota; kingdom Viridiplantae; phylum Streptophyta; class Polypodiopsida; order Cyatheales; family Cibotiaceae; genus Cibotium; species Cibotium barometz. The sequence continues at coordinate 61,403,612 of NC_141051.1, forward strand.
CACAAGAGTTACGTGAACATCTCTTCTTTCAAATGGAGAACATGCATCCATAGGCATCCCAAGTTTAGGCATTTCTAGGTTTATTGCAACAGTCATCTCCGTTAATACGAACTTTATCTTAATTTTATTTGCATAAGGCTTTTCTTCACTTTCCTCAAGTTGAGGGGTTCAAATTTTGACTTTTGTTTCTCATCGAACAAAGGTGGTCACTTCGAGCAACAGCTTCCAAAACTTTAAGACACACGACCCTGTTGGCTCAATAGGGTGGAGAATGGCCCTAAGTCCATTTTTCAAGCACAATGTGTATGCACTACTTTTGTACATGTTTCTTGCATTGTTGATGAGCCAGTGTGTGACCGTGTACCATAGTGCATGGGTGCACGTGACATTTCTGGAGGGAATGATGTGCCGGATGGGATTGCTAAAGGAGTGGATCCATGGTGTTTTCAGACTTTACTCGGCCTCTCACAGTCAAGTTCTTATTTAGGGAGCCAAAGGTGGCAGATTTCTCCTTTCTCGCTTAGTCCGGCAAGGCTGCCCTTTAGCACCGTATCTCTTTCTATTTGTTGCCGAGGCCATGAGTAGTTTCCTCTCAGCTCAGGAGACTGGGCTTCAGGTATTTCGGGGTCTTCCCCATCCCTTCCCAAGAGGGGCTACTAGACTCTGAGTTTGCAGATGACACAACAACAAGATTATCAAGAGATGAGGGAAAACTTCAGAGGTTTGCAGAGGCAATAGAGATCTTCTATCGTGCAGATTAATTGGCACAAGTCGTGTGGATTTTGGGTTGGCTCGTCCCCGCCTTGACTTGGCATCCAGTTGAGGCTTTCGAGTGGATCCTGATGGGCACTCTAGTCTGTTATCTTGGATAGGCATCAATATCTCCTTAGATTAGTAGCTAGCCCCTCTTCTTTTGAGCATTCTGAAGAAGCTTCTATATTGGAGTTCAACGAGGCTTTCCTTAGCCGGCCGAGTAGTGGCAACGAACCAAGGTTCTTCTTACCACCATGTGGTATATCACTTTCGAATCCCGTAACACTCAGTGTTTTACCATTGTGGATCGCTTTAGTAAATTCTGCATGCTCATCCCATGCAAGCATACGGCCATAGCCTTTGCTTGGCAGTTTATGGCGCGGATGAGAGCTTCATGGCAGATTAGTGAGATCAAAGCCCCCCTTGGAGGACTTCATGGGATGCACGTTACAAAGGGTGAGGGTGATTGGATTCCATGCACATGAGTGGCACGTTGACCCACCATCGGCCAAGGTTGCCGGGGAGAGACTAGCGTTTTTGGATTTGGGAAAGCTTGCCCATCACACGCCTCCAATGGGACCCAGGGGAGTGGACTTGGTGTGATCTTGTGCCTGGAGGAGACTCCGGGTAGCCCATTTTTTGCATACACCACGCGTCTTGGCCGCGGGATCCAGATGCCCGAGGTCGAGGGCGCTCCGGCAGTAGCAGGACACTGGTAGTCTTAGGGTCTCTCATTGCACTTTCTCTTAGATTTCTGGAAGAGGCACTTGGATAATTTTCTACCTCAGAAGATCAATCTCTTTGTGGCTACTGGCACATAGGAGTTTGGCAGTAGGCACGTGGTTGGCCATTGGAGCTAGACCAGCATCATGTTCGAGATGTGGCTATCCCCAAGAGTCTCAGTAGCGACATTTTGGGATTGTCCGAAGGCTCAGTAGGTTTGGTAGCGGATTCTCTGTGCCTTCACTATAGACAGGGCCTCTTCTCGTACTATTACTTGGGGCACTGTCGCTTGCGCAACTGAGGCCGAGGTTGTCATGCCTTATGAGGAGGAAGGTGGGGGACTAGCCCTTTAGGTCTCACTTTCGCATCTCAATAGTACGAGTCCCAGTCCCATCTACTGGTCACTGGACTCGTGGTTCGAGCTAGAGATGGGAGATTTGTTGCGGATTTGTAGCAGCATTGCCACATGGCACATTAGGAGAGCTCGATGCAGTGAAGTCATCGAAGGCACCCACACCCTGCCTACAGAGCCCATTAGGAGCATCTGGCTCAACATTATTCATACCCTCCACGGCCAATGGGGAAGCTTCAGGGTGGTTTTGACAGTATGCAACTTGGTTCTTTTCTCACAGATAGTGGTGGTGAGCCCACTTGGCACTATAGACCACTTGTGTGGTTATCCCCTCCCCCATCCCTTGTATGAGATAGCGTTCTCCTCATAAAGCGGCTTGCCAGAGGAGAAGTGCATACTTCCCCTCTTTTTTGTTCTTTGATCCTTGCTCTGTACTACATGGAGGCGAGTTTGTACTTAGCCTTTTAAGGCTGTTTTCTGTTAACTAATAGAAGGATCTTGTTTCCAAAAAAAAAACATAAAGATAAGAGTACATACTATATGGAAAATTACTCTACTACTAAAATAGACAAGGTCGGTCCATAGTGTGAACCCGAGTACATGAGCCGGCTTTGTAACTATGCCATAACTCTAGTAAACCAAAGTGACTGTCTCTCACAGCCTGGAAACCACTGGCGGCATATCACCCATACTCTCACCAACCATGATAGTGGCATAAGTGCGGAGCTGCCATCCTGGCGTGTCATCCACACCCGCACTAGTTGGGCTAGATATATCAACATGGCCAAGCGGGTGGATTCTTAAAAGCCCATGCACCAATTACATCTCTCACCACATGCCCTTGTTTATTAGATATGACGACACTATCTCCTTGGGTTTGGTACCGAGATTTTCAGCATGCCTTACATTTTCTATGGCGGTCTTCTTCTTGGAAGTCCATATCTCCTTCACAATATATATAGCCTTTAGATCAGTTGTCTTCTTCTCTTGATAGCACCACACTTGATGCCACAATATCTTCAATTTCAGGAGTTGCTCTTCTTGGGGTGCTCTTTGGTCTCCTTGATGCATTGATGTGGCTTCCACATAGCTGAATGAATGGCTTGGGGTGCTCCTTGGTCTCCTTGACGCATTGGTGTGGCCTCCACATAGTCGAATGAGTGGCTGGCCATTATGCTTTAATCAACTAATAATGAAGGCTCCCAAGACAAGACTATCGTCGGAAGCCGAGAGTTTGATACCAATGTATGGGAGAATATGCGGATCTCAAAGCACTTAACTATCAACTCAATCAAATGAAAATACCACAAAGCCAAGACTCCCCCTCCTTAAATCTTTATCACCGAAGGATTATTTGTCGTACAAGCTCGTGGGTGATCAATAGATCACCATATTTCCAATATAATAGAATGAAGAAAACAAAGATCAAACAAATGTGTTGATTAAATGGGTCCAATTGAATTCTTGCCAGCTACCTACCGAACAAAGGAATTCTCATCACATGCATATATATGGCAGCTGATAAGGAGTCTCCGTGTCACGTGCATTCTACACTTGGATGCCACGTGGACATATCTGAACAACAGGTGCAGGATGTGGATATATATATATATATATATATATATATATATATATATATATATATATATATATATATATATATATATAGAGAGAGAGAGAGAGAGAGAGAGAGAGAGAGAGAGAGAGAGAGAGAAATGAAATGAAATGAAATGTTATATTAACGTCTTCAAAAGGCCATAATGACCTATGAGACCAAAAGTTACATCATGGTGGATCTGATACAATGTCTGGATAAAAAAACCCAGAAAATGAAAAATAAAGATGATACTACTGGCACCTAGAAAATGAAACTGGAACTGGAATATAGCGAGGGGGGGGGGGGGGGGGGTACGCTATGGAGGTGAGTGGAATATAGTGAGAGGATACAATATCGTGTGGGACGGAGGGGTACACTATGGAGGTGCCTCCATCTCATAATATGTGCCGCATCGGACACTGGCGGATCTCCTTAATATCCTCTGTGGTCAGCACCCTGACTGGGTGTCCCGCATGCCTCGCAAGAATAATCCGAATCTGCCGCTGCAACCTCCGTCTATGTTGGGATGCCCCCCTCCGTAGTCGTGGGCGTCTGGACCACCCAAGCTCAATCGCACGATCAATCAGTGTACCCCTGGTGTGGGCGGTATCCATGTCCTGCTGCTGCTGTGGTCCATCTGGCGCAGTGATGGCTGGACTAAAGAAATCTGTAATGTGCCTCTGAGTCTGGCTCTGTGTGCGTAAGCAGGCTATCTCTATGTCTCCGCAGCTCAAGCAAGAACAATCCCAAACACGTCTGGTCCTGGTATCCCATGACTCTGGAAAGTGGTCCAAAACCCTCTCTGAATAAACAGTGGAAATGACCACGTATCTCATAGTATGCAGTACAATGGCATATATAATGTAGCTCTGTCTCTGGCTTCCCATGGCATACTCGGCATATCCTGGCCTCCGCTGGTATACCTCTATATCGGCCAATCTCAATCTCAAGCTGGTGTGAGGATGTGCGAATCTGACCAATAGCACATCGTGCTGCATGAGACAAGTGTACATCCATGTAACTGGGTCTGATCACAAAACCATCTGCTGTGAGCTGAAGAAAATGCTCTCTGTAGAAAGCCATCTTCGTGCCCAGCTCCTCAGTCGGCTGTATCCATGTCCTCCTAATGTCCAGCTGAACTAAATCCTGACGGATGAGTCTGGTAATCTCTGTCCGTGTGAGAGTGAGAGAGGGTGCCTCCAGAGAATACTGGAAGGGAGGCAATCTGTCCATGCTAAAACCATGTGCTTGGAACCAAGATGTCATCTGTCCATACCAACAAGCCGTGTCTCCCTGTAAAGCTAACTGTCGGGAGGACTCCAGGGCGAGGCGTGCATATCTGTCTCGGTGGAGATCCCACAAGCCATGTATGTAGGAGACTGATCTCGTAAGAGCCTCAATCACCAGAGGGGCAGCCGCCAGCTCTGCTCGAATAATCTCATGAGGTACCACGGCCTTGGCTCTAATAATCCTAGCAATCATAGATACCAAAGGCCTCTCCATACCTCTCCACCCGCCTGCGCTGTGATGGCCCACTCAAGGTCCCCATATCTGCACTCCATAAAGCATAGCTGATGTCACTAGTGTCAAAAAGCCAAAGTTTCGTTCGAGGTTCCTGAAACTGAACCTGCGAACACATCCTCTCCAAACCACCCAGGGCTGCATGTGCTCTAGTCAATCTAGTCTCTGCTGCTCTCCTCATCGAAAACACTGGCCCACTGAATACTACCCCAAGATATGTATATGCATCTGTATACTCCACAATCTCTTGCCCATATGTAAATGTGGAAGCTGATCGCCTAACCCACTGTGGCGTGGTGTTAAACACCATAACCTTGGTTTTGCCAAGGTTGACAGACAATCTACTATCATGTGCAAACTCATGTAAAGCATCCAGATGACGCTGCATACCCTCAGGGGAATCAGAGATCAACACAATATCATCAGCATATAACAATAGTGGGATCCATGTACCTGCTAGCTGGGCTCCTCTGTCCCCCAATCTCTCAATGTAGTCAGAAGCCTCATCCACATACATACCAAACAGTGAAGGAGATAACAGGCTTCACTCCTATAGTGGAGTGAACCAAAGTAGAGACCCCCTCTGGGGTGCGTACCTGTCCTGCAACTGATCTATATAAAGCCATAATCCCCCATATGAGCTCTGTGGGTACCCCCATCTCCTGTAATCGCCTCATCAATCTGGCTCTGGGCACTGCCATGTGCAGTCCCCATATCTACCAAATATCTCCCATACTCTGTGCACTCCACATCCTGTGAGCGTCTGTCTAATCCCATATCCAGAGTGTCCAGCTCTCTCAGCATCTCCTCCGAGGTATCATAAAAGGCTGTCTGGCGGTTGCCCGTCCGGGCATTAAAGTCCCCTAACAGGATGATGTCTCCATCCCTAGAGAACTCCCATATGTCATCATCTAGCACAGAGAAAGGAGACTGCCCTCTAGGTGCTGCATATGTCGATGTACTAGGAGCAAAATAGCATATGGCAATATACAGGAATCTGCCTGTGTCGGCCCTCAGTCTCACCCACATATATCTGGCCTGATCATCTCTCCGAACGATGTGTAGAAGCGGTTGCAGCTCCTCCCTGAAAAGAACTGCCACCCCTCTTGATCCTCTACTACTGTGTACCGATCTCGTCCCTACTCAACGTCCTCAAATGGAATGATATATTAACGTCCTCAAATGGAATGATATACAAGAGAGAGAGAGAGAGAGAGAGAGAGAGAGAGAGAGAGAGAGAGAGAGAGAGAGAAATGAAATGATATATTAACGTCCTCAAAAGGCCAAAATGACCTATGAGACCAAAAAGGTTACAACAATTGGTGGATCTGATACAATGTCTGTGTAAGAAAAGCTAAAACAACTAAACAACTAACTGAAATTGAAACAACAACTATGAGGAAAAGTAAGGTACTAGGAGCTTCTAATGGATAGCATCTGGGAAGGAAAACTCCAGCAACAAAGGTAAGCATCATATACATCACTATCCAAAGATGTCTCTCATCGGTCGATGGCGGATATCCCTCTCTGATCCCCTCCCTCTCAAGAGACCCTCTCCCTATGTCTACGTAGCTCCAACAAGTATAATCTGAGGCATCTTTGATCCTAGTATCTCATGACTTTGGAAAGTGGTCCGAAGCCCTCTGTGAACAGGCAGTGAAAACGGCCAAAGTGGCCTATGAGACCAAAACATAGTACACAGATGATGGTGTCTCATCAAAAGTAAGACAAAAAGGACTAAAAATGTCCTAAAACAGTCCTAAACAGCTATGAAAGGAAAATACTCCTACTGAGGTACAACAAAAGTGTATAATATCTACAACTAGCATAAGATTGGTGTAATCTGCTCATCTCAGTATCTCTCTCATGGGGTGCTATAAGATAGAGAGACTAAAGTGGCGGGGCAGTCGTCTCCTGTGGCGGGTGATGATGGCTCTAATCCACCGGTGATGAAGCGGCTGTGGACAAGGTCTTGGTAAGCGTGGGCATCTCGCTCGACAAAGTGCTATGGCTCTGTCAAGGGTGACTCCACCTGAAGGACGTCTGGCTCTCCGAGGGGGTAGTGGAGGTCCTGGTCGTATCTGTCGGGGTGGTCCTGGCCCTGAAAAAATCTGTCATGGCTCGTTGGCGGGGTGGATCCTAGTGTGTTGTCCTGGCTCGTAGGAGAGCCTCTCGATGGCGTCTGAGCTCCAATAAGAAAAGCCCCAAATACCTCTGATCCTCAAACTCCATCACATGTCGTAATGGTCCAAAACCCTCTCGGAAGAGACACCAGTATCTCCCTCGTATCTCATAGTACACAGTACATCGGCATATGTAGTGCTCCTCTGACTCCACTTCTTGGTGATATAGCTGACAAATGTGGTCTTCTGGCTTCATCCCCTCGTATCTGCCAGTCTCTACCCTCAACTGATGTGATAAAGTGCGGATCTGTCCAATGGCACTGCGAATGCCATGTGAGAGATGGGTGTCCATGTATGTAGACTGTTTTGCACAAGGGAAACATGACCAAGAGAAAAGTACAGTGAGTAATATCTTTGGATTTGGATCATGTCTAAAATGATAGAATCAAGGAAGTCATTTGTGCCAAGAGTGATAGAATTATGCATTTGGGACTGTTTTACTGTGGGATGTTACGGGGAGGTGTATCAGAGTAGCCCTAGCAAAGTTTGCAAGAAGGCATTATATGTTGTGGACCATGCAACTAAAATAGTGTTGGATATGCTCCATGATCCATCACAACAAAAGTCACGCCTACATCCACTTGCATTGGAGATATTCGCGGCTCACTAATCAAGCAAGAGGTGGAGATAATCAAGGAGATAATGAAGGAGAGGATTGTGGAAATCATTAGTACCTAATTACATCATTAGTTCTAAGCTAATCCAATGTATCTTAGCCTATTTAAGAGGCATCAAATCAATGCTATTGACAGATGCTATTTCGCTCATTTACATTGTTATTATGTTGCCATTAAGTGCTACTAATCTAGATTAAGCTAATCACTCTTTCTACCTCTACTAATCATTCTTAAATCATGCTACTAACCTCATATTATGAGCCCCCATGATCCTACCGAATAGAAGACAACTTTTAAGAAACAAAATTGTTGACAGCATTTATTATTGCATGTATTTTGGATGGAAAAGTAGGAGAATGCCAAAGGGTGAAGTTTCATGGGGAGTCACATAGTTTTAAAACTGTATGCCCTGTCTGACTACAAACAGACTGGTTGGTTGATTAAATGCTATGTTGCAATGGATGGGTTTTGTATTCCTGCTGATTTCTTCATCTATAACTTGCTGTGTGATGTAGAGATTTTGCATCTGAGTCTTACCGTACATAGTTAGAGAGCACATGTTTGAGACTGTTATTTTTTATAGGTCTCATACAAATGGCTGAGCAGAAAGTTTTCCATAACTTCAAATGAGGCCAAAAGGTACGTGCTTTCATCAGTAAACCCGTAGATACTAAGTCGGCATCATGTTTATGCATGACGTGTAAGAATGTTTCAATGTTTCCTTTTCTCATGGGTTCCTGCACTAATGGTTGTGATTGGTAAGCATACAGGTTGCTTCAAATCGTTGCAGAGCAACATGGTAGCAGTATAGATGTCATCTATGCAGTGTCAGGATGGTCCAAAACAGAACGGTGCTGCTATTCTGTGCAACTTGTGCCAAAGTCAAAACTGCAACGTACACACAAATCTTCACCACATTTACTATGCAAACCGTTCTGTTTGGGATATAGATTGCTAGGTCATAGGTCACTTCTTGTGTTTGCTTGTGATCATTAAGTTCATTTTGACAATGTGGCCCACACTGTTCCGCTGACAGAGGCCAAGGATATGCTCGATGGTCACGTTTCTAGTCATGTTTACAGTATCCAGCCCTGCATACCAAAAGACCCTGCTGAGCTTTGGAGTGCAGAATATGTTCAGTCAGAGGAACTATTCAAACAGCCTCTGGAGCTTAAGAATTGCCTTCGAGACAACCGGTAAAGGTCTCTTAAACATAGACTATTAGATTAAACATTCTTTGTACTTTTTGTGCACTAGCTGTCAACGCCATAGTTACTGGGAATGGCTGAAATGGACCCCTACAGGCAGGAAATGGTGTTTTCCCTTTCCTTGCAGCCTACAATGCACTTCTGTTGGGAAACGTTTCCTGATGGCAGGAAGTGTCTCCCCCTATCGTTTTATCCGCTCCCTGACAACACCTGCTGTTTCCCTTGCAAAAGCCCCAGTTCTCACCAACCTCCTTTCCCATAGTCTCCAATCATATACTCTCCTAATTTCTTACATCCCCGTGTGTTTCTTCTTTCCCTTTTTTTCTCAAGGAGAAGAATGCAGAATTAGTCAAGGTTTAAGCAGCTCGCACAAAGAAGGCAAGTGGGCAGTTTACTGTGAGGGTAGAGCCCTCATTGAGGACTTTTGCAAAACCAAACCAAAGCCCCCCAAAAAAAACCTGAGGAGGTGAATGTATCCAATGGACGGCATCATAGCTCTGCTAGGTGATTAGTAGGGGTTTTGTTCTTTTTAATGCTTGTTTTTTGGACCATAGCAAGACCTTCATGGTTTTCATGTTATGTATTCGGTCTTATAGGTCATTTTGGCTTTTTACAGACATTCATGTAATTTTCTTTTCTTTCTTCCTATCCCTTATTTTGCATCTCCCTCACTGATTGTTTCCTGTAACCACGGTTGAAGCTCTAAATGTCTTCCTGCTTTCTGTGCAGGTTTAGTGCGGTTTCTTGTATTTCTGTCACTCGCAAAGTGTCGGGAACAAGTTCTGCTGGCAATGCCCCATTAGCTGCACCCAAAGTAGCTGCTCCATCAAGTAGCTCCTCTAAACCTTTGATGGTGCAAGCAGAGGTACTAGCAGCTCAATCATCCACATCTGGACCGCCAACCTTTTCTAAGCAAACTACCCTGGAAAATAGTGCCAAGGATGCAGGAGCTGCTTCACATGGATCTGCAATGGTGACAGGACCTGGAACCAAGGGTGTTGTCATGGCTCCTCCGAAGAAAAAATCATCAGGATCAGGAGACAGTGCTCTAGCGAACCTATGGGGACGTGCATCAATCAAGCCGAAGCCAATTTTACCTGAAGCTCAAGTAGGATCAGCTGTGGAGGACCCAGCTACTGGTACTTGGCTCTACTTTACCAGATTTCGATCTTGCTATGGTCTTTTAACTTTCCATAGCATGTTAACATGTGTCAAATTGGAAATTACCACAGGAAATGCAGATCACGATGACTCCTTTGATGCAAATAGTGACGATGATGCTGCTAACTTCGCACACATACGGAGAGGACAAGTGAAGAGCAGCAGCAGGAGAATGAGACGCATGGTTATCGATGATGACATGTCGGATGAGGAAGACGAGGATTTGGATTCTGAGAACATTGTTAGTTTATCCTCTCCTGAGGTTCGGAAAGAAAGGCCAGACTCTTCAGCTGTATCTAAGAGGAATACATCTGCTGGGAAACCACAGGAGGTTGCTGCACTGAAAGAGAAAAAGGTCAAAATAAGTCCGGGAAGGAAAGATAGAGGATCGTCGCCATCTATGGCATCACCATCAGCTCATGCCAGTAGTCAAGAAGTTAGAGCTGATACTGTTTTGAACAGTGAAGAAAAAGCAGGTAATAATGCTTTCAAGGCAGATGTCGAGACAAACAAGTCAATACACACGGATGAAAAAGGCACATCATCAACTACAGCACCTGGACCAAAGAAGAGGAAAGTGCTTAAGACTCGTTTCGATGATCGTGGTCGGGAAGGTAAAGTTCTCAGCAAACTGCCTACCTTATGCTTTCATGTAGTCCAACAGTAACCATAGCGCGGGGGGACCTGGGGTGTTTCTTTGGATTGTGTAGTTCAAGTTTTGTAACATCTAAAGTTCTGATTTTATTAAATCTTGACTATTGGTTTTCTGAGCTATGCAGTGACAGAGGTGGTCTGGGAGAATGAGGACATGGCAGTAAGCCATGTCAACAAGGATGAAAGTCGCCCATCGGATGCTGATGCACATGCACATGCCCAGATCGAGCAACCAAAATTGTCAAGCAATAGGTAAAAGGCGTCCTGGTGTCAAGAGTGCCAATAAATTTGGCCATTATTATTTCTTTCAAAAGCCAAGGACGTGGCTGAGTGGTTGACGTGTGTTACAGGTCAATAGGGTCTGCGAGTGCCAAAGCGAGTGGTAACAAGTCATTAGGGAAAGTGGCACAGAAAGACTCTCAACAAGGGAAAATCTCCTCATTTTTCAAGAAGAAGAGTTGAAGCAAGGCCAAGCAGTAGCATACATCCACATTTGATACACTACTTAATTAAAGCTTGCAAAATCCTCCTAGAGCTAATTGTGAACTGCAGAGGAGCCCCAATTTTGCATCAATTGCTCAACAGCGTCTTGGAGCCTAAAGAAAGAGAGTGATGAAGATGGGACTGTTTGTGACAGCTCTAAGAAAGAGCATCTGTATGCATGTGTGCAAAGCTTGCTATTTCCATTATTATTTTGTGGCTTCCTTCCCCTTCAACCTTACTTGTACCTTAGGGAGTGTGATACCGAGGCTGGTCACACATACATGGCCACTTGCAGGGAAAGAGACATCACAACCATAACGTTCTCATGGACGGACGATCCCAGAACTGAACGCATGTGTGTAAGCTTCCTTAATTTTAAACGTACTTCTGCCTTTGCATGTGAAACAACTGGTGACCTTCACTATGCCAGCCCAAATAATGGTGGTACGTTGTCTTACGATATTGTAGGCATGTTATGGTTACAGGTGCATTTTGTCGCTATGTATGTGTCATTGATAGAGGTTTGAGTTTTGAAACTAAATGAAGAGAAATCGGAGTCATGGCTGCCAGTAATTGGCTGGTACACGAGCAGTGGGAAAAACTATTTGATGGCCTTGGTGGACGTGACATACACTGAATGTTTGTCATTAACTGGTAAAAAACCTATGGTGTTCTTGTATTTTAAGGAGTTTGAAGTCCGTCAAGTTGAAGATATATATAGCCTGTTAATTAGCCACTGTTGAAAGTATACAAAATGATGGTTTTGGGAGTCAAGGCCTTGAGGCCATATTAAAACATTGAATTCTGTTTTTGGTCCTGCCTAGCAGGGTGGAGGGTTGATGCTTTGCATTCGGTTATCATAACCCCTACAGATCAATTTGCAAATTTTGACATAAAAGTTTAATCCTTAAATGTGAAATGGGCTTCTTACACGTGTCTGCTATGTGGGACAACACCTGCTCTTCACCAGGGGCCCGTCCTGCTCATAAATCTTCCATAAGCCAGCCTCTCATAGGTTATCTAGCAACATGTTGTGATTGGCTAAACAATAGTGTACTACAAGAACTCTTGTCGTGCATCGTTACAGTGGCCTTTGTGAAGCAGCCGAATGTCTTCTAGTTTGTATACAAACAGCTACTGATTGCCACTCCAGCTGTGTCTAGCTGGCTATTCTCACCACATTGTGCTAGGATGTAAGATTAGAGATTGTAATAAGTATGAATATTTAAGGTGAAGCCTTGTTATGTGCAGCAATGTTGCAAACAAAAAAAAAAGCCTTCTTGTTTAACTAGGATAAAGCGTACCCAGATTTGCACGAGTCAACTTGTTTTATATGTTAGGTACTCATTGTATGTGGGAGACGCTATTAATCAGTGGAATAATTAAGTAATAGGCAATCATGTTATCTTAAACAACCTTGCAAGTTCAATACCATCATAAGCCACTCCTGACTGTTGCTTTACTGTGAAAGATATGACATAATTCTCACCAGTTGCCATTAGCCAAGAGTGTAGCTGCTGTTAGTAGCATAAGCCTTCATTGTATGGTTCTTCGCTTCAAGACTTCTAGAGTGGAAGTGCTTGTTCATCAATCCATGTCACCGCCCACACCTAATCAACCCGTTTTCAGAAAACGCAAAATGCGTGTCAATGGTGACAAATTCATGTTTGTAAATCATGGTAACTGTGAAGTTCACGAATGACTTATCAAATTTTACAATGATGTTGAAATTTGTCGGAGCATCTTATCCCTACCTATATGACATTCAAGTTAGTAGTATACTCTTTCACATTGGATTCACCCACACTGCATCAGTGCAGAGTGGGTGCACTAATGAATACTCTACTTCGTGTGCTTTCAAATAGCGGATTCAGTGACTTTGTGTGCATGCCTTGGCACAACCATGTACCTCTACTGTATAAAAATTGAGTGCATGCGCATATGATTGGTAGGTTAATGTTTAGAGGATCAAATTATTCATATGTTCTTGTTGATGCAAAAGCATTGCCAAGGAAGTTTTAACCTTGGAGGTGATACTATTGTAGGACACTAGAAGAATTACTTCGGTCCAAGTTTTGGCCCCCTTATGTGTAAGATTTGACTTTAGATGTCAGAATCGCTCAATCAGAATCGCTCAATTCATTAAGGGTTGTTTGGATGGCATGGAGGTTTAGGAACCTCAAGTCATAGGTTCAATGTACAAAACCCTGGACTTGAAAGTTATCACGTTATTTGGTTGGTGTGAATAAGAAGACTGCTGAAAGTGATAGGAAGGGAAATGTGATCTCACATTTGTAGAAAAGCTTAGCGATTATGTTTGTTGGTTTGAGTGAGTAATAAATGGAAAAAGAGGTGGAGATGATAAAGGAAGTGAATATATATAGGATCTAGATGCCTTATGAAGGTTTAAACATGCAAGCTTTATGAATACCTTGACGCATGCATGGTTGTTGTACCATCTTTAACTCAATTCACTCTATTGTTTGTTTTGTATTCAAATTGGTCTTTAAGGCGAAAGCTAATATGTTTTTTGGTTGGTGTCAATTAAATGGAAAGAGGTGTGTGTGTGTGTGTGTGCACGCTCGTGCTCGCGCGCATGCGTGTGCAAGAAAGAGACTTATATTATGAGTGAAAGAAATCCTCATCCCAAATATAAGCAGATCTCAACCAATTTGGGGCATTATATTGCTGAATGTTCATCCTAGCATATAGGGAGATCTCAATCAATCTCAGGCATTATTTCGCAAGAAAGAGACTTCTATTAAGTATGAGTGAAACAAATCCTCATCCCATAATATATGGAGATCTTAACCAATCTGGGGCATTAAGTTGCCAAGAGTCTTGTGGGGGTCAAAGATAAGAAAACACTATGATCCCACTCTTATCATAAACAGGTTGTGTTTCGCTTGCGTAGTTCGAGTTGGACCTTATGTGGCCATAAGAGTGAATGATATCACTCCATATGCAGCATACACATTGATCATCATATAGCCTTTGTGCATTTTGCTTTCAAATCTGCCTTGTTGTGATGTTGGCAATGATCTCCCAAGTGGTGTCAATGCTATAAGCAAGGGTGGTGCATAGTATGATTGACAGGATTAGAAATCTTGCTCACAAAGAATATACATGTGGGCCATCCAAGCAATAACACCCCAAGTAACATAAATTGGGGAAATGAATAGATCTTCTATTTCCAACTTGAACCAAGAACCAAATCACAAATTGTGCATTCAAAAACATGAATAGTTATTATCACAATAAAAAACAAATTGACGTGGAGAATCCTTTCTATTTGTTATCCCTAAATTCAAAGAAGTGCCAGTTGATTAATCAATTGGATCAATGGGCTTATCAAATTATAAGCCTAAGTTTTTCCTTTCTAACTCAAATAAAATATTAAACTGCTTTCATAGGGACATGATATTTAATGCCCACTCTCTTTGAAGTTGTGGTTTGTATCTGCCAGGTTGTTGGGTCAATAGTGTGTGTGTGTGTGTGTGTGTGTGTGTGTGTGTATACACACACATAAAATAGCCAAACTAAGTAAGAGATTTGGCTCCTCTCTTGTATGGATGCCAAAGTCTATTCTAGAATCTCCTCTGGATGGGAGGGGTAATGCCATGCGTGTCCCAAGATGTGGTCTGAGACACCTCTAGATCTATCCACTTAAGAGAATCCGAGCATTATTCAGAGTGTAGTTGAAAAAAGGCAAGCTCTTCATGGGGTTGGCAACAATGAAGATATCTAATCGGACAACCATTATAACTATAAGCACTAAGAAGCTTGAGTCACCATTGCAGGGGGGGAATCAATATACTAGTGCTTCCTTGAGCAACCCACTAGTCTCAATGGATGAAGCATAGAGCCAGGTATAATCTCTTGCATGTCACATCTAGTTAGTGGCCACCAGACTAAAGAGAGTAGAAAGCACAGAGCCAATGGAGTTAGATATGGCTACATTAATCTATTGTATACATCCACGACTCCCTCTGAGGTGGATGGTGGATTTCAATCTCCAATTTTGGGAGACTTTTGAAAGTCTTCCAATCAAGAACCAACATGCTGCACATCTCTTCCAACCTAGCTAACTGCATATTATGTGCTTCACCCAAAGGCCTTCCAAAGTCATCTCTGATAAGGTCATTCCACATAATGGGCTGCATGTCAGCCTTATCATCCCCATTGATACTCAGAGCTGTTGTATAAGAACTTCCTCATATTGCCTCTACTAATAATGGAATATACGAGTGGAGAGGATGGGAGGTTGTACTATACCATAGAGAAGAGTGCATGTGCTATGCATCCAATCTCCACCACTCTCAAGAATGCATTTGGACATATAATACACAAAGAAGTCCTTCAAGGCTCAGTATTAGGAACCCTCAGGCAACAATCAACTTGCAAAGCAATGCTTACATTGGGTCTTTAGGTCTATAACATTCATCCCCCCTTCCTGCTTGGGAAGAATAATAGTCTCCCAAACAACTTTTGCATGAGTGTCAAAGGTGTCATCCAATCCCGAATACTATAAATTTGCAGACCAACGTTCGTAGGTGCCCATACATCCATGCTTCTGGCATCAATAGGAAGCAATAAACCAAGTTGTCATTGCAAGTAACACTTGGTTAGCCGCCAAACCCTTGGAGGCTAAATCCATCTTTCTCATACTCCAATGAAGAAGCTTCTTCCTTATGCTCATGAGCACAAGAGCAAACTATTACACATGCAAAATATCCATTGACCTAGCATCCAAGATATATGGTAGTGCAACTTCTCTCAATGCAAGTAAAGCCAACCTTTGCACCCTCGTCAACTCTTTGAGAAATACTAACCCATAATCCAATAGACTTGTGCCAATTTATGAGGCCTCTTCTACTAGAAAAAATTCATCCAAGAGACTTGTGCCAATTTATGAGGCCTCTTCTACTAGAAAAAATTCATCCAAGAAATTCTAAAACGAGCACAAACATGAATAGGAGGAGGCATGTGGGAACATAGTAGTATCATCAACCAAATCATACTCCAAGAGCTCCTCTTACCTGTGCAAAGGCAACCTCAATCTAGAAACTCCACTAGTAGAGTGAAGAAAGACACTCATAACAATGAGATACAATAGGGGGGCTAAGGGGCATCCGAGTCGTATTGAGTGATAAATTTGGAAGTGCTCACCTCTACCACCACAAGCAAGCAAGCACACTTCTGTGAGCATTTTGATAAAGGTATGGCACCCCTTTCATCCAATCCTATGCATGCTGGGGTACCTTCAAAAGGAAACCAGAATCCACTATGTGTTGGTCCCACCTGAGAGGGGGCAAGAGTTATGGTCCCTCAGTTGAGGAGTAAGCAAGAGAATGATTGACTGGAGAGAGAGAGAGTGTTGTTGATGACCAACAAGATTCTCCACACATCAACAAGGGATTAATGAGGGGATGGATGAGGGGATGGAGGAGGAAGACACATGAGTTGTGGAAAGCATAATTGTATTATGATAATTTGCCCCTTTTATATAGGAGATGCCATCTTACAAGCTGTGTGCATATGCTACCACCCCACATAATTTGCCCCTTTTATATAGGAGAGGCCATCTTACAAGCTGTGTGCATATGCTACCACCCCACATGCCACATGTCAAAACATGATGCCATCTTTGCCCCTTTTATATAGGAGAGGCCATCTTACAAGCTGTGTGCATATGCTACCACCCCACATGCCACATGTCAAAACATGATGCCATGTGTCCCTAAGAGGTGTCACCTTTACACATCATGGCTTACATAAGATCCTTCTAAGGGGTTGTTCCCACATATAAATGAATCTACACACTAGCGATTATTCACACACACACTCCATTGCATCAATCTCTACTTATATTAGCAATAATATCCAATTAGCTTCACTAATACTACCTTATCCCCTTCTCACCTCTTGTGGCCAAAATTTACAGAGCTAATTGCTCACTGTTCTCTTCACCATTGCCCAAGCCACTTTAGAGGCTTCTTTATTGTACTATTGCTAACCCCTATCTCAAGGGAATTGAACAAATTCGCCGCTAGCGCCCGAATTTCGTGAATTAACTTTGACTCTCTTTGTACATTGTTTGGTCGCTTGTGCTCACATTTAGCATTGCTATGAGGACCTGACATACCAAATCCCATGGCAAATGGTCCACTGGTTGAGTCACATTAAGCTGATTTCTATTAAGCTAAAAACCAGTCGGTTGATTTCTATTAGATTTGGGGATTTTTGGTATTTTGAGCTGGTTTTTATGCTTGGGCCACTCAATCTCATTAAGGGCAAGAGGCCTATGTAAAAAGCCCCATCAAATTGGCTTAATTGAACAAAATTTTTAGACTAATCTTTGTATTAAGTACTAATCATGTAATTAATGGATAATTAGTAATAATTGGGTATAACTGGGGATACAATTGAGCAATTAGAGTTGAATTTAGTGTGTTTACACATCAAAATCACTAATTTTGCATCGGGGCTATCCGCAAGAAGCTCTAGAAGCAAAAATTAAAAATTGAAAGCATACACACTACTTGCATTTCATCTTGTTTAAAGCACCCACATTTGCCAACTTGTACGAGAATAGACACTGCCAATTGAAGCATCATAAGCTCATTGGTAAGACCTTCTCATTAAGGCAACATCAACAAGCATCACTTCGCATGTAGAGAAGTTCAATGGTAAAGGGTTCCACACCTGGGCTACATAGATGAAGTGCCTTCTAATGCATAAAAAATTGTGGAGAATCATTAAGGAAAATGTGCAGGATGAGACAAGTGTAGGATGGGTTGAAAAAGATGAGCAATCATTGTCACTTATTGGTTTACATCTGTGCCCTAGTCTTCTTCATCACACATTGGCTCTAAGGAACACGCAAGGATGCATGGGATACATTGAATCTCGTGTTTGTAGCTAAGGCAAAGAGCCAGGAAATTCACTTAAAGATGGAATTCTATGGTCTACAAATGAACTTCAATGAGTCTTTGGCTCAGTTTGTTAGTAAAATGAAAAGCATTATGACCTAGTTAGATGGCATAGATGCTAAGATTGGAGATAAAGATGCAGTTGCAATAATATTAAAAAGCATGCCAAAGGAATATAATGCACTTGTCACAACCTTGAAGAATCTACCAGAGCCAATATTTGATGGATGTGTCTCCTCCCTTTTGGAGAAGGAGAGAGAATTAAAAGGAAACAATCCCAGTACTATTGAGCATGCATTGTTCAACAAAAGCAATGTGAAGTGTCACAACTGTGGCAAGAAATGATACTTTCAAAATGAATGCAGGTTCAAAGACAAGCCAAAGTGTAATGACTGCAACAAGTTCGGGCATAAAGAAGAAGATTGCAGATTGAAGAAAAGCGAAGGTAACTTTATGGGACTACTTCGACTACCAAGTACAAAGAGATTCGTAATGATCAGCTCTTCTAAAGAGCAAGGAGGCAAACACCACCACTACCCTAGCCATATGTTGTAAAAGAGGGGTCACCATATGAGTAGACATCCATCTTTTCATTTCATCTTGTTTATTGTGTGTATCTACATGACCACCTAAGAGTAGCGAGTTGAGAGCCCGGGGAGGGGGGGGTAATGTTTGTTGTAACTCACATCCAACCACCTTGAGTAGCCCAGAGATATGACACCAAGGGGGGTTGTTGATAAGTGTGGTGCCATAGAGCACATGTAGAGGCATGGAGTGAGTATGTGAGCATGAAGCCATATGGCAAACCGGATTATTCCACATGCATGGAACAAGAAAAGATGTACTCTACCCATATAAAAGGGGTCATTTTCAAGCAATGAAAGTACAAGCACTTGCACACATCTCAAGCTAATCTATCTTGGAACCTAATTGATTTGAGTCTATTGCACAACACATCATTGTGTGTAATTAGATACCATCCGCCTTAGCTTAGTGTAATCATTCATCATTAGCATGTGATTGGCTTAATCCACTTACATTAGTGAAGGTACCATGGATTTTAACACCTCTGCTTACATCACCCCTATATTTCTTCTTCCTTGCTCCTCGTAGAGAGATGAGAAGTATGGATACTTTGATAGAACCCAAGTAAGAAGTTAAGAATGGTGGTGCATATTTTCCTATTATCAACTATCTCATCTATATTTAACAGCTATTCTTTTAAGTTTATTCCCTTGGTAAGGTGATCTTTGAAATGCAATCGCCTCTCATTCATGGTCAAGTTATCTAGCCCCCACATCAAATACATGACACATGCTTCATTATAGGACTGGAACATGGTCTCGGTAGCTCTAGAAGAATTGCAAGATCTAATGTGAGGTATGATGGACTACTTGACGGAAAGAGCAGTCATGGACATCAGGCATCACAAGAATCCCACCTACATTGTTCTTCTGTAGGAGGGGAGGAGGACCCTCTGGACTTCCAGCAACCACCTGAGCAATCGTTTTGGCCCCCTGTTATTGGGGGTCAACCAACACTCACTAAGTTTTGCACAAAGAACAAAGACATAATGGAATATGCAAAGCAAAGCCGAGACATGATTGGAATTAAACTTTATTAATATTCATCATCTGTATTACAATGAATATGTTGTATGAATCTCTGGTGTATAATGAGTGCTTGTGGTTGTATATATAGTAATTATAAAGAAGATCTGAAGTGGCATTTACCCATATTGTATCTTCAAGGTGAATCCGCCTAAGGTATTGCCTAAGGTGTGTTAGCACCACTAACACTTGGCACACCCGTTAGGTCGGCTTGGACGGATGGAGCCCAGTTTCCATCGATAAACTAACCAATTCTCCAGAGAAGATGAAGAATGGACATAAGAACCTTCTAGAGTGTCAGCATCTACTTCTGGGTTACCAAGGCCTATGTGATTCCGCGGATTTCTATATTTAACATCCAACATATTGAATGCAGATGAACTTCTTTGTAACCTTTATCCATTTGTATAGAATAAGGAGTATAATTATTCCAAAAGTGAGCTAGAGCCTCTGGACATGCTGGCACTTGAAGCCAAAATTCATCATCCAACTTAAAAGAGTCACTGGCTTCAGCATGCCCCCCAAGGAGTCATTTGGACCTCTCCTACAGATCTTTGTGATGATCTGCTTGCCGCTCCATGGACTGCCTCTCTGTATTCCTCTCCTTTCCTATTCGATCGAGCAGGTCAGGCATAATTTACCAAAAGTTGATTTATTTCTCCCCAATCATGAGGTAAAGGAGTAGAGGCTCTTGTGAGGGTATGGACTAGCTATTGTAAATAATCCTCCTTGTGGGGAAACAACCTTCTTGATTATAACAGATAAGCTGTCCCCCTTTTGTTGTTGAATCCGTTAATGAGTGGCTCATTCTTCATCAAGTTGATTCGCCAATTGGTTAGTGCGAAGTGTCAAACTTTCATTTGCCTTCCTCAGCTACACCAAACCATCAGGCTGATAGGAGTGCATGAAGATGAAGTTGCTCTTGTGCATGCAAAGTGGTGAGCTTCTGGCTCCTTTCCTGAAGTCGAGCTCTGTCAAATCTTCAAAACTTTTCTAGAACCGATCTAATTAGCCCTTGTGAGCCTCCTGTACTTTGATCACATCTACTTCTAGAATAGTCTTCTCTTTTTTTAGCTCCTTAATCTACTTCCGAAGTTCCGGAATGATTTTCCCATGAGTTTGTCCACCTTTGACTAAACTCTTTTGCACCAACTGATTCTCCTTGGCACTCCTTCTTTAATTAGGACTTAAACAAAGTGTCATTTTTCAAATGTGTTGCATCTTGCGCCTCAAATAGCTCCTTTCTCTTGAGAAATCTTTTGCTTGTGTATGTTTAAGCATGGTCCCATGGGTCAGTTTTTGGCTTCCATGGGCGATAACTTTAAGCATGGTCCCATGGGTTAGTTTTTGGCTTCCATGGGGGATACTACATTTCATTTGATCTCATTTCTCTCCTCCCCTTTTGGTTTTTGATGGGGTTTTGCATGTTTTTGTTGATTTTTGAAAGGGGGAATTTTTGTGGTACTACTTGAACTTTGCATGCTTATGCTATTTTGAAACGGAGTACATTTTTCAATTAAACATCAAAATATACACAAAAATAGCCATTGAAACATTTTGACTCTTGATGAGCAACGGAGCCCCATAAAAAAATAAAGCAAAAATAGACCACCAAAATATTATTTTGTATTTTTTTTAGTGGATATAGTTTTTTATATTCTAACCTATTATTGTTATTTAGGGAGTTTAGGGAAAAAGGGTTAGGAGTGATTATTTAGGGAGTTTAGGGAAGAAGGGTCAGGAGAGGGGTGCCCGAGCCCACTCACCCATACACATTGGAACGACCCGGCTGCGGCTCTTTTGGCGTTTTGCATTTCTATTAAATATATATTCTGAGAGTTTTTCAAAGCCTTGGATGTGAGATAGAGAGACAGGGTCGTCGTCGATGGTGATATGGTCGATTGTGAGCCCTTAATTTGACAAGATAAAGAACTGAAATGAAAGCTTTCGTGCTACCCTGCGTTTTCCCAGAAATTTACTCTTACTTCTTTACACCCCTCGCCTTTTTCTGCGTCTGCGCCTTCGAGTGCTAAGCTCTTTCTCTGCCTGGAGACCAAGAAATGGCGTGCTGCCACGTACCCGCTTTGGTGACCCCTCGCTCAGCCCACCCGTCCTTCGTGCGAAGTCTCTCTCCTGTCTTCACAGCTACGTTTCCCACTCAACGGAGGAGGAAGACCCTCGCCCTTGCCCAGGCTCAGCAGCAGCCTCCTGAGGCAGCGTCGGTATGCTCTCTCGTTGTTGATTTACTTTCATTAATCTGCTTGCTGTATCCATACCATCGAACAAGCCAAGCGTCGAGCTGGATTCCTACATCATATTACATATACATTATATGTGTATGTGTCCAAACATACAAAAACGCAAACTGACAGCTTAATCTAGTTCAAACCAGTGTGAACATCACTCCATCTGACTACACAGCAGAGTGAAGCAATCAGCAGGATACATAAGCGGTATCTTGAGTCAATCAGAATCAGTGAGTGGAGCAGTCACGAGCAAGTAACCCTAGCAATCCGTGGATTTTGACGAAGTGCGTTCCTGGATGCCACCTTCAGGGGAAGGCGACACGTGTGGGTTTCACATGCACATAGTTCATTAAATTTTTTTCGAACTCTCAGTGAACATGAATGCATACGAATATCACCACACGATGCGTGTGTGTCCGCACTCAGCGTGCGTCCACCTTAACTCAATTGCAAGCGACCACACCATTCAACCACAGAAAGCAGCTTTTCAGAGTTCTGCAAAGTGGCAGGAGAGGTGAAGGGCATTCTGAGTCAATTTGGCCCACCATTTTGGTTGTGTGCCATAGGATGAGGTATGCATTTGTGAAAAAATGGAGAAATGTAAGTTCTCTCTCTCTCTCTCACCAAGGATTCCCAACAAGTGGTATCAAAGCAAAAGGCTAGAGGCCATGGTGACGGCGGGGGTGTTGTCTGCAGTTGTTGGCTCCATCGCTTTGCGTGCTGCTGCGGTGGCTTTGTTGTCTCTCTGCCCGTCTCCGTCTCCGCTTGCCACATAACTCGAGGCTTAGATCATTCAGCCTCTCATAGGCTGGGTCATAGTTTTAGGACTAGACTAGGTATCTCTACCTTTTCCAAGACAACATATGGCTGTAGGACTTGTACTACCTTTTTGTACATTATAATATACTGAATACTCATCTCTCTCTCTCTCTCTCTCTCTCTCTCTCTCTCTCTCTTCTCTATCTTCTGCTTGCATATTTCTGGATGGTGTTTAGGGTTGAAAGAAGACTCCTAGAGCTTCCGCATGTGACACCCATTCTGCCCACCACATGTGTTTGGTGTTTTGTCTTAAGAGGATAAGTTGGATGGCACTAACTACTCCCTATGGAGTTTTATTGTAAGATCCCCCAAGATCTCCCTAAACACAAGAACAAGATTAGTACCTAATAGAAGGGGTGCAAACTCCTGCACTAATTCTCAGGGTCTCCTAACCCAATATCAGGCTCTCTAACCATGTGGTTAGTGTCAGGTACGTAACATACATGACCTTAGGGGATCTTACAGTTGGGTATAGAGCGAGCCTAAACACGAGAAGTGGAAAAGCAAGGTTTGCATGTCTCATGCATGGTTGCAAGTATGTCGAGAATCCCATACGCCTCCTAGCGACCATAGGATTGGGAGGTGCTTCCCAATGGTTGAGTTTGCCTAAGATCCCTGGTAATGGCAAGACTTCAAGTATTTAGATTCATGCTTCAGGTTTCTATCGGGCAGTGCTCATGTTAGAGAACAATTTTGCTCTAGTAGGGAGTGTTCACCAAGGAAGTTTGTCGAGGGAAGGCTTGTGTATTTGAGAGTACCCAAAAGTTTTACAGTTGGGTATTAGAGCGACACTAAACACGAGAAGTGGAAAAGCAAGGTTTGCATGTCTCATGCATGGTTGGAAGTATGTTGAGAATCCCATACGCCTCCAGGCGACCGTAGGGTACTTCCCAATGGTTGAGTTTGCCTAAGATCTTTGGTAATGGCAAGACTTCAAGTATTTAGATTCATGCAGTTTCACTTGAGGTTTCTATTGGCAGTGCTAATATTAGAGCACAGTTTTACTTTGGTAGGGAGCGTTCGCCAAGGAAGCTTGTCGAGGGAATGCTTGTGTATTTTGAGAGTACCCAAAAGTTCTGAGGTGTTATGGGCATGGATAGCTCCCCCAGGTATGAGGAACATGAATTGCCCAATCTTGTTATGGATATGTAATTGATTAGCTTTCCTACGATAATTATCTCCATGATTTCAGGTTATGCAATTCCATGGGAGTTGAGAGTTATAGAGAGAGAGAGAGAGAGAGAGAGAGAGAGAGAGAGAGAGAGGGGGAGAGAAAGAAGGGTAAAGGGATCTTGCACAGTACATACACCACACTGAGCGGGGCAGAGGTGTAACATACGGAAGCTTCGGGGGAGATCGGTAACTTCAATGCTCATAAATCAGCACACTTTTCACGATGAAAATAACACACAAAACTGAATATAGATGTGTAGAAAATAGAGAGGGGAGAAGAGGTCACAGTATTGGGTCCCGAATACCCTCTTTAGGGCCCCCACCACAGATGGTGTATTTGCTTTTATTAGAATGATGCAAATCTGAAAATAAAAGACTGAACTTGAACCTTCTTGGTCTTCGTGGGAGTATGGGACGTCACGAGGAGGAGATTGGTCGGTACGTCATCCTAGTTAGCTCAGCTCGTGGCTCGGTGGGGACAGCCAAGACTGTGGGCTTGCCCACGGCTGTCATGGTTGGGAGGTGAGTCAGGCCTGCACCCCCTTGCTTGTTTGTTTGTTCGTTTGTTTGCAGGATTCGAGTCTCGAACCAAGAGCGATCACGAGGAGATCCGAGGGGATTTGACATAGTAGTACTCCTCTGGCATCCATTTCGCATTCAATAGCGAATAATTCTTGAATTCCAAGAGAAACTTTCTAACCACCGTCTTTCCTCTTTTTCTCACAGAATGAAACTCAATCTGTTCTGGTTCTTCCACCCCTAGTGGATCCTTCAATATAGATGACATACATGGTTGATCTTCTTGGTATTCTAAAAGGTCCATATACCATTGTTCCCTGACTTTGGCAATCCAAAGATAAAATCCATAGCACTATTCTCCCATAGATCATTCAACGGGTGCAATAATCTTGCTGGTGTTTATCGATCAAACTTGACCTTTTGACAAACCAAATATTCTCGAATCATAAAGTTCAATGTCCTTTTTCTTAGTAGGCCATTTTCCGCCTGGTTTGGACTGATGTAGGGTGTTGTTAGAGGCATAGTCATAGGAAACGGCCGTTTTAGAAACACGTTTCTCCGTTTCAAGACCCCATTCGTTTCCATGGCCGTTTCTCGTTTCCCAAGTGAGATTGTCACAGGAAATGGTTGTTTCCACCCCTAAAAACTCATTTACCTATTTCCATTCCTCGAATGTTTCCATTCCCGCTTCTCGCTTCTGGTGACTATGGTTGGAGGCAATTTTGACTGCCTTCAGGCCATGTCGCACTTCCTCACCAGACTGATGCAGATGGAAAGTGATGGATGAAACTGGATGGAGGTCAGCCCAGTTTCTTGGTTTGTGGGAAATGCATAGAGCGCATGTGTGATGTAACATAGTAGGTTTTTAGCCACTGCGGCTGTACTTTCATTCTTACATCCATTAGAAGAAATAGTTTGCAAAGGAAAGAGGGGGCCGGGGCCCCTTGGTGCTTCCTCGGCGGCATCGCCTATGGGTGGATAAATAAGTGGCTATGGGCGGCTGTGTACGGGCGGTGAAATTTGGTAACTATGGGAGGATCTTGGGCCAAAGGCCAGTTGAAAAAAAAAGGGAAAAAAAAAGAGAGGGGGGCAGGGGTGGTCTTGCCTGTTGGGACCCAACACTGTGTCTATGTATCTGATTCATGTGCTTAAGTTTGATTTTGTTAATTAAATCGCTTCTATCAGACTCTTTGACATTTTGTTTATGGAGTCTGCTAATGCAGTGGACTTGAATGACAGGCTTCACTAAAAACTGATGAAGAAAAAGAAGAGTTGGCCACCAAAGTAAGTTATTTTTTCCCATCTATGGCCAGTTATATCTGTTGGGAGGGTTTTCAAGGGTTGGCTTTTTAGATCAAGCTGTCTCGTATATGAAAAGGTAGTTGACTTCTGTGAGTAGCAAAGGGAGACAAAAGTGTAATCATTTTCTATCAGTTGGCAGCTGCAGAAGCAGAGGCAGAAGCATTAAGGAAGGAACTGGCAGCAAGAAGGGCCAATAGAGATGTGGATCTGGCGAATCTAAAACCGGCCACTCCAGAGAAGAGAATCGATGGAACGGGCTTCAGGGAAACTCTGTTCTCAGGGACAGGAAAAGATTCTGGTAAAGTGCTGTTGTTTTAGTCATGACTGCTCTTTCTTACACTAATTCAAAAACATGTTCTAACAGTAATGCTAACTAAGAGTAAATATTTATTTATAATTATGATTTCCTGCCACCTCACGCTGTAAATTCACCCTTGCATTGTTGTCATCAAAGGCCTTACTTTTTTCTTTTTTTGGCTTACTATTGCATGCTGATTCCAGAGGGACAGGAAAAGAAACCAAATTCCTGGGGCCTCTTGGAGGCAGAATTATTTGTTTCTAAAGGCGCTCCAACAGAAGGCTCATCTTTAGGAGGCCCGGCTATGGAGGATGGGTCCAATGAAATAGTAAAACGCCGTCTTCTTATAGGCCTGGGTATAACTGTAGTGGCTGTGGGGCTGTCCTTTGTAAGTCTTACACCTTTACATGTGCTTTTTTGGCATAGTCTGGCAGGTGAAAGTGAAGTAAGTTTGCTGGTATGATGGTTTGAACTTATGATTCGACTTTTTTCAAGGTGATTAGTTGAAGCTTCCACAAGGGTTGGTAAAGCCACCTAAGCCTCTCTTCTTTTACCTTGGCCCGATTGTTCGTCTGCGTGAACAGCTTAAGCTGATTGAGAAGTCTAGCTTGGGTGAGAGCTGACACCATTTTCACTAAAACAGATTCAACTCTGAGATTAGATGTATGCATTCTAAATATGTTTTTCAAGCCAAAACGAGTTTGAACTTTGCTTGGTTATTTTCAGATGCCAACACTGTGCGTCAACGGCTACAACAGGCGTTGGATCCGACAAATGTTTCTAAAGATACATTTTTGAGGTTCAACTCTTTGCTTCCTCTAGGTGACAGAAACACAGGCTTTGTAAAAGAATCAGACCTTTCAAATGTTGAGAAAGAATTGCATCGGTCAGTGCTGCAGGATGGCTTGAGGGAGCTGACGCAGACAAGGCAGTCTCTTTGACATATAAAATTTTCGACTATCTCAATCAGGTCGAAATCTCAAAGATAACTGCAGCTATTGCAGATGCATGTTTGCTACAAAAGTACACAAATTGTATGTGCAAACTTCTCATTATATGCTGCCAAGGATGATATAAAACTGTGGTAACTCTTTTTGTTTTGGCCTTTGCAGGCAGACTACAACAAGTATTTCGAAGCACTAGGCACACCATCAGCAGCCCAACAGTAAAATCATTGGCTACTCATTCAAATGCATTTCTCTTAGTTTGTAGTCCTTTAAAATAATTACTTTTGCTGCTTTTTAAAGAGTTTCCTCCTGTGCAATTGAAAGGCAACAAAGAGATCGTAAAGTGGTTGTACTGTCTAATGTGTTTTCAATATGAAACAAAGTATGAAAGAATTTAAAGAAAACCTTAAGAGCAACAACTTTGATAGGTCTCTTGTTCTCATACGGCCCTTGTATGTTGACCTTCATCCATAACGTTGTCCTTCTTGTATGCTCTACTTTTCTCCCAGCTGCAGGGTCCTGGATTGTTACCAGCTGAACTTTGCTTACGAGGTTTTTTCTGAGAGATAAAACACATGCACATACCCGCCACCCCTCCCCCCCCCCCCCCCTTCTTGTCCTAACAAAGCACAAACAATGAAAGAAAATTGAAGCTCACAAATACAGGATGCACAGGAACTGAAGGAAGATCATATTCACCAAAAGGTGGTTACAAAGCTGGAGTAGGCAGCACGAGGCACACCATAGGTGTGGCCAAGATCCCAGACTATGCGGAAAATGAGATAATACAACTGAGGGCAGAGCCCATGCTTATATAGCACGCAGAGAGCCGAGTTGGCCAGCATAAAAGAGACCTACTAGAGCATAATGTGGAACATGCCAGAAAAGGTGGCAAGAATGTGAAAAAAATCCAGAAAAACATGGGAAAATTTCCCAGGCTGGGGGAGGTCCTCTAGAGGTGCAGAAACAGTAGGGAAGCACCTAGAACAGTGGAGACGACCCCTCCAACACCTCCTCTTCAGCGGACCAATACCGGCGCGTGGAAGTAAGTGATCCGAAGTTGGTCTGGAAAGCGCCTTGGGCTCCTAATGGATAACATCTGGGAAGGAAAACTCCAGCAACAAAGGTAAGCATTGTAGGCATATGCTCACTTATGGTAGTGCTATGTGTGAATAGGGCTTAACCAAGGGTACTTTTTCCCATGTGGTTTTTCCCCTTGGACATCAAGTGTGAAAGGACACTCTAACATATAATATTTTGTACTTCTATATTATATGGATGTGGCACACATGCAAGGGTTGACTTGCATTTTGTGGATACCACACTCTTGGCTCTCTCTCTCTTTCTCTCTTTTCTGTGTGTGAGCTTCTCTACCCTGCACCTAACCCTAATGTGCAGGTTTGTGTGTGTGAGTGTGTGAGTCCAACACCCAACAATTGGTATCAGAGCTGGGAGCTGGCCCTGAAATTCTGCTTCTGGAAGAAAGCCTGCGAATTTCCGTCGTCAGACTGTGGAATTCCGTCGCCGGACTGTCTGCTTCCGTCCGTCGGTTCCGTCGCTGCATCGTCCGTCCACCAGAAACGAGCGGCACTAGTGGGGAGCCCACCACCACCGCCCTGTCCAGCCGGCGGCGTTAGCGCCCATAGCCGCCGCCCAGCACCGTTTCGTTCCGCCTGACGTCCGTCGTAGCTGCTCCGGTCCACTCACGCCAACGCCGTTCCGTTCCGGCCGACCAGAGTCGCCGCAGCTATTCCGTTACAGCTGCTTAGACTCCCGCCCGAGGCTCACGACTGCCGTCCCGTCCCGGCCGCCGTCGCCCGTTGCTGTTCCGTTCCCACGGTGCCCGCTCCATTCCGGCCCGCAACACCTGCTCTGACCTCCGCACACGGCTAGCCTGTTCCAGGCCCCCCTGCGTCCTCCGTGCTAGCCCACGGCTGCGGCCTCCGCGTGCCTCGTCTCCTTTGTGCCATTTAACTTTTATTTAGGCTAGTTTGCATCTATAACCTTTTTGCTCTAAAGCATAACCAACGAAGATGTATTTCTCTATCTCCTTTGGATCCAACTTGGTTTTCACTCCTTTAGGAAAAACATATGTAATACATCTAACACTTTCACGCCTGCCATTACCGGCTCCCGCCCGTTCGACTTGCCTGCGGCCTCCGACTCCAGCGCCGTGCTCGCTTCCGCCCGCTGTTACCCTCCGCCTAGTTCGACACCTACCCAGCTGCAAAACGATTCCTCGTCGGCTGCCCAACTGCAACGACGACGACTCCTCGTCGGCTGCCCATCCTCACCCTCTGCACGTCAACTCTATTCCCGTGTGTGCTCCTGCTTCACACGTGCTGCGAAAGGTATTCTTCCTGCACATTTTCTTCCAAATACAAATACAGATTTTGCAGCCATTCCAGTGCAGGTCATATGCAGATTTTGCAGACACTTCTGTGCAAGTCAAATTCAAAGGAAAATTGCAGGTGCAATTTGGGGGATTTCTCAATTTGAGGCAAAATTGAAAATTGCAATTTGGGGGTTTTCAAAATTGAGGTCAAAATCAGCAAATTGAACCTCTTTCAATTGCAGAAATTTGGGGCTTTTGTGAAAATTGGCCAATTAGATGCACATTGAAGCGATTGGAGTGCATAAAAATTGGGGATTTTCAAATTGGAGCATGTAATTGGGCATTACAGCTGCGATTTGTCGCGTATGTATACACATTGTGTGTAATTGGACAATTTGGTGCAGGTTTACACTTGCTTTGATTTGCAGGCATACATTTGCACAGGACATTTGGTTGCCTGGCAGTGCACATTGGTGCTTGATTTGCTTGCAGGTATATTTTGTTGACATGGCACAGAATGCTACAGATGTATTTGGTGTGCTCACCCAGGAGGACAAGCTGGATGGATCTAACTACTCCCTCTGGAGTTTCATGATCCGTAATTTGCTGGTAGCCAAAGGGCTTTGGGGCATCGTGTGTGGTGATGACACACGCCCACTTACCATACAGCCAGCCACGCCTCAAATGGGAGGTGCTCAAAGAGCTCCTGATGTAGAACCTGCTCCCACACAAGAGCAGAAGAGATGGGACTCTAGAGATGCACAGGCCATGTCATTGATAGCCCTTTCAGTGAAAAGGACTATTATTCCGCACATTCGTTCTTGCAAGACATCGAAGCTTGCATGGGACACATTGGAAGCAATGTATCAGGTACGCAACAAGGCAAGAGTTGCCTACTTGAAGAGGCAATTGGATCTTCTTTCTATGGATGAGGGTGACTCCATGGCAGATCATCTCACCGAAGTGAAAGATTTGCAGGAACAATTGCTCAACATTGATGAGGTTATCCCAGAGACGGACAGATGGTCACCAACACTCTTCATTCTTTACCGCCTTCCTACTTGGGCTTTCACACCTCTCTCAACCTCTCAATGAGACGAGGTGGTGATCCCGTCACTTTTGAAGAGCTCGTGGGTTTACTCTTGCAGGAAGAGCAAACAAGAGCAAACTTATCGAGCAACCGTGGTGGAGACAAGGCATTTACAGCCAAGAGCTTTAGGCATGGGGGACAACAGTCTAGCAAGGCTGGTCATGGACAGCCCTCTTCTGGTGGTGAAAAGTCTGACAAAGGGGATGCAAACAAGCCCAAAAAGAAGGGCAAATGTCACTACTGCCATAAGCCTGGACACTACATCAGTGAATGTAGGAAGCGGATTGCAAAAGAGAAAAGGAAAGAAGCAGGCAATGCAGTAGCAGACTCTTCTGACGACAAAGCACAGCAATTAGCTAATGTAATCCAGGAAGAGTACACTTTTTTGGTCACATGCACTAGTGACACACCAAGTGCTTTAGACACTGATATGTCTTGCATTGCATCTGACAGACAGAATGCATCATGGTATTTTGATAGTGGTGCTTCGAGCCACATCACTTCATGCAAAGATGTATTTCAGCACTTGGTTTATGCTTCAAATGGCCGCACTGTATCATGTGCAGATCATACCACATATCCAATAAAGGGAATTGGCAATGTCATACTTATTGCAGCCAATGGTGCCAAAATATGTATGAAAAATGTATTGTATGTTCCAGGGATAAAGAAAAATCTGCTCTCCGTCTCAGCCATAAACGACCAAGGTTTAAAGGTTGAATTTGATATGCATCTTCGTACACATCTGCTTTCGCTTTCAAGGGGTAAGCCCAAGCAAACCTGGAGTAGTCATCAATGAATGTGACAAAAGGAAAGATGCCCCCCTATGGATGCTGTCCGCATTGGACCACATACATCACTATGTATGAGCTGTAATTTACTTTCAGCTCTAACAGCTCCATCTTTGGGAAATGGTTTTCGTTGCATCTTTCCCAAAATACACCCCACATACATGTCTTGGTGGAGACTCAAGAGGCGGCATATTATCAACCATATGATGCTTCTGCAAAAGCATCAAACTCTGAAAATTTACATGCCCAAAACGAGCATGCCATAGCTCTGCATCATGCATAGCAGGAGTGTGGGCAGCCACTGTATTTGCATCATAAGTGCGCTTGTCATAGCTGTCCAGCTTATACAAGCCTTTGTATCGTGTTCCAGAAGTGACTTTCATAACCCTTTGATGGGTCTTTTACCAAACACTTCCCGTCTTGAGAATGAGCATTGGTTGCAAGCTATGCAAGCTGAAATTTCTTCTATCATGAAGAACAATACATGGGATCTTGTGGAATTGCCTAAAGGCAAGCATGTCATTAGAACAAAGTGGGTGTACAAAGTCAAAAGAAAGTCTGATGGTACTATTGATAGGTACAAAGCAAGACTTGTGGCTAAAGGCTACTCCCAGAAAAAAGGAATAGATTATGAAGAGACTTTTGCTCCTACTTTGAGAATGACCACAATAAGATCAGTGATTGCATTGGCTGCACATAAAGGATGGATAGTGCATCAATTGGACATCAAAACTGCATTCTTAAATGGGGATTTACAGGAGGAAGTATATGTAAATCAGCCCATTGGTTTTGTAGTTCCTGGTGAGGAACATAAAGTATGCAGGTTACACAAAGCATTGTATGGGTTAAAGCAAGCTCCAACCGATGCCGATATTCTCATAGTCATCTTGTATGTAGATGACATGCTCATCACAGGTACTAGCAAAGCACAAATTTCAGATTTGAAAGCTGATTTGAAAGCTGAATTTGATATGTCAGATTTGGGGCCTTTACACTACTATCTCGGCATACAGTTTATGCATACAGATGATGGCATTGTTATGCAGCAAACTAAGTACATAAAAAGTTTGCTAAAAAGGTTTCACATGGATGAATGTAAGCCCATTTCTACTCCGGTAGAACCAGGTGTACGGCTTACTATGCATGATATTGGAGAGCCTTTTGAGACCGGCATTTACAGCCAGGCAGTGGGATGCCTCATTTACTTGTGTAACACGAGGCCAGACATATCTTTTGGGGTGTCTTTGTTGAGCAAATTCATGCACAGCCCAGGCATAAAGCATTGGCAAGCAGTCAAACGCATTTTTCGTTATCTTAAGGGTATCTTGGATCTTGGTTTGTTCTATCCCATGGGGGCAGCTTGCAGCTTTATGCATACAGTGATTCAGATTGGGCTGGTGATTATGATACCAGGCAATCCACCAGTGAGAATTGTTTTTTTCTTGGCAGTTCATGCATATCTTGGTTGAGTAAAAAGCAACCCATTGTTGCCACATCTACTTGTGAGGCTGAGTACAGGGCAGTCTTTACAGCTACAGTAGATTGTGTATGGTTGAGGAGACTATTGGCTGATCTTCATGAGTGTCAGCAGACACCCACCACCATTCTCACTGATAGCCAGAGTGCTATGGCCGTGGCACGAAATCTAGTATTTCATGCACGTACCAAGCACATAGAGATTCATTATCACTATGTCAGAGAGAGGCTACATGCAGGGGAGATCAGTTTATCTTATTGCCCTACAGAGGATAATGTTGCAGATCTATTCACAAAGGCTTTACCTCGAGAAAAGTTTGAAGCTTCCCGCAAAGCTTTGGGCTTACTCTTATACAGAGAGTGATCTGCTACCTTGTACAGGTTCACACTTCCACTACAGGGGGGATTTGACCACACCAAGGTAAGTATATGCATCTGTATACTCCACTGTCTCCTGACCATATGTAAAGGTGGGTGTTGACCTCCTAACCCACTGTGTTGTGGTGTTAAACACCATCACCTTGGTTTTACCAAGGTTAACAGACAATCCACTGTCCTGTGCAAACGTGTGCAATGCATCCAAATGACGCTACATCCCCTCTGGAGAATCTGAGATCAACACAATATCATCAGCATACAATAACAGTGGAATCCATGTCCCTGCTAGCTGTGCTTCTTTGTCACCCTCCCGCTCTACATAGTCCGAAACCTCATCCACATACATCCCAAATAAGGTGGGACAAAGGGGGCAGCCCTGTTTCACCCCAATAGTGGAGTGAAACATCTCAGATATACCCTGAGTAGTACGTACCTGCCCCACAACTGTCCTGTATAAAGCCATGATTCCCCAAATCAGCTCTGTGGGCACTCCCATCTCCTGTAGTCTGCGCATCAGTCTGGCTCTCGGTACTGTGTCAAAAGCTTTGCGGAAATCCACAAAGCAACAATAAATTCTCCTGCCATATGATCTGCCCTCCTCAATAATAGCTCTGAGTGTCAAGATATGGTCAAGAGTGGAGAAACCTCTCCTAAACCCTGCCTGCCCTGATGCACATATGCCCTCTCTCTCTGCCCATCTACTCAACTCCTGCATCAAGAATAGATGCATATAATCTAGCCAATGTGTGACCAATCATGATGGTACAATAATTCCCAGGAAGCATGGGATCCCCTGACTTGAAGATAGGCACAATCGTGGACATATTCCAAGTCTGAGGAAAACCCTCACACATGGCTCGGTTAAACATCATAGCAATAAGCTCTGCAAGCATATCTCTCGCATGAATAAAGTGCTCTGCTACCAAACCATCATGATCATATGCTCTCCCAGTCCTCATTCTGTCAATAGCTTTCCTTACCATCTCAGCAGTAAAGAAAGCACATGTCTCTGGGCATGGCTCCGATGGGTCTGGCAGGGGTGGCTGTCCTGGTGCTGTGTACAGGGATGCTGCATACTCACCCCAAATCTCTGTGGAGGTAATGGTTGGTGATGGTGAATGCTCATGGAATAGTCTCCATGCCTCGCCTGAGTCTTGACTCATAAATAACTGATACAAATCCCTCTTCTTCTGTCGCACTAGGCGCCGGAAGGTAATCCATGACTGTCTGTGAGTGGTAACACCCTTGAGCACCTCTCTCTGTAATCTGATCCTCATCTCTCTACACTCCTCAACATACCAGCTGTTCTGGGGCATGTTCCCAGATCGTCTCCGTGTAGGCTGACTATGGGGATATGCCTCTGATGCTGCAGCATGAAGCGTCTCTATCAATATCTGAGTGAGCTCATCTAATGGCCGTTCCGGCTCCTTGGCACATAAGCATCAGGGAGTCAACTTTCAGCCAGGGAGAGGGAAGCGCCAGCTGCAATAATAATGAGATAAAAAGAAAGAGAGAGCCAAGTAGCCGTGGGAGAGGTTGGTGGAAAGGGGGTGAAGGGATAGGAACACATGGCACCCTCCTTTTAATGAAGGTGGGCACCTCTATAAGGTGCCCCCTCTTTAAAGAGTCCCACACGTGGGCTTTAATGGGATAAAAGGGTGCTCAAGGCTTGGACAAGCCATACCTTGGTCCATGGTCACCATGAAACTCATTTCGGTGGCCTTGAACCTCGTTTCACGTTTCGGTGTTGAAACGTTTCGTGCGCATCACTAAAACCATTTCGTTTCATGTGGAACAAAAAGTTGCGATTTTTTCCATGGTTTAACCTCCTCTATATTTTTAAGCCTTTCACTTCCCTTCTTTTATGTCTCTTGCCCTCCTTTCTTTAATGGTGACATTATAGCAATATATTTGCATATTGTCATGCACATATCGTTTCGATCTACCGTTTCTTTGTGCACCTATCCACATTTGAAACGTTTCATTCCAAAATAGATCGTTTCGACAATGAAATGTTTCAGCAATGAAACATTTCGTGTGGTGACCTTGCCTTGGTCCTTGGGCCCTGGGCATTGGCCTATGGCCGAACTTAAAAGAATGTGAACTGCTCGGGTTATAAAGTCTTAGAGAAATAAACAAAGGTTTAAATGAATACCTACTGCTTGTTCACATGCCACAAACCATGTCAGAATACAGGGCATTCGCACGGTTCATGGATGGACGTCCCCTGCCCGTGAATTGGACACTTCATAGCAGGTAGTCACATGAAAACAAGTCATGCGAAAATAGTTTCAAGTAGGCAAAGATGCGTGCATATGCATCATGCAATGGATATGTCTCCCGTTCCTGGAACTTGTGAATAGCAGGTCTCCCGAGCACAGAACTGGCGTAGTGGGAAGCATGAACTGGGATCCCTAATAGTGGGTTCTACGTCCTGGCCACACTATGGGTGACACGAGGCCTAGCCTCTCGTAGGTGACGCGAGTCATGGCCTCAGTATGGGCGACACGAAGCTCCTTGGTCTCCCGTACCTTGGCATGAAATAGGAGAAGACCACTTGGGTGGGCAAATGGTGACTCTCTCTCTCTCTCTTATCAGCATTCCATGAGCTTTGAGTCGCAAAAGAAGAAAATCTAGGAGTCTAAATTGTGAGGGAGAGGGCAAGGTAGTGCAATACCACGCATTATGTATTCTCCACGCATATGCAGAGTAGCATTACGATATTGGACTAATAAGCACCTGGATCAAAAACCATCTTTAGAAAGAGTAGTCAACAGGGTATCCCATCTCTAGGGGTGCTAAACCTGAATGCCCTCCAAGGATTGCAGAAAGGTTAAAAATTATTTGTGCTCTGCCCAATTTGGTGGAGGGCTCAAACATTTTTATCCACTACCACCGCAGCAATATTGTTGATTAAGTTTGTCCTTACAGTGTTTATGTTGTCCAAACCACAAAATAAGCAGTTGATGTTGTTGACGTGTGTGTTAATATAGATGCCGAGGTCTCAGGGGACTCAACTGCTTGTCGCAAGTGGTGCCCAATCACTGAGAGAAGATTGTGGAACTCTTTGAGGCCTTGACAATGGTGCAAAGCTGACATGGGCTGGAAATCCGATCAAGCATGTTATTTCAGCGAGGAACCGTTTGGAGCAACAAGAGAGGCTATTGGCCAGTCTAGATACCAGGGCCAAACTCATCAAGGAAAGGAAGGAGACATCGTAAGGTAAAGGTCAAAGGATTTGTATTACACAAATCTTAATTTCTTAATATAAACAAATACACCGAAAGATGGGGACCCTTCTTTGGATTTTAGGATCCAATCAACTGTGCTGTATCTCTCTCTCTAGTAAATACTCCGCATTCATTGCAACGTTGACTCAATGTTCCGTGCTTGACAAGAAGGTAGAGGTATAAACATCTCTGTTCTCGATAGTCCATGACTTGGGCAAGCGGACTGAAACCTTGTTGGAAGAGGCAATGGCATTGGCCTCGTATCTCATAGTATATTAGAGATCTGAAGAGATGTGCTTTACTGACTTTGTCTCCAGTGTGGTACATACTCTGCATGTTTGTTTTTTCCTGGAAATGCCCTATGTCCTCCGTGTCTGTATCCGCAGCTGATGTGAAGCTAGTCTCAACTCACTGGTCATCACCCACATGGCGGGTGACATGTGTCTGGCTAAGATACTTAGGTTTCTCAATGAATCCATTATTGGAAACCCTAAGGAAGTGCTCTTTGTATAAGTGAAGCTTCATGGTAAGCTCTTTGGGATTTAGACCAGTCCTACTAGTGTGTAGTTGAACAAGATCTGTGCAAATGATATGGTTAATCTCATGCGTGGTGAGATCTAGAAGCAGGGCATCCAAGTTGTATTGGAAAGGGGAGAGACGGTCTGTCTACAAGCTTGTGCGACAAGAATCAATGGGAAACACGGAGTACCAAGCCCGATTTTGCCCTTGCTCTGCCATTAGTCTCGAGGACTCCAATGCTTGATGTGGAAGATGGTCTCTACCCAAAGTAGATCATGTATGTAAGTAACTGTTCAGAAGACAGCCTTCAGCATCAACGGCAGACTCTACAAGAACAATCATGTGCTGTTTCCGTTGCATGGACTTAAAACCAGGGTCATGCCGAGAACATAATCAGCTATAATCTCTCTATCCTCCTTGTTAGGCCCTCTTACCTGGAAACCCTAGAAGAGTCGAGTAAACTTGCACACAAAACCAAGAGAGAGAACACCCGTCAAATCCAAGATCAACGACGGCGATGAATTGTGGCCAATGACTCACCACCCAGCCACAGGCTTCTGTCTGGATTCACCCCTGAGCCTGAGGTGTGATTGCCCTAAGTTAGCCATACATGACAACATGTCCTAGCATCCCATACCACTAATCACTAGCCCGCCTGCAGCATGCTTTGGCTTAGAGGTCCTGCTGCACAACCTAGCATCTAGGGTAAGTGGAGAGAATCATGGGCTCCTAATCCTCTCATTAGCAAAAAATAAGTTGTATTAGCAGCTAAGCAGATTCTTGTACTGGCCTATTTAATGGCACCATTCTCTATGTTAATCATCTAAGTATTTCTATCAATTTGTCTACTGCTTTAGTCATGTTGTTTTATCGCTTACGTTCTCTCTGCTCCATGCCATAGCCATGGTGTTTGATTTATCTTGATTTCTTGAATTGGTATCAGAGCACTCTGTGCCTGGCTCCGTGACCTTGCCCGTGTGTGCTAGTGAGTGCTCGCCATCTGGCTTCTCTGCCAGCTATCCGTCCGCCTCTGTGCGCTTCTGGCAGCTCTGTTCCTTGCCGTGGGACTGCCCTTGTTCGGGCTTCGCTACCTTGCGCCTCCGGCATCTTCCTCTTGCTGCCCAGCGCCACTGCCTCCTGCTTGGTGGCTCTGTCCCCCGTAGCCATAGTTGCAAAAAAACGCGTTTCAAACTTTAGGCTACTCGTTTGAAACGTGCAAACGTTTCAAACGTTTGAAACGCGTTTTTTTGCTGGGCCAGTTTTTTTTTATGATAGAAAACGTACGATGCAGTATCTCCTGGCATTTCAGTTTTGAAAGTGACGCTTGAAAGAGACGTTTCCAGCCTTTGAAGTCTTCCAGGTTTGCTTGCACCCCTACCTACGCACCAGTCCTTCTCCCCCGGCCCCTACGCACCGTAGGTAACAGGTTTGTACTAACCCTAAATCCTGATTTTTTCTGATTTTGGACCAAATTTCAGATTTGAAATTTGGGCATTTTTTGCCAGGTTGCCTACATTGGTGCATGCACACCTTGCCTACGCACCAAGCCTACTCCTCCGGCCCCTACGCACCCTGCTTCTCAGGTTTTTAATAACCCTAAATGCTGATTTTTTCTGATTTTGGACCAAATTTCAGATTTGAAATTTGGGCATTTCTTGCCAGGTTGCCCAAATTTCTTCATTCATTCATCATGCCTCGGGCTAAGGATGCCATGTGGAACCACGTAACTCCTGTGAGCAGATATGGGGGTTCAGGCACAGAAAGGTGGAAATGCAATTTTTGTGCCAAAGTGTCAGGTGGGTCTATTATTAGGGTAAAGGCCCATTTTACAGGAGTAAGAGGGGAAGGCATTGGCCCTTGCAGTCAAGTACCAAGAGAGGTTGTAGCGTCTCTTCAGCAATGGAAGAGAGAACATGAAGCAGCAAAGGGAATTCAGCCTATTGATGATGATGTACAGGATACAGATTCTGTAGGTGATGTGTCCAAAAGAGCTAGGACAGAGGATGATTTGCAGAGTCAAGCAGGTGGGTCTAGCTCCATTCCTGTAGCCCACAGATCTTCATTGCCCACCGTGCCTTCTCTAAAGAGGGCAGGCATTAAAGCAGGCATACAAAAGCAAGCTGTCAAGGAGGCCACACGTGATTTTAGCATTAAACTGTAGATTTTAGCATTAAACTGTACCAAACATAAATTTATGGACACCCCCCTAAAAAAAACCTGGAAAAAACACCTGAAAAAAAATTTGAAAAAAACTTTTAAAAAACTTTTGGAAATTTGTTTGAAACGTTTTTGAAACGTTTCAAACACGTTTCAAAAACGCGTTTCAAAAAACGTGTGGCAACTATGCCCGTAGCCTCTTAGCTGGACAACCCCCTTTCTGTGGTCTCTTCGGGAGCAGCCCGATCACTGTGGTCTCTCCATGTTGCGCCACTTCACAGCCATCTAGCAGCTCCAGTTCGGTGCTGCTTCTGTTGGTTGTCGTCAGCCCCTACCTGCCGTTCTGGCACCCACAATGTTGCAGTTCTAGCAGAATGCAGCCAAGGATGTTTTGCTGACTACTGCCACAGAGAACATGATCATCAGGAGCAAAGCAAAACCAATGCAGCAAATCAACACAATCAAGAAGGTCAATTTGAGGCTTTTTTTAATTTTCTGCAAATCAAGCTTAATTGAGAAATCAATCATAATTACTTCATTAAAATCACAGTTGAAAGTGCAAACCTAGCGTTAGAGGGTTGCTGCATCTTGCTACACCATCATCAACCCCCATGTTTGGAAACCCTAATTTTGGGGGGTGCTCTTTTTTTGCTAGGGATTAGACACTGGCATTGGAAACTCTTCTCTGTTGAGACCTTCCCAGACTCATAGCTTATAATGGCCACCCACATGTTCATTGAGAAATTTGATGGGGAAAGTTTCCACACTTTGGTTGACTAAACTAAAATTTAGTCTCATGAGAGAAGGCCTCTGGCCTTTCATTGAAGGGATGAGAAGATGCAACTCAGAAGGCTTAGAAGCTCAGAGATCAAAGAGCCTTTGGCCTCATAGCCCTTGGCCTCTCTGATAACTTTATACACCATATAGCATATCTCCTAACCTCCAAAGAAGCCTATGAGAATTTGAACAAGCTCTTCGGGACTTAGGCAAGAAACTCCAAAGTTTCTTTGCAAATAGAGTTCTATGGACTCACAATGCAAACACATGAGAGTTTTGATGCTCATGTGAACAGGATGAAGTCTCTAATGAACCAGCTTGTAGGACTTAACAGCAAATGTGGCCCTAGCAATACTGATAAAGTAAGTGTTTAAAGAGCACTACAGCAACCTCATCACCACACTAAAGAACCTGTCCAATCTCACCTTGGAAGGGGTCATAGCCTCCTTCAGTGAAGAAGAAAGGAAGATCAAGAACAGAGAAGCAAGGGGAGATAGCTCCTTCTTCACAAAGAAGAGTTAAAAAGGTAAAAAATGCTCCATATGTGGCAAGAACAGCCATGCCGATAAAGATTGTTATAAAAAGAATCCTTGTAAGCACTGTGGCAAAAATAACCATGATGAAAAGGATTGTTATCACAAAAAGGCACAAGCTAATGTTTCATATGAGGAAGACGTGTCGTGCGCAAAGAAGACACAACCTTTGTAGAGTAAGTGAAGTCTTGGGCCTTTTAAATGCCTCAACAAATGTAATGACTTGTGTCACTATTTGGTCCCTTCACTAGTCTTGATCAGTGTGTTGGGGCAAGCCCATACATAGAACAGAACCAAGGTGAAAAAGGGGATTTTCCAGAGAAGAAAGCTGAGCATTCACTAGCAAACTTTGGCCTACAAGATGGCTACAGAGCATGAGCAACATAGGGATTTCATGTAATAATGTGTCTTATAAGGTTTATAAGTCAATAGGTTCACACATCATTAAAGTGTGGCTGGATTTATTATAATTTTGGGCATGGATACTAGACAAAACGAGGCGCCTAGCATAAACTTGGGCAACAAAAGAAAAGCTGAAAAGTAGGTATATTGGGCATACCAGCTACTTTTGGCGAAAAGGAAAAGCACAAAGCCAAAAGTAGGGGCTGGTCGCCTGTCTAAAAGCAAGGTAGGGGTGGGGCTATGATCATCATCCGGGAAGGGCCTGGAACGTCAGCAGATTTTCCTCTCCCCTTGCGCCGGCCGTACTGCGTTGATTGTGCGCTGGCCGTACAGCAGTCAGGCAGAGATCTTTCCCTTGTGTTGGCCGTACAGCAGCCGCAAGTAAGTACAGTTGGTGGCCCTCCTTGCGCTGGCCGTACATGACAGCTTCCAGCAGGCAGTCGACTTGTTTTCAGAATTTATGTACGCTGGTCATACATAGGCCATACAACACTTTTTCTCCTCGGTGCAGCTATTGCAGCAAGAGCTGGTCGCATAAACAGTCTCTCTCTCTCTCTCTCTCTCCGTACAACAACAGTACAGCTGCAGTTCCATCAGCCACTCGTGTCGGTTCTCAGCTGCTGTTTCACTCACAGATTTGGCCATACAACGGGTGATGTTTGGGCTTTTTCGTAGACTGTTTTGATACAGGTTTTGGACAGTTTTCAAGGCTGTTGTGCCTTTGTATCTGGGTAGATATCTGGACAAAAGTCTTGCTGACGCTTTGTGGAAAATCCGGTGTTTTTTGCACCCGCACCTTGGTTTGTTGTAAAAGCTTCTACTTTGAATAAAGAAGTACCTACGGGGGGCCGACCGTTCCGGCTTAGTGCTGTGTTTTGGTTTTGTTTGTGGTTCTTCCGCTATGTTTCAAAGCTCTGTTTGGTATTTGAAGTGTCTGTCTATTTTTTCGGGTCCCTGATCGGTTACAACTTGACTACTAGCAACTCTACTCCAAGGACAATATGAGACAACTTCTATTGAAAA
This sequence comes from Cibotium barometz, assembly GCF_041138505.1. Classification (NCBI taxonomy): domain Eukaryota; kingdom Viridiplantae; phylum Streptophyta; class Polypodiopsida; order Cyatheales; family Cibotiaceae; genus Cibotium; species Cibotium barometz. The sequence continues at coordinate 61,445,421 of NC_141051.1, forward strand.
CTGTGTCATAGGCATAGATTAATCCGGATGAAGTGTTTACTAGGATAATGCTTGAGGGGGAGTGTTGGAGAACAAGCCTTTCCAAGTACAAAGTACAAAGTTAGGTGAACCCACTCTTGTAAAAGAGACTAGATAAAAGCATTAAGTAAAAAGGCTAGAAGTCAAAGAGCATTTACCTTTGCATAAATCAAGGAGCATCTAGGGGAGGTGGAGAGAATCATGGGCACCTAATCCTCTCATTAGCAAAAAGTAAGCTGTATTAGCAGCTAAGCAAATTCTTGTACTAGCCTATTTAATGGCACCATTCTCTCTATGTTAATAGTCTAATCATTTGTGTCATTTTGTCTATTGCTTTAGTTGTGCTGTTTAATCTCTTGCTCTTTCTCTGTTACATGCCATAGCCATGGTATTTGACTCCAAGCCACCTTAGCTTGATTTCTTCACTGTTCATAACTCTAGGCATATTCACACCTCATCCTTGCCAGCCGTGGCCATACAGGTCCCACACTCTGCTAAACCCTAAACATAACCTTAGGTTAGCACACGCCCTAACCTTTGGGTAACTAACCCTTGGTTAGCAAACCCATGGACGGGATGTAACATTATCTCCCCCTTTTTTTATATTCAAGTCCTCGTGAATCTAGGTAGGAAATAACAAACTCTAAGCCTAACCTCGAATTCGTTCCCAACCATAGCATCCGTTGTATATCATATGGAGAGTGGTGTCTGAACACCAGGACCTCCTGGGACACCTTTTACTCTCTTTAGGAGAGTTTTTTACATGTGAACCGGCCCTAGCACCATGTTAGCCTAGGGCTAGAAGTGGGTGACAATATCAAGGAGCCGTCCGTCAGACAGCATCCCCCAGCATCCACACTCACGCAATCGCCCTCTCTTGGCATTTGGGAGACGAGCCCACTCGCTGCCCGGGGTAACACCGAGCGGGAATGAAAAGATCATGTGCCTGTCTGAGGTAGCCGCTGGGGAGTGATGGAAAGTCACGCAAACTCGGAGGGGGAGGGGAGCTCGCATCCGTCTCCAAAAGGATTGGCTGTATGAAGTGACATGACCTGTGCGCTTGGATTTCCTATGCATCCTCAAATCGGAGGGGTCTAACTCAGTCATGACGGCCAGGCTTGTGTTGGAGTCATACATCTGGACCTCTCCAGGCATTAAAGTCACCCAAAAGGAGAATGTCTCCTTACCAGGATAACTCCACTATGTTAGCAAAAAGGGAGGCATAGGGTGAAGGGCCATTCTGCATTAATGCCTGAGCATAATTGGAGGCCTGCAAGTAGCAAACTGCGATTTGTTCGCTGGCAAGTAAAGGCGAACCTACATTAATCTGCCCTTGTCAACCCTCCTGACCACCGAAAGGATGGCGCATAGGTGAAGTTTGAATAAGACTGCTACTCTATCAGAGGTTCTAGTCACTCCCCTGTAGCCTCGTAGGCTACCTCCCAAACGAATCTGGACACCTCTAGCAACTCTCTCTGTGGACTCTGATGTCAGCATGGCTCATTATGAATTCGACTGGTCACTTGTATTGAAAAGTGAATTGTGTGTGTAGATGTAAACGTGTTCTCTCAAGATTAATGGTGTATTGCAAGCTCTTACTGTCCTCTCTTGTGCAGGCTTGAGTTTCTGAAGTTTAGTTTGCGGTCAGTGCAGGTTCTCTCTCTCTCTCTCTTCAAGTGTATCAAGCTATTCACTTTTAGATGCTTTGTACTCATTAGGCGCCGTTAGAAAACAATTTGTTTGTATGAGGATCATACAATCCTTTACAATTTGAGAGAAGTGATTAAAGCTTGTATGAGGATCATATTTTGCAGTAGTGTTCTTGAAGTTTGGCTTTAATCTACCACTTCCACGAATCTACAGGTTGCTCGAGAAAATCTCGACTTATTCTTGTCAGTTATGCCTCAAGAAGCTCTAGAGGCAGCAAATAACAACCTGAAGGTATCAACACAATTCATGATATTGAGGGACACCAACAATTAGAATCGTAATTGACAAAGACATGTTTCATCATGATTTGACAGCTTGTGGACAAACCAATCATGCTGCAATATCTGCAGTCAGGGCTGGAGTGATCCTGTTTCAGGCCTGCTCATCAGAGTTTGTATTATCTATACAAGAAGGGATGTGATATCTGGGGTATAAGTTTTTGGATTGTCTATATATCGTTCCCTCTCCAAAATTTCTCTGTATCCAATGTGCCACTTGTGCCCCTTCCCTTTCCATATTATATGTGGTGGGTAGATAGCAAGATTTGTAAAACTTCCTATTCAGGTTTCAGATAATATCATTTGCACATTGCTTAATTAATTAATACAACCTACAGCGCCAACAAACCAAAGTTCCTTTCATTTATGGCACGGTGGATGTTAACTTATGGTTTCTCATCCACAGGAAGATGGTATGTGCAATAGTTGATGTAACATGCTTACCATTCCACAGCATGGTGTGCGCACATGCACACACACACACACACACACACAAAATGTGTGCATGCAGGCACACGGACAATGTGCAATTGGCTAATGGAAACATGCACACCATGCCCTAGTATGACAGCCAAATAATTGAAGTAAGTTAATGTGCACGCGTGCACACACAGACACGTGTGGATGTATGTATGTATATGTGATCTCTCTCTCTATATATGTGTGTGTGTGTGTGTGTGTGTGTATTATGTATGTATGTATGTGTGTCCAAATTATTGGGTCCTACAGTACATGGGTCCAAATTTCAGATTGATAATGTTCTTTTCGACTTTGTTATAGACCATGCGGATCCAAGAGATTCAAACTTGAGTCTGTATCTATGTAAGTATTTATGTTCTTGAGTTTGAATCTTACTTGGGTCATAGAGTTTGTTGTTCAAAATCTAGGTGTTGTAGCCTATCCATTTCCATGTGCTTCATAAATTCCTAATACTCTCCAGTTTAAAACTCCCTATGTCCATTCTTGAGTTTTGCGCACAAGTCTAAATTCTTAATGCTATTTAAATGGAAATGGTTCAACCTAAAGACTCAAACGTAAGGCCAATATAAGCCTTGTTCTGACTTTGTTGTCCATTTCCTTGCTACATAGTATTAGACTCAAATTCAAATCTTCCTTGAGGGTGGAATTCCCAAGTTTTCTATCATCAAGTTTAGCCTTCACTTTGAGAACATTATATTGTGCATTAGACTCAAATTGAAATCTTCCTCGAGGGTTGAATTCCCAAGTTTTCTATCATCAAGTTTAGCCTTCACTTTGAGAACATTGTGCCGTGCATCTACATTATATTGTGCAAGCAATGACTTGAGATATTTCTCTTCCTTTATAGGGTTTGGAGGTCAATTGGCAAGCAAGTTGCCTAGGGGAAGACCACCCGAGTAGTAAATTAGAGCAGCAAATCAGAGAGGAGATTCATGCTCATTTGCATGAGATGGAAGGGAACAATTGATGAGGAAATGGAGGCATGTGGAAGCCAAAGGGGTGTCACTCATTGGGCAAATAGGCATGGGATTTAATTGGATTGAATAAAGGCATGGAGCAACTACATAAGGGACTCCATAAGATGACTAATTTGCAATCAACCCAAGTCAAGTAGCCTTCTATGCATGATCATATGAAAGGGACATCTAGCGGCGTGGAAGGTGGCTATATGGAGTAGCAGTGAGGCAAAGAAGTAGCCTATTAGTCATAATCAAATTGAAGGATCATTGAGGGGAGGGGTACTGATGGTGCCTTCATGAAAGCTGCAAGGCTTTTGGATTGTCTCCTTTTATGCCAACACGGATGCATCCGATTTGGATCAAATGGTTCAAGATCAACAAGATTGCTAGGATGCATACTTGAGACTATTAGAAAATTCAACCCTTCCAGTAGTTCTTTAATGCACGCTAATCGAAGGGTGTTTTAACAACTCACAAGAACCATCCACCTTCATCCAAGGACAAGAAGGACAAGGTGACTCTTACTAAATTCAAGGGGCATACCATGTCACCAAACAAATTAAAGGAATGGATCAACAAGTTGGAGAGCGACATCTCTACGTTGTCGTACTCCTCTTGCCGATCTGATGTCACCCCAACTCATATATTATCATCCACTAGGTAACTACACACTCTTTGTCACACCTATGCTAACAACACAAGCATAAGGATAAGACTGGAGATGATGCAAGAACAAGACTCAATTGCATGATGTGAGAGTGGGTTCCTAGCTTGTTACCACATGCTCTTGGAGCAAGAATCACCATAGGAGGTTTTCTGTCAAACCATTACGGGTGGTCCTCCAAGTTGTAGATTTTGACGGCGTTGCTTTATAGTTTGATTGTACATCCTTTTGGTGTGTTTGCACTTGGTTTATATTCTCGTGATCAAGGAGAAGACTGTATCAGGAGAACTAAGAAGCTTGTTATGGTCATTCTTGATATTGAGTGAATGATCAATGCTCATTGTTACTCCTTCTCGGAAAGGAACAATGGTCATTGTTCTTGATACTAAGTGACTGTACAATGGTCATTGTTCCTTTCGAAGGAACAGGGAAGGCTTGTTAGTAAATGAAGAAGTTAGTGATTGGCGTAAGTACATCTTTTTGGTGTGTTTGTCCTTGCTCTTTGATGTAGAATATTAGTGGTAGTAGTAGTTCTTGATACCAAAATGGATTAACATTCTCCTCTTTCTGATATCAATCATGTTCTAGTGATCAAGGAGAAGACTTTACTATTAGGAGAACTAAGAAGCTTGTTATAATCGTTCTTGATATTGAGTGAATGCTCAATGGTCATTGTGGTTCCTTTGGAAAGGAACAATGATCATTATTCTTGATACTAAGTGACTGTGCAATGGTCATTGTTCCTTCGGAAGGAACATGGAAGGCTTGTTAGTAAATGAAGAAGTTAGTGACCCCGGTAGGAGTACCTAAACGGGGTGGTGGCCTCTAAGTGATTGATTTTTTTTCTTTCTGTGAGTTCTTGTTTTTTGTATTTTTGTTTATTTTTATCCCTCTCTTTTTTGGCAATCACAAGTAGGGTTACGATTTTTTATTATTGAGGTAGCGGGGTTCCAAGGGTGGTTAGCAATGTAGGAGAAGAGATGGGGGTTCCAAAGAACGTAGACACAAGCATTAAAACAAGAGTGAATCACAATTCCTTATTTGATACATTGAAAGCAATGTTAGATTATAACTTCTTTGATTTGAATCTTTCCTTGTTAATGCAAGACTCTTGTTAAATGAACTCGAGGAGGACCTAGTCCTACATTCTTCGTCCCATGTTTTTTTTTGTATTTTTTAAAGTGCATTTAAGTGCTCTTACAAGCAGATATACAATGAAGTGCATGAAAGTTGTGCTTTGCAGTGTCTTCTTGCTCTTGTGATTGAAGTAGTTTGTTTGCTTTTCTCTTCTTCTTCTTGTTGCATGCATGCTCTCACAATTGAGTTTGAGTCTTCTTGCTCTTGTGATTGAAGTAGCTTGTATGCTTTTCTCTTCTTATTCTTGTTGCATGCATGCTTGGGGACAGTGTTGATTTATGCTCTCTTCTCCCTCTCTTCTTCTCTTGTCTACTCTCTCATGCTTTTACCCGTGGCATAGAAGTAGAGGTTGAGCTTCCCAGAGCTCTCTCTCTCTCTCTCTCTCTCTTTGCTCCCCACCCATTTGTAAACCTCCTTTGTGTGGTGACAACAAAGAAGGCAAGGTTGAGGACCCTTGCATTCTCCTCTCCTTATTTTTATCTTGCAAGGCGTGAGTGTTCTCTGCCGTGAACATCTTTGGCTCTATTACCATGAAAGTGCCCTTGTTTAGGCCTCTCTTGCTATACTTTGCATTGTCCACTAGAAAGACCAGACACAAGGTATCCGCTCCCGATATGGATACTAACCAGTATGGATCGGTAATGAGAAGCACCCATTAGGAAATTTTTGAGGTTATTTTGGGGCCCTGTAAGGAAGTTTGACCGGAATATTCCCTCCAAAAAGGGGCACCGGATAAAATTTTTGCAAACGAACTCCAAATTTGTTGAACCTCACATATTTAGATTCTACTCTTCAAAAGCTATCCATTGATATATAACACGATAGGGTTTGGAGAAGGGACAAGATAGATACCTAGAAGATTCCTTTTTGCCTGGGAAAGATTCACGTTACTTGAATCTTTCCCAGGCAAAAAGGAATCTTCTAGGTATCTATCTTGTCCCTTCTCCGAACCCTATCGTGTTATATATCAATGGATAGCTTTTGAAGAGTAGAATCTAAATATGTGAGGTCCGACAAATTTGGAGTTCGTTTGCAAAAATTTTATCCGATGCCCCTTTTGGAGGGAATATTCCAGTCAAACTTCCTTACAGGGCCCCAAAATGACCTCAAAAATTTCCTAATGCAAATGCTGGATACTAACCAGTCTAGCTCGGTAACGAGAAGCACGAGCCTTTTAGAGGAAGGAATAATCCTTCCTAGAACCACAAGTGGAATGGTTGCTGAGACACAATGATTACATTTGACCCCTCAATTTTGCTATGTCTTCAGACATACCTGTGCAGTGATGTTTTTATTGCTGAGATGCATTACTTATATTGAACGAGGTCCTTGTTTGAGGTTCCTCACCTTTGCAGCTCATTGACATGGATGCTCATGGAGTCATACTATTACATTGTCTTCTGCTTGGTTACCTTGTTCACTATGTGTAATTCAGGGTTCCTCTACCCTCAATCTGTGTGAGATTACACATCTTCTTTATTTTGTCATACTGAGAGGTTGCCGTATACTTTCATGGTCTGGCTGGATGTATGCCCTGCTGCCCTCACTTAACAAATTGTTATATTGGCCCACTTCCATTGCTAATTCCACCTTTGTTAGCTTGACCATTGACACAGGTTATTTTTCTGATGTATTGGCATTTAGTGGACATTGACAGCTTATACATTGTTGCTGTCCAGAGTGCTGACATCTTCTAGTTATTGTTGACTCAAGTGAGCTCGCTTTGGCTCTGAATCAATCTTTTGCAATCAGCAGATTCAGTAGCCCAACTTTCCATATTTCTATAATGCCATAGGTGATGAATTAATTGAAGAGAATGCAGCCATTATGATCTCCCACTGATAGCAGTTGGACACGCGTTGCCTTAGGTCATGCATCTTATATTATTGATTTCACCCTTATTGTTTCCACATTACATAAGGAGCCACCTTCTCTTCTTGATGCATTAGAGGATGATCATTGGGTTACGGTTATGCATTCAGCCTTCTGCTCTAGTGCTGACATTCAACAGAAATTGGCCAATGTAGCAGATGGGCTTACCAAATCTCTTTCTAGGGTAGTCTGCCTGCTACACCCTCTACACTTTCACACCAATCACTTTAGGGAGGTTTGTTAGCCTGGAAGTCCCTTGTGTGAATAGCCCTACGCACGGGCACTTTTAACCCTCTGCTGCTGCTGTGGCAAGGGTTTTTTCCCGTGTGAACACTCTTGTGTGTTAGCCACATTAGCCCTAGGACTAGGGCTATTTGTACTCTTGTACTCCATTCATTTCTTATCATTATCATCGAGTACTTTTCCAGCTTCGCTTCTGATCTCTCTCTCGTTCTTTGAGCTCGATTCGACTGTGTGTGCATGTGTGTATGTGTCAGTGTGCAGAGCATCTTCTCCCTCATCCAACACAACCACTCAAGCCTCTAGGCCGAGGAGTCAATCCAAGTTGCCAAAAACACAACCATAGGAGCCATGCGGCGGCTTGGAGTGGGGAGCTTTGTGCTAGAACCAACTCTAAGAGGAGCATACATGCCATAGTACAAACTAACCTTAAACGGCATCCCCCACAGTACCTAAACTTACCTCAGGGGGGGGACAAGGGAAACACCTAGCTTATACCATGCCTCTACCAACCTACCCATACCCATACTACCACCCACCACAAGCTCAACCACCTTCTATACCACTACCCTCTACTCTAACCATTGAGGATATCTTGAGGATAGTAGCTCAAATAGGGAGGGGGGTAGAGCAACGAGGCTACTGTTTGCAGCACAGTAGGATGAAACCCTAGACACCAAACTAATATCAAACCCATGCAAATCACAAAATTAATGTTCAAGTTCAATAAGACTATAGACCCCATTGTGCACCTGTAGGTCTTTGATTAGGTGTGTGCCATATGTAGTCATCCTGATGACCTTGTATGGGCAAGTGCCTTTGGCGTTATAACATGGAAGGAAAGGCATGTCAATGGTTTTGATCACTAAAACTAGAAGACAAGGCTGACTTCAACTTCGTGAAGACTGCTCTCACAATTAAGTACTCCTGTCGCCCTAGGGAACCCGAAGAATCAATTGGAGACTACATCAACAAAGTGAGATACCTCCACTCACAATGCTCAATGATAAGTTCTCAGTTAACAAACAATTAACTAGGAGATTCTTGAAAGGAATCCTCGATTCAACCTTGCATAACACCTTATACTCGGGAAAGCATAAAATTTTTGAGCCATGCTATAGAAAGTGCCATAGACTTTGATAATAACTTCATGGGAACTTCTTCAAGAAATCTCCCCAAAGGAAACCCATTTGAAGTATCCTTTAGCATAGTACCTTCAAAGTTCGGTGTCAAAAGCCATAGGCCACACCAGCCACATAGACCACACTCATGCAAATGACAGAGCAAAGGGAAAGATAATATAGACCAACTACATTTGTACCCTAGACATGAGTTGGTATGGTGTTCAATATGCCGTGCCAACTATACAAAGAACAAAATGGCCCCACCTAAGACTGAAGACAAGGAGGAATCAGGTGTGTATAATGAGGATGGGAAACCATGACACTATCCATTGCTTATAGGAATTAACCTCAACCACCAGCTAGCTTTGCCAGCCCCAACAACAAAACCCATGCTTCCCCATGCACCTCACACCCACCAAGGCAATATGCACCCCAAAAAGAGGAGTTCTAAGAGTTCTAGAACTACCTCTATCGCCTTTGGTATTGCTACAATAAAACCACCCATTCCCAAAGTGACCCCTATGAACCAATTGACTTGATAAAAATCCCTAAAAAAGGGGACGAAGAAGGAATAAGAGGGGACACTAACTACCTAGAACCAGTAGAAGCTTAGAGCCCTGAGGGGGAGGAAGAAGGAATAGGAGGGGACACTTACTACCTCTAGAACCACTAGAGGCTCAGAGCTGCTCAAGTTAAATCCTAAGCCACCACGTTCAAGATGGTGATAGTGTTGTATACATTGTATATATAGCCACAATGCAATCAAACAAGGAGAGGGATATCAATGCCTTAGTATCCCGTATGCCACTACAATGCTATCACTGCAAGGAACCTTATCGAGTGGCAAAGTGTCCCATCAAGAAGGCTATGATAGCTACACTGTGACCATAGCCTTTGTTAACCCATTCCTAGGGTTAACAAGAGCTACTACCATTATCTTATATCAAGGATTCAAGGTAGATACACCAAAAGGTCATACATTTAAGATATGAAGCAATGGTGTCTAAACCTACAACTTGGGTGGGCGCCCCCGTAATGGTGTGACGACAGAGTATTTATGGGTGGCGATTCGCGCTTCAAGAGTATGTGGTAGCAAGTTAGGATGAAGTTCTAAGCAATGTACTTCATGGATATATTATGAGAGTGGTCATTGTAATAGCATTAGACCTATAAAACGAGCCAAAAGTGTCCATCCAACCACTATTTAAGTGAGTGTGAACACTTATGGGCATGTATATAAGTGAATTTCTCTCATAATACAACATACTCTCCCATTGTGCAATTAAGTCTTGCTCTTGCTAATATCTCTCTCTAATGCATGCTAGTGAGTGTGTGTGAGTGAAGTGAGGTGAGAGAAGGGACGAGTACCCATAGTGCAAAAAAGCGGCGGTGTGACAATGCTCGCGGGAGGCACGGTGGAATTGCTTCTTAAGGAGTTGTAGAGCTTGGAGATCTCAAGAGTTACGAGCTCGGCCATTGGAAAGATCCTCACGACAGTTGCAGTTCACTAGGTAATCTCTTGTTGGATGTGTTTCAAGGGGGTTAGGGTGAGCCATAACATTTTTGGCACCGTTGTCGGGGAGCCATTCCCTGGCTTTTTCCATCGTTTTTCTCTAATCTACGCATTACCCATTGCCACTTGTCTTTATTAATGGTTTTTCATAAAAAAAGATGTGGATTTGGTGTAAAATAGCTCTCTTTTTTGTTTTGAAAAGAATGTTTTTTTTTTTTGCTTAATTTGTTGTTTTTGTTATCGTTAATGTGGTTTTTAATGTTCCTAGGGCTTGCGCATAGAGTGTATTAGGTTTAGTTTGCATCCATTGTATCAAACAATGTAATTTTTAGTGAATGTTAGCTCTCTTTAGAGTTAAACATAGAACTAGAATCATTAATTTTAGCTTAAATTGTGCATTTTTTATTGAAATTATATGCATTAGAGTGTTAGCAACCATTAGGATTAGCTTAATCCTTTAAAAAATTTCTCAAAACTATCAAAAATCCCTTGAAAATGACTTATCTTCCTTGATCGACTGATTTTTGTCATTAAGGGTAATTAATCCACTTCAAGAGAAAAAAAATTAGAAAATGTGTTATTTGGGATCCAAATTGATCATGTAAGTAGTCGAAATTAATGTTTTTGAGTGTTTTGAGAGCATGTACATGTTTCAAAACAATTGCTTACATCAATTTCTCCATCAATTAGAGGAATTTGACTCTCTTTTGCTTAATTTTACCTTAAAAGAAGAGACCAAAATTAAGAGTCTAATTATATATTAATTTACACATTAGTTGATGCACATAGCTTAGCAATTCTTTGCTCTATCCAATGATGTGCTCAATTGTGTGAATTAATTAGTGATTAGGGGTTAATTAGAGTCCTTGATTAGTCTAAAAGAGAGAAAGATTAGTGAAAAGATTAATTCTTGATTAATTCCTTATCACTTTTTTATATAACTTATTAAGGCTAATGAGCATTCAATAAGTAGATGCCCATGAGTTATCAAGTTGTCTATTTTGGAGGCCATTTATGAGGGGTATAAAGGGGTGTCATAAAAAGGTTGACTTTTTTTATTTCCACTTGTCTTTTTGGAAAAATACCCATATCTCCTTAATTTAAAATTCGAAAATATCTCCCCCCAAAACAAGGAAATTCGAATTTTTCACTAGACTTCAAAATAAAAAATTAAAAAAAATGGTTCACACGTGAACCATTTTTGTACTCACGCCTTAAGAGTTCATGTCCTTGGAGTCCGCGTCCCAAAATAAATAAATAAATAATCGGTTTACACGTAAAATATTTTTTGCACTTTCACGGCTTAAGGTATTACGTCCTAGGGTTTCGCGCCAAAAAATAAAAATAAAAATCGCATGAGCCTTCGTGAACCATTTCTGCGCCTTAAGGTCTCACATCCTAGGGTACTGCGCAAAAAAAAACACCCCTGTTTGGAGGCTTGTATCTTCTAAACCGTGAGTCTGATAAGGACACTCTAGTGCTCATTGAAACATCGAGCTCTTCAAATTTGGTCTCGATAACAGCCTCAAAATTCCTAAAAATTGAGGCAAAAAATAGCCCGAAAAGCACAAAAATCGCAAAAACAATGCGAAAACAATTGTGGACCATATTCATGCTACTTTTTGAGGGTATAAACGACAAAATCACGAACGACTCAGAGAGACAAAGTTGTAGTACTCCAAAAACAACTCTCTTATACAGAGTTTTTCTAAATTCCTTTTGGAACATCTTCAAAAACGGATTGTGATATAAAAAAAAATTGAAATTTGTTTCATCTTGAGACAATGATGATGGAAAATAGGTTTTAGGACCTCCTCTTCCATCTGGGAAGTTACTAGCATGCACTTTTTTCGAAAAATATCCCTAAGGTCATTCATGTGTAGCGTCAGCTAATTAGGGCAAATGGAAACTCGTTTGACTCAACGAAGAGTACGCCAAGTTTCCTGAGGCTGTAATGGGCTGTGAGAAAATCTAAAAAGCAAAAAAAAAAAACACATGTGCTTACTCATTAAGGAGTAATTGACAACGTCAGACATGGCAACGATAGAGGGACTACGTGGGCCGACACTCACTGAACCCAATGGCTATCTTCGAGCTGATTTATGCCCCAACTACAACTCCCAATACCATTTGCCATGCCAACAACAAGAGTGTCATCAGGTTTTACACCCCCTGTCACTTCAATCCTACCAGGTTTTGGTCCTTTACCTAACATTCCCACAAATCCTTCAACCCTTTTCAATCCCTAGATGCTCACACCTTAGATATACTGACTAGTTTAGGAAGGGGGGTTGCCCATGGACTGAGTGAGTCCCTACCCACAAGAGCACTAATATACAGCCTCAGTTACTCATATAAAAATACTGTCATACAAATTTTCAAAATTATGGGCAAATATGATGGGACAAATGATCCTGTTCAATTCATATAAATGTTTGAACAGCGATGCGAAGCCTTTGGTGGAAATCCCAATTTCCCCACCAAGGTACATCTGTTCAACCTATGCATAGTGGGAAAGACTAGTCGATGGTTCATCACATTGATGCCAATGATCAAGACAAACTTCAAAACCTTGAAGTCGGTCTTTATCTCTGGCTTTTCAAGACAAGGTGATCAGTGGAGTGTAGCGAAAGAACTCTATTCAATTGAGTGTCAACCTAACGAAACCATTAGAGACTTTATCCTCCGGATAAAACGCTTGGACTCACGATGCGAGTCATGGGAAAAATTAAACAATTCTCAATTGAAGAGATGTTTCATGATGGGCTTAAAGAAAAACAGCTTACACAACTTGATCATTGTATCTAATCCAAAAATATTTGATCAATTTTGTAAAGAAGCAATACGTTTAGATGAAAACATGATGGAAGATGATCATGCTACGAGATGTTCCTCATCTAAACCAAGTGAAGCAATAGCAAAAGAAAGATTGATCTCGAAATTGTCATTCCCTGAATTCTATGCAGCCTTGCTTAAAAGCTTTCAATCAACATCTTTAAGAGAGGATGAAATCCTTCAAAGCCAAACATCCTTAATGCCTCTACAAGTGAGGAGCAAAATGCCTTGTGTTCAGTGCAATCACTACGACCATCCCGATCCCCATTGTGCAAACAAGGCACCTAATTTTTTGTATTGCATATATTGTAAATCCTTTGGCCATGATACTACAAAGTGTCCCAATTCATCAACAGTTGGCTCAAAACCTTCATCTCCCGTGCACCAAGGAGAAACAATCGAAAGGGTAGAAACTACCTAGGAAGCAGTTAATCGAACACTTCAGTGTTTCCATTGTTGTGGACCACACAAGGTGGCTGATTACACAGTTTTGAATACTTCCATGCGCCCACAATCACTAACACTTTGCAACCCCTATGTGAACATTGTGGCATCGAGCAAATGTTTCAAGATTGCCCAAGGCGAGTTGCTTCACTGCAACCTGTCTCACAGAATACAACTCTAAACATCTTAAGTGTACGAAACGGGCAATTGTCCACGATACCCTTGAATGTGCTTACAAAATTGCAAGCCAAGGCACGAGAAATGGTAAAAAAGAACGTAAAAGATAACACTTTGAAATGGGTAGAAGAATGCCTTAAAGCAGAAACCATAAGAGCAAACAAAACCTTCTAAACCCAAGAAAAACAAGGGGCAACAAACTATCCAAACCAAAGATGAAATAAAGGACATGGATAAAGAGACTGTGGAGGACATAACCCCAAAAGATCCAAAAGCTACAGATGATGCAGAAGCATTCACCTCAAGGGCTACCACACAAACCACAACACCCACATGTGTGACATAGAATACAAAAGCCCGAAAGAAAATTCGTTCTCGGCGCATGGGTAAACATAATGAAAACCTAACAATCCAACGAAAGTCAGAAGATGAAACAAGTTTTAGTACATTGCTAAGTGAGGATGAAACAAGTTCTGACTCTTCACTCAGTGCACTTCCCAGACCAATCTAGAAACTAGAACCCACCCAACCACCCCAAATTGAAAATCATGATCATATGACATATGTGAAACGCAAAAGGCAAGCTTAGGAGAGCATGCTTAGCATGGTTGAGTGTCTTACAGGATCACCAGTTGTGATTGAACCTAATAATGCTAATCCTAAAAAAGCAACCAAGATACAAAACCCAGAGGAGTATCGCTTCCCCTTTTAAGAGCAAGACATACTCTCTATAGAAGAGTCATTAGAGACAGATTGCATGAATTATGCAGTTAAGAAAGCACATGAAGAATTCGATGAATCCCTTACGAAATTAAAGCAATCTCTCAAAACCTCATTTGGAGAAATGCTCTTCTCTAATGCTAGCATAACATCAGCACTTGCACCTTTAAGGGTTCAACATGAGTTATACCAAGACATAAAGCGCTCCATAGAACGAGACTGTGAGGATTCACAAGCTTCCAAACAGAAGGTATTTGAAGCTAAAACACAAACTGAAACATCCATGGTTCCTCTTGAAGATTCTATCATGGTATGGTTGGATTTCCCTAGGGGCAATGATGTTAAGCGCACACATGTTGATTAGCCCTCGAGCTAATCATAACATCATGACAATAGACACTTGGGTGTAATTTGGGACAACCTAAACCAATCCCTATAGACAATGGTTTAAGTGCCCCATTCTATGGCAAATAGAATCTTATGTTGAACATTTAGGTCTATTTCCACTTGGTTATAGCCCAAGAATCCATCAAGGAAGCTATTGCCTACTACTTGTTGCAACACATTCTCAGTAAATGGCAACAAGTAATGGTCCTTCAACCTTTTTTTAAGGTTAACACAAACTTGGATTTTCCTATTTTTCTTAGGTACTATGACTATTGAGGATAGCCATTCTGTATGCTTTGTCTCGTAAATGCATCCACCTTAGATGAATTCGTCAATCTCATCCTTGACCATTTTGGAGTACTTTGGATTCATTTGGTAGGCCCTATGCCTTGATGGCCATGCTCCTTTCACAATGGGAATCATGTGCTTCACCACCTATGGGGGTATGCTCTTCATGTCAATATAATTTCAAGAAAATTAGTCTTAGAATTCTGTGAGTAGGTCAAGAAGGTCTTTTTCTTCTTCTCGGGATAGGTCCTTCCCAATGTATAGAGGTTTGGGATCCTCGTCAAGTCCTGCCAGGTTGACCTCTTTAACGGGCCATCATAAGATATTCCAAGATTCCCATCAAGGGTTCTCTTTGCCTTCTCAAAGCGTACAAAGCACATTGTATGTTTTGAAATGCTCTGGCACCTGTCTAAGTTCTTCGGCATAGGCGATCTCTTGTAGGGAACGCTTAGCTTCTTTTTCAACTTTAGCTGAGGCTTTGTTCTTTGCTCTTCTTAGTAAAGTGAGAGAGTTTTATAGACTCGCTTTTGATTCAGTAGGTTCGTCTCTCTCCCGGCCATTAACCTAACCAAAATTTCAGAAGATTGAGCTCATTTTTCCATTGATGGCATCTACATGGGAGTTTATGGCTTCGATGTATCAAAGCAAATGGTCTTCTTTAAAGATATAGGTAATCACTTTTTTATCTTTTTCAGCCCCAAGCTACCACCTCTTGGTCATGATATTGCCTTCAAATTCTAGTGCATGTTACATTGCTGCAACTCTCTCAACATATATATGGAAGTGTTAGGAGGATGTCCATAGTTGCAAGAATGTGCATCCAAATTTCCAATTCTTCCGGCTCAAGAAGTGAGCAAACTCTAAGCTTTAACATTCCTCATCCAATGCTTTGTGTGACAAGTTTGAAACATGTTTAGCTTAGTGGTGGTTGGTTTGAGTCTTTGGCAAAGGGTCCACCACTCATAGAATTAGTTTTCCATGTTTGTAGGTTCACTTTGAGGGTTTCACTCCTTTTTCAAACATAGATGTGGTCCGAGTCCCAATCATGGACCATTCGGGTGTATCTCATGAAGGGTCAACCTAGGATGAAATTATAGGAATTAGGCTTCTGAGAGAAGTTCATCACCACAAAATAGTGGCGGAAACTTAGGCCAAAAGTTTTAATTCTCAGGTTTTGTAATAGCCCCATGGGTTTTATTGTGGCTCCACAGCAAGCTTGACTATCATGTTGGTAGCGTCAAATGGTTACCCCCACTTTTCCTAGCACTTCTTGGTAGTGATGCTGACCCTAGCCCCTCCATCTAAGATGGTGGTGACCTAGCTTTCCTTGTATTTTATAGGGAGGACAACATTCATTTCATTACTTTCAAAGTAGTGGCTTAGCTTGTTCACATTGGTAACTTTGGAAAGGCTTGGTGAACTTCCTCTTCCATAGCAATTTTGTCATCCTCTGACTCATCCAAGGAGTCTTGAATTGGTTTTTCTTCCATTAGCACTTTTTACTTACCATCCATCCAATCCTTTAGGTCTTTCCATAGGTTCGAACTTCCTTGAATTAAGAAGCCAATAGAAATTTGCACTTGGGAGGAAAGGATGGCGGTGAGTCGAGCTATGTCTCTTAGTGTTTGTCTCCATTATCACTCACATAGCTTTTCGGGCCGGTAATGGTGTATGGATGTATAGGCCCCTTTGAGTGTGGTACTCTAGGCCATCACCCAAGAGTTTGGAGGCCATAGCTTCAAAGCTTTTGTCCTCATCTCCTAATTCCTATTTTGATTTTTCTTAGGTCATGGAACAAATTGGTTCTTTCTGTGGTCTTCTCTTGAGCAAGGTGAAACTAGTCTTTGCATTAGCATCCTCTCCAATAGTGGATATTATTAGAGGTTCAACCTCCATTTGTGCTTCGCATGCTCTTACCAGTTCCTAAGCTACTTTAAACTTGCTTTTTTTCTCAATAGGATTGGGATATTCTACCAGCTTCTTAGGCATGTTGCTAGGGTCCATGAGACTAGTTCCTCCAGGTTTTTGGTGGGTTGGGAATTCAATTCTTCCTCTGAAAAGGATGAAGAGATTTTGGAAATTGTGTCCTCACTTGATCCCTCTTGAACTTTCACATAATCTTCCCCTTGTCTTATAGTCTTGGTTCCTCATCTTCTGATTTTAGGGGAAACTCTAGCGTGTTCTAAAACTTCGTCAGTTGGTAAGACTTTGGATAGCTTATGTTCCCTTGAATATGGGAATCTACAGCCTATCTGGCTTCGTCAGCCCCCCAGCAGTGGCTCTCCTCCTTATCCAACAATATCAATTATTCCATAGGCATACAAACCATCACCACACACATGTTCATTAGGTATAAGAACTCTAGGAATCACCCTACCATACAAACCAACTACAACTAACATAGGAAGCCACAAGAATACCTCAATGTGTGCACCAGATGTATTAATATTTAAAATGGCATCACCCATGATATTAACATAATTTGGCATGATGCAAAGATAATCCAAGAATCCCTGAATTATCACCCTCATAAGAGGTGAATTCTTATACACAAGATGAGTGAGAAGTGATCCCCTAAAAGGTTTAAGCACACTCACATGAAATGGATTATGAATCTGCCAATGAGAAGGCAATTCTAGTCTGTAAGCAACATCATTAATTTTATGAATCACCTTAAAAGGTCCATAAAATCTTGGGGCGAGCTTAACAGCTAAGAATTTGTCAACACTCTTTAGTCTACATTTCTTAATTATCTCCAATTTTAAAAGAGATAGCTTTACATTTGCGGTTTACTTTCTTAACATATTTCTCTTGATCATGTGTAATAAAATGTCTTACATCATTTAAAATGCGACTAAAATTGATAATGAATTGATAAATAGCTTTTATTTTGTGGGAAAGTCTTATAATCAGAATAAGTAAAGCTTTTCCACCAATGGGAGATCATGGGTGTCATCATCCTCAAGCTCTTCCACATCAGAGCTTAAGATGTAAATAGAAAAAGCAATATCCCACTCAGTGAGATTGAGTGGGATGTGCTCTTCAAAGGAGGTTATAGGACAGAGGTAGTGCAGAGATGTCTAACATAAGAGAGAGCTCTACTCACCGCCTTCTTGTGGTTGGATCCACTCTTTATGCCAAAAAGGAACTCCAAAGGAATCCAACTCAAGGTGGAGTTTGGAGTAGAGTAGGTAATGTCATTGATTGTATCACAAAATGTAGCTAACAAAACGACCTATTAGGGTCCAAGGTAGAAATGGCAGTCTCAAGGTCTACATTCTCGTAAAACCTGGGGTAGATCTGGTCCCCAAGGTGAGCATAGCAAGTACTACTAATCCACGCAAAGAAAGTAGGTGAGGTGGCCATGATGAGTAGTGGAGAGCTAGTACACAAATGGAGAGTTTGAAAATACATAGTATGAATGAGTTTGATCTAACTTATACTCATTTTTATACTTACACTCAAATTTATACTATTTTTAATAAATTTATACTTATGTTTATTATTGTACTTACAAATAGCTATAATTTATTTTTATACCTTATGTCTATAGACTTAAAAATTAATGACACTTCATTAAAATATAGTAAATCATAAATCCTATTCTTATTTCATGTTATATTGTATTATTATTATTATTATTATTATATTTTATTATTTACATAGTTACTTATATTATTATCTTTACTTAAATATATACTTAAAATTATATTTATTTTTATACTTATATCTATAGACTTAAAAATTAATGACACTTTATTAAAATATAATAAATCATAAATCATACTTCTATTTTACATTACATTGCATTATTATTATTATTTTACATAGTTACTTATATTATTATTAGCACTTAAAGTTATATTTATTTTTATACTTATATCTATAGAGTTAAAAATTGATGACAATTCATTAAAATAAAATAAATCATACTTTTATTTCTAGCATAGTTAATTATATTATGATTTGCACTTAAATATATACTTATACTTATATTTATGTTTGTACTACTTATACTTATATTTATGTTTGTACTACTTATACTTGCTTACATATACATGGGCTTGAGACATAATAGACTTAAAAAACCACAACATTTTATTAAAATTTATAAAAATTAAACTTTTAGAGAAATAGTTTCTTGTATTCACTTAGAAGAATAAGAATTACATTGACTCCACAATCTCAAGGATGTGTGGAGCAAAATACAGTGCTTTGCATGGTTTGTAATGTTTACTCCGACTCCCAACCTTCCTACCATCCAACTTGAAATAGAAGTTATAAGAGAGATCATTGGACATCAGCTGGATTTCCTACCTTTGAAAACTAAGGAGCCAAGGACTCTCTACATTACCGCTAAAAGGGTCATGACCCTCCTAAAAAATAACCACATCAATGAGTGCTAAATGCGTGCCATCTCGCATGTCTTAGTCCAAGCTGAGCCACTCCCCTCATAGAAGTTGCCACCTCCTATACCTGAAGCAAATGCATAAAGTTTGTCTTGTAATGAAGCACCTATCATTAAAAACAAAAAACAATCAATATAAAAATATAAAAACAACATAAAACAAACAACAATTATCATAAGTACTTGTGAATAAAACTATCAATAATCAACATAAGTGCAATCTTACCTAAAGGTAACATCTGACGTAGTGATTCTGCACTCAATGATATAATTGTGGTGAGTTCTCTTGAGATGCCATGACTCACCCTTAAAAACTGAGTCGTCCAATCCTCAAATGGACACTTGCATTGTTGGTAAGTAATCTTAGTTCTATTCACTACTTCACAGGATCCAAACAAATGTGTAAACAAACCAAATGGACAAACCAACTTAGATGCACATCTCTAGAGCCTGTGGAGGGTTTCATGGCACCATGAACATCAGTTTTTATCTTGACCCTACATGCTTCGCATTAAAATACAATCTAACTTACTGTATTGATTAGGGATGCAGTTACCTGTCCTATTAAACACCTTCATTGTGTAAATACTACTGACTTTCCTTCTTCTTCAAGACATCTACAATAAAAAACAAAACACTGAATTATAAACTATATGATTAATAAATATGTGTGTTATAGAGCAGTAAGAAATAAAGATTGTAAGCAACAATGTATGCATTGGTTTTTTATATTCTCTGTCTTGCACATGTACATAATATAATATTAGAAGATATATATGTGTGTATGTGGAAGGGTGGGCAATTTGCTTTCTAATGTATTATATATATAAGAAACTCATTCAATGAGCAAATGGCTTGATGGGGTGGTGACAATTAATTGTGAGCCCCAATGCATGTAGGTGTGTGGAAAAGAAACTCCCAAAGAGTGTCTTCGCTTCTCCTTTCTCTTTTTCAAAATTTATATCCCTCCTTTCTCCAAGTAAAAAGGGTAGTAGATAGATAGATTTGAACAAATGCCTCCTCCTTTGCCCACTTGAAGGGAGAGGTAGTAGTCCTTTATCTTGTATAGATGGATGCATACATACATAAAAGTTTCAAGGAAATAGAAGTTTAAGGAAACATCTTTATATCTAGTTTAAAAAAACCTTTTCAACCCCTCTTTTAACCCTTTTTTTATTTTTTTTTGAGAACCGCTCGCTTCTTGTTTAAGCAGCTCTTAGCCTGCAATTTTTAAAATTTAAGTCTCAATCCGCTGGAAGTTTTAAACTATCCACTGATCGTATGGACAAATTTGGACAAGAGCTGATATCTACAAATGGGCGGCAGAATGGGCGCCCACAACGCGGACAAAGGATGTCCGATGGAGAGACCAGTGAGCTGCCAGTCGGGTTGTCACGTGCCTGGCTGGTTGGTCTGGGGTCTGGGCTGCAGCTTTTTTGGCAGCTCAAACTGCTTTCTAGGGCGATCAAAACACGTTTGGCTCAGCAGATCCACAGCCTTCGTCGTTCATAAAGGGAGGCCTGTATGCAAAATGACTTCCATCACCTGCGGACTCAACTCAGTTCACTCACCTAATTATTAAGCAAGTTAAAACCCAACATATTGCACGGTGTCAATTACGAGGTCACCCTCCACCAAAAATTACGGTATTGGAAGCCTCGGATGTATTTGTTTGTTTTGTTGTCTTTGATCTTGTTTGCATTAGGTACATAAGACATTCGATTTGCAAGTTTTGGAAGGAGGGAAAACCATAGTTTTCTTTGCTATTTGCATGGATTTTAGGCCCAAAAAGTTTCATCGTGCCAAGGGATCGCTTGGCCTGAACCATAGACTTGTTCGAAGGCTTGGTTCCTCTTCAATGCTTGTTTGAAGGCTTGGTTCCTCTTCAATGCTTTCATCACAAGGACCCACACCGTCTTGTCAAATGTCTTCATAAAATGCCGACACCAAGTACCTCAACTCTGTTGCCAAGTCCACTTCTATATGGTGGAACCTGTCACAAGTGTGAATTGTCCCGACATAGTGACAGTTGCTCCAATGGAAGAAGCATCAGCCACTTAGGAGGACTAACACTTGTACATTTGAACAGGCAGTGCATCAATCTCTAAGGCCTTATGAATCATTATCTTTCACCACAGATCACACATGACTTACACTTGTGATTCGCTTCCAAGGACCACTACTTTTAAACTTGATAACCCAATTGGTTGCTACTATGTAAAGTTACACAACTCAGAGATTTCAACTTCATATAAGGCGTCAGGATTCCAAGGGCAGATATAAAGCTCTTAACAATTCAATCATCCACAACAGGAAACTGGTGCAGGTATGATGCTGAGTTAGATATGTTTAAGTGGCAATTCGATCATTAGACTGGGTATGTAAGAAGTCCAACTGGCATAACTCAGAGCTTTCAACTAGACAATACTCTCAAGTTGAGTCTCAAGAAATCCCACACAGCAACATGAGAAGCAGAGGGCAGGAATTCATTCCAACTGCATCATAACTTACACTTGATAACCCAATTGGCTACTACTACCCAAAGTTGAAGTGAACACAACTTTTAAGATTTTAAGTACTTCATGCCCCTATGCAAGCATCCAAGGCTTTGAAAGAACGTGAAGGTTGCAACAGAGCACCACGGGCAAAGTGGAAACGCAGCACGCGGATGGACCCCCCCCCCCCCCCACCCCGCGTGCAACCACCATAAAGGTGGGGATAAGGGGAGACCAAGGGCATTTCTTCCCTATATAGAGGGGTTAATTTGACCCCAACCCTCTATGTGGGAAAGTAGACATGAGAAGCAGAGGTCCAGAATCCATTCCAACAGGTTTCACCAATCAAGGGGCAGATATAAAGCTCACTTAACAATTCAATCACGCACAAAAGGAAACTAGTGCAATTATGATGCTCAGTTAGATATGTTCCAAGTGGTAGATATGATGCTAAATTAGATATGATGCGGAGTAAGATATGTTCAAGTGGCAATTCAATCATTCACCAGGTATGTCGGAGAGTCGAACTGGCATGCATAACTCAAAGCTTTCAACTATTCAATACTCTCAAGACGAAACTCAAGCGAAGTCCACTGCATCACAAGAATGCTTTCATACATGAGCCGATGACAGTTGTAGACTTTAAACAGTGCAGTCTAAGGGGCATATATAAAGCTCACTTAACAATTCAATCACCCACACAAAAGGAAACTAGTGCAGATATGATGCTCAGTTAGATATGTTCAAGTGGTAGATATGATGCTAAATTAGATATGATGCTGAATAAGATATGTTCAAGTGGCAATTCAATCATTCACCAGGTATGTCCGAGAGTCGAACTGGCATGCATAACTCAAAGCTTTCAACTATTCAATACTCTCAAGACGAAACTCAAGCGAAGTCCACTGCATCATAAGAATGTTTTCATACATAAGCCGATGACAGTTGTAGACTTTAAACAGTGTAATTAACAAAAATATTCAGATAGCATATCTGAACTTTTACTTTCAGTATCTTAGAACCACTTCAATTAAGAAGAGGAAGAGAAATAACAAGTACTCCAATAGAAACCCAGATGCTTTATTTACGAGCCTTCTCACTTCATTCCATAGCTTCTTCATCTTCATAATCTACCTCTTCAGCAGTTGCGTCTTGATATTGCTGATATTCAGAGACCAAATCATTCATGTTGCTCTCTGCTTCAGTGAACTCCATCTCATCCATTCCCTCGCCAGTGTACCAATGCAGAAAAGCCTTCCTCCTGAACATAGCTGTGAATTGCTCTGATACACGCCTGAACATTTCTTGAATAGAAGTAGAGTTCCCAATAAAAGTGGAAGCCATTTTCAGGCCCTTAGGTGGAATGTCACATACACTAGACTTCACATTATTGGGAATCCACTCAACAAAATAGGACGAGTTCTTGTTTTGAACATTAATCAGCTGCTCATCAACTTCTTTTGTACTCATGCGGCCCCGAAACATCGCAGAGGCTGTAAGGTACCGCCCATGCCGAGGATCTGCAGCACACATCATATTCTTGGCATCCCACATTTGTTGAGTGAGCTCAGGAACGGTGAGGGCTCTGTACTGCTGAGAACCTCTTGAAGTAAGAGGAGCAAACCCCACCATGAAGAAATGGAGCCTAGGAAAGGGAATCAGATTTACAGCAAGCTTTCGAAGATCAGAATTCAGCTGACCAGGGAACCTGAGACAACAGGTCACTCCACTCATGGTTTCAGATATGAGATGGTTCAAGTCCCCAACTGACACAAACCAGCAAAAGCATTAATGAGAAAAACTCATGAAAAATGCCTAATTAACAAAGCAAAAAAGGCCTAGACATCATACTCAAGAAGTATGGGCATTACATGTGGGAGTTGTAAGCTTCAAGGTGCGGAAACAGATGTCATAGAGAGCTTCATTATCCAAAACCATGCATTCATCTGCATTTTCAACAAGCTGGTGCACAGAAAGGGTTGCATTGTATGGCTCCACAACTGTGTCAGAGACCTTGGGAGATGGGAACACAGAGAATGTGAGCATCATTCGGTCTGGATATTCTTCGCGTATCTTGGATATCAGTAAGGTCCCCATGCCAGAACCCGTGCCTCCTCCAAGAGAATGACAAACTTCAAAACCTGCAAAAAAAAAGTAATAGGAAAACGTGAAGTTAAACATAGACAATGCAGCGCAACAAAACAGAATTCATTCTATCTTTACAGGGCTTTTACCCTGAAGGCAGTCACAATTTTCTGCTTCTTTCCTGACAACATCCAGTACAGAGTCAATGAGTTCAGCCCCTTCAGTGTAGTGTCCCTTGGCCCAGTTGTTGCCAGCCCCACTTTGACCAAATACAAAGTTATCTGGTCTAAAAATCTGACCAAGCGGTCCAGAACGAACACTGTCCATGGTCCCAGGCTCAAGATCCATGAGGACAGCCCTTGGAACATAGCGGCCTCCACTGGCTTCATTAAAATAGACATTGATCCGCTCAAGCTGAAGATGAGAATCACCATTGTAGGAGCCAGTGGGATCAATACCATGTTCATCACAAACCACCTCCCAGAACTTGGAGCCGATCTGGTTGCCACATTGCCCACCTTGAATGTGAAGAATTTCTCTCATTTTTCTGTCAAAAAGTCTGCCATGTTTGCACAAGGTCAGAAGGTTAAAATAAATTTTCCTCATATGTTTACATAGCACAACAAGGTATGCGGTGAAAAGCAATTAACTGTAATATAACCAGCCTAAAACATAAACAAATAAAACATACCACAAGGAGGTACTATACCACTCCATCCTACAAGGTGTTAAGAAGTTTTTCATGCAGTTGAACCACTGACTAAAACTGAAGACTGTAAATTTTGCTGGACAACCTGCACTGAACAAGTAAAGAATGGACAAGAGGGAAAGCATGGAAATGCCAATGACGGGAGGACAAGAGATGCTGAGAACAGCTTACTGGGCCGCACACAGTTTTGAGTGAACCACAGAATCAACACACATCTTACACACTAGAACCATGTTCTTAAAAAACAGCAAATTCCATCCTCACTCATACTACATGGGGTCATACAAGAACCACTAGTTACGTTGGCTTTACACCTGTTATATACCACAGGCCGAAATAGTGTCTAAAAAGGGAAACTCATGCAAGAACTGGGCACTTTCTTTCCCCTTGCAAGAGGAGGAAGTCTTCAAAAAAACCTCCCATGGTTGAACAGATCGGATCTCAGCAGCCTGTAAAAAAAAACTTGGCCAGGCACAGTCATTGTAACCACACGAAGACCTACAAAATATGACAAGAGACCCATCAATCCAGATTCAAACGGACAGTGCTACGAACCACTCCAAACTGCATGAAGTGTGGCCTAGCACATCTTTGACATCAAGAAGTTGAGGAAAATAGAATCAAAACCACGTAGTTCCAACATTATATAAGAGCCAGAGAGGGGAAGCCAACTGTCTCCTTAAATATGCCTAGAAGAGTACGAACAATAGGGCATTCAGCGTACTTGCATC
Organism: Cibotium barometz; assembly: GCF_041138505.1. Taxonomy (NCBI): domain Eukaryota; kingdom Viridiplantae; phylum Streptophyta; class Polypodiopsida; order Cyatheales; family Cibotiaceae; genus Cibotium; species Cibotium barometz. The sequence continues at coordinate 61,470,695 of NC_141051.1, forward strand.
TTTTCCAACAAAACTTGCAAACAAAACCAGCCTTCTAGATCTTCAACGGTGCTACAAGCAAGAATAGCAGACGGCAGACCAAATCTCAATAGGCTCAATTGAATGAAATAAGAGGCATCAGCTAACATAACACACTCCATTGAAATTACCAGGAAGCAGGTTTCGCACAAAATTTTAGTGAGCATAAATGAAGGCAAAAGAAAGGCATGCCAATAAGGATAAACGAGTCAAAACCACGGGCGATTTCCCATAGGAGCAAGGGTTATCCTTACGGAGACAGACACAGACGAACCAAGTGAGACACACCAAGTAGGATCTCAGCCAAAACACTGCTTCACAAACCATTAACAGTCAGAATCAAAGGAATAAAAAACTTTCACAGACGATGCACATTCAAGACAGGACCTTAAGGTTCTTGCGCAAATGCTGTATTTAACTTTTTATGCATAAGAACAGACGGAAAAGGATCTCATTAGACAAACCATCATAGATGCACAGCCATGGCGCTGTCCGGAGTCGGCTTACACAATCGATTAGAACAAAGAAGATGATAATTGAACAGAAGCAGAGACAATCGCTGGACTGCTTGAACAATCAAAGAATCAAACGGACAAAAAACTCAGCGCGCGCACACACACACACACACATACAGATGCAGCATCCTCGGCCACAAAGCTTAAGGTAACAGCGTGAGAAAATCATCGAACGAAGAAGAAGCTGCACACACGGAGCCACGACTAGACGAACCTCAACACAGCAATGGTGAAAGCCCTGAGTCACGAAAACCTAAGTTGCTTGAGCAGACGATTCCTAGAGAAAGAAACAAACGGCGTAGCTTCGTCGATGCACAGCGACGGCGAAAAGGAGGATCCGAAACGAAGAAGAAGTATGGAAAGGGAGCACACCTGCACAGACGAGGATCAAGACGGCGCTCCGGGAGCAACAGCGAGGGCCTATTTGCGGGAACGGAGCCTCACACTTGCAGAGAGAGGGACAGAGAGAGAGGGGGAAAGAGAGCCGACCTAAATAGGTACTCGTGGGCGAATCCGCACCGTCAATTACGACATCTGGCCGGCTAGAAGATACTCTCTCACCTGTTTGTGGCCGGTCGACTCTTTTACACAAACGGTCCATTCGTCACCATCTCCATTTCTTTTCAAAAAAATTCATTTTCCACAAGGCCGCCTTCACCCGGACACCAATCTGGAGGTTTGGGGGCACACCCGGGCACTGGTAGGTCATTTGAGGATCCTAAAATCTCGTCCATCTCCCCTGCCCAAACTCATGGATGGAGTAGTCTTAGTTGATTTCCCTGCCCAGACTCATGGATGGAGAGTCTTAACTCTCCGATTTGACTTTTGACGGGCACCCTTGCCTTTCAAAATTGACAGGTTTGGTGAAATATAGCAAGTTTTTTTGTATTTTAGTGTAGTTTTTTACGGGCATTTTTAAATTTTGCAAGTATTTTACGACCAAAATGCTCCCTTGTCTCAAAAAGCAACTATGATGTTGTCTCTCTTAGTATTACTTTGTTGTTCAAAGCCTTAAATAGGCAAAAGCCCTATGTGAGAGTCATCCTAGGGCACCATTCTTAGAAGATTTTTCACACCCACATACTAATTCCTTTAATTGGAAGACCTGAACTAGCTATTTTAAATTCTGAACTGGTTGAAGGTTAAGCAAGAGAGGGAGGCAAACTACGGTGCTCAAATTTGAAGGCCATACATAGTATAATAAGCATTTAACCTTCAAATGAAGGCCAATCTAAAAAGTGGATCTCCAATGATGGCCACTCCAAGAATATTTATTGAGTATTGGGGTTCAAATATAAATTTTATAAGGTTAAGACCCATCTTAGGCCTTGAAGTTGAAGGTTAGGGGAGGCTTCAAACTTCCAAGAATGTTTAAGGCTCTTCACACACCCTCCTCACACAAATGTGTGTCAAGGGCTTGATCATTAATGTGGAGGTGAAGTTAACCAAGAACTGTAGTTCAAATCCTACTGTATTCACATGACCTACATATATGATGTTGACAACCATGTGTGTGTGTGTGTGTGCGTGTGTGCGCGGGCGCGCTCATGTGTGTGCATGTGTGGCCATATGCGACAGGTACTGGCATGCTTGACTGTGTGTGGGTGGGTGGGTATGTGTGTGTTAGAGATAGAGAGTACATGGAAAGGGATGGAGCACTAAAAAAGAATATGTAAGGTAGAAAGCCAAAGGATGCCACCATATACTTAAAAAATATATACATATTTGAATGTGTTGTTAAATTGAATGGTTCACACGTACATGATTGCTTGTCTACATGAGCGCTTGTGTACAAGCAAGCATGTGGACATATTGAGGGGCAAGTCTTAGCACTTTAATGAGTGCATGTTGAATTAAATAGATGGTTTACAAGTTCACAACAATATATAGATAATATGGTTTATAAATGAAAGACCAAGTCTCAACACTTGATGAGTGCATGTTAAATTAAATAGATGGTTTTCAAGTTCATACCAAATAACATATTGAGATAATATGGTTAATAATGAAAGACCAAGTCAACAAGTCTTATTCTCTCAGTCTCATCTTATAGGAAGTTCTTCGATCCAAAAACATTTGGTACAGTGGATCATGGAGCAATACTTAAAGCTCGAGTTACATGATTACAAGTAAGTGTTCTATTCTATTTCCTTTGATTCTTTTTCTCTCCTTCTCGCATTTGTAAATTTCTGAGTTTTTGTTCATTTTAGGTGTTAGTCACACTATCAATCCTTGTAGAAATACCATTAGGTTGCATTGAGCATATCATTAGATAGGTAGGAAAAGCTAAAGCATCCTATCAAATCAGAAACGCACCATTATGCAAGAATTAGGGCAAAATGTGGATTTTTGACCAAAATTGTGAAAATTGCTCGGTGGTTTACTTGCGTACGAGCTCAAATGTACGTTCCTAAGTCTGACAAGGAAAATCTGCACAATATTCTCATCAAGGAAAGGTCAAAAAATATTATTCCCATAAATGACCATAATGATAAAAATTGTTGAAAACTAACTATCACGTGGCCCAGACTTCCACAAGTGGTAAACCTGTCATAATTATGTATGCACATGCCAAAGTGAGAACACATGTTCTCACTTCTGAACGCATGTTCTTAACTTAAACAGATGCCTACCCATGCATGTTCGCAAGAACCGACTACACACATTCTCATCTTGGAATGTGTGTTTCTATCTTTACTGGCCATTACTCCCCACTAACATTCTTAACTTGTGAATGCACGTTCACAAGTCCAACTGGGACCTGGACATGCACATTCTTAACTCAAACAAACACCTGCCCATGCACTTGTTAGCTTGGAAGTCCCTGGTGTGAACATCCCTACACATGGGCACTTTTTACCTTGTTGTGGGAAGGATTTTTTCCCCTCGTGAACACACTCTTGTGTGTTGCCGCATCAGCCCTAGAGCTCAGTCACACTGTGTGTGCATGTGAGTGTGCAAAGCATCTTCTCCCTCATCCAAAATTGGTATCAGAGCTAAGGTTTACGGCCTTGGTTTTAGAGTCGTGGTTTTGGAGTGCGTGCATTTGATTGTTGGCACCTTGAGACTCACGCCTCCTCTCACCTTGACTTCTTGCCATTGGCCTTGACGTCTTTCCTTTCGTTGGCGTAGGCTCTTGTTATGTTTTTTCAAAGTTGGTTTCTGAGCGTGGCTATTGCAGAGCCAACAGCTCCTCACCATTAGTCTCTAAAGTGGTGAATCAGGTGTACATTATTAGCACTAGGTGTGATGGTAATATGAGGTCACTCAGTAACATGGCGCGAGCACATATGATGAAACATTGCGTTAGTGGCCTACGTGCGATGTTGTTGGCCTATGTGTGATATTGTTGAGGTCTCTTGCTCGTTGTTGCCACATGGTCTCAAATAGAGAGTCAATGGCTATGGGTTGCTCTAGATATCCACTTGAATCATATTGCTCATATAACTCATAGCTTTCATGTCTTGGACTCTCTAAGTTCATTGGCACATAGTACTGTTGTATAGGGAGGTGGGTATAGCATTGGTGGTGGTCCATCACACAGTACGAGGTTTTGATATATAGGCCTTAGATCTTCTTCTAGTTGAGAAGCATTTGGTATGGGTGGTGTGAGGAGCATAGGTTGTGGTGTAGAGTTGTCCGTATACCAACAATGAGCCGTGTCATGGCAACTCCAATGACCCTGGCAATGAGCATAAAATTGATGTTTTCTAGGCCTTAGTATTGGACACTCAATACTTGTATGATTTTAGAGGCAAATTACTCACCAAACCATAACGAATAGATGTGGGTGTCGTGCTTGAGGTGTTGGTTGGGACTGCCCTTGGGGCTGCCACCACTGCTCGCCTAAATAGTTGAGGGAATTCTCTGCCAACTCATCCATGATCATGTCCTTAATTAGCACTCTAGCTAGTGCTTGCTGGTGTTAGTTGGGTGCCCTTGGCAATTGAGGGTTTGGATTATGTATTCTCTGTCTCTTGGTTTGGGTGGATGACTTCTACATCCTTGTCTTATAGATTATCTACCAGGTCTATTGCCTTATGATAACACTCATCAAAGATGTAGTCCTAGACCTATTGAGATGGTTATGAAGTGGTATCAAGAGAATCTTGCTTTTGAGACCGATCATAAAATTGATCGATAGCAATAAATCATCTAGTTTCTCGTAAGCTACATCTCATGTGGAGATACTTGGTTCTAGTAATATAGTCCCACATTATTTCACCCTTCTCGTGTGCTTAAGGTTATAGATCTATGCAATGGGGTTCCATCTGGCTCCAATGGGTAAGAATCCCACAGTGAAAGTGTGTTGTGTCTCAATACTTCATAGCTAGTGTTTTCCTATGGGTTTAGAGATTTAAACCATTGGCCTTATTTGACTTCAAGGGAAATTTTGAATGACTAGATCTTGGTAGGATCATCAAATGGCCTAACAAATTCGATCAAACTTCTCTAGGTGTGAGACCCCTACCCTTTACAATCTATCGGAAAGCTAGCAGAGGAATAGCAACTACACAGGGTAGAGTATCCCACTCGGGGCCTCGCCTACGTCTATTCGAGCAAGAGACTATCCGGTGACTTCCTTAAGCCAAAACCCAAAAATTTTTCTTGCTGGGAAAACATGGGCGATTCCTCCCAAGGAAAAATCTTGTTGGAATTAGGGTTGCAGGAATGCACACACAACTTCAAGAAGATGAGGAAGCTTGAGCACAACACAGTAGTGTATTATGAGTGCCAAAAATGAAAGATAACAAGCCCTAGAAGATAATGGGCGTATATACAATGCACGGGGGAAAAAACCTCCTAGTGAGGGAAAAAGTGCCCCGGCGGTCCTAAGTGTGTTCACACACATCACTACTATAATATGGTAACAAATCCCCCCTGGAGTGATGCGGTGAACAAGAGCTAGCACTCATGTATAGGGAAGTGTCTAGCTATGTGGACGAATCCACAAAAGGGAGTAAGCCCAAAGCTTTGCGAAAAGCTTCGAACTTCTCACGAGGCAGAGCCTTTGTGAAAAGGTCTGCAAGGTTATCCTGTGTTGGCACATAAGCCAAACTGATCTCTCCTGCAGAGAGTCTCTCCCTGACATAATGGTAGTGCACCTCAATGTGCTTCGTACGAGCATGGAACACTGGGTTCCGCGCAACTGCCAATGCGCTCTGACTGTCAGTGAAGATGGTGGTGGCAGATGGCTGCCCAACACCCAAATCAGCCATAAGGCGTCTGAGCCACACACACTCAACCGTAGCTGTGAAAGCTGCCCTGTACTCAGCTTCACAACTAGAAGTGGCCACAGTAGGCTGCTTCTTGCTCAACCATGATATGCATGAGCTTCCAAGCATGAAGCAAAAACCACTCGTGGACACGCGTGTGTCATAACAACCAGCCCAGTCAGAATCTGAAAAAACATGTAAATCTGGCGGCAATGATCCCCCCTTGGGATAAAACAACCCAAGATGCCGAGTACCACTCAAATAGCGAAAGATACGCTTCACTGCCTGCCAATGCTTAATGCCTGGGCTATGCATAAATCTGCTCACCTGTGAGACTGCAAACTGAATGTCTGGCCTCGTAATGCATACATAAATGAGGCAACCAACAGCTGTCTGATAGAGTGTGACATCAAAGTGATCTCCAGCATCATGAAGACTCAACTTCAAACCTATCTCCATTGGAGTAGCAATAGGCTTGCAGTCTTCAAGGCCAAATCTCCGCAACAATGTTTCAATATACTTTGTCTGACACAAAGCAATACCTCCATCACACTGCTTAAATTGTATCCCCAAATAATGATGCAAATGCCCCAAATCTGACATCTCAAAAGAGGCATTCAAATCAGCCTTAAAATCAGCAATATGACTCTCATTTGGTCCTGTGAGCAGCATGTCATCGACATAGAGAGCAATGATTAGATGTACACCATCCACACGTTTAACATACAAAGTGCTTTCTGTTGGACTATTCTGAAACCTATGTGCAGTCAAATATGCATGTATTTTTTCATACCAAGCTCGTGGAGCTTGCTTTAAACCATATAAAGCCTTTTTTAACCTGCACACTTTGTTTTCCTGCCCTCTTTGAACAAAACCACGAGGCTGCGATACATACACCTCCTCATGCAAATCTCCATTTAAGAACGCAGTCTTTATGTCCAGCTGATGTACATTCCAACCATTATGAGCTGCTAATGCACAGATGCTACGAACAGTGGTCATACGACATGTGGGAGCAAAAGTCTCATCAAAATCAATGCCCTTCTCTTGAGCATAACCTTTTGCAACAAGCCTAGCCTTATGGCGATCCACTGTGCCATCAGGCTTACGCTTCAATTTGTATACCCACTTAGTGCCAATGGCCTTCTTGCCAGGGGGCAAGTCACATAAAGACCATGTACTATTCTTCATAATAGCATCGTATTCTGCTTGCATAGCAGCCATCCAATTTTCTGAACTTTGTGCCTCATCAAATGAAACAGGCTCACTTTCATCGCACATACTAGAAACAGCCAATGCATAACAATCTGACGCATAAGAGGCACCATGAGAGCCAGAACGAGTGCGACTAGACAAAGGGGCATCCAACTTGCTGTCACGCAAAGTCTGCACCAGCCATCTAGGCATGTTCCTAGAGCCCTCAATCTCTTGTCTCTCATCCTCAAGTGCATCATGCACATCTGCATCAGATATAGGCTGATCTGTGCCATCATTTAAAACCTGCATAGGCTGAAAAACTGCCTCATGAGGTATTGCACTTGACTGTGCACCACTGAAAAGAGGCAACAATATATCATAGACATCACGTGAGCTGATATCTGTCTCCTTAGTACATGAAACCAAGGGCTGAACTGCATCTTCCACAAATACAACATCACGGCTAACCAAAATGCGCTTTGTCTGTGGATGATATAAACGATAGCCTTTGCTCTCAGCACTATATCCAACAAAAATACATTTGACAGCTTTGTCATCCAATTTTCTGCGATGTTGCACAGGCACTAATGCATATGCCAGGCAACCAAAAACACGTAAATGGCCAACAGATGGCTTGCGGCTATGCCAAGCCTCATATGGAGTGACAACCTGTAATGCTTTGGTGGGACACCTGTTTAGTACATAAGTGGCACACATGACAGCCTCAAGCCAAAAACCATGTGGTAGACTTTGACTCTTAACCATACATCTTGCCATTTCCATGAGAGACCTGTTTTTTCTCTCAGCCACACCATTTTGCTGTGGTGTATACGGCACTGTACATTGGTGTTTTATCCCACGCTCAGCCAGAAATGCATTAAATTCTGAAGACATATACTCCCCCCCTCGATCTGAACGGAGGGTGCCCATCTTACTTTCTGACACATTTTCAGCCATAACCAAAAACTGTTTGAAGCACAAAAACACTTCGGACTTTGCCTTCAAAGGATATACCCATGCATGCCTGGTAAAATCATCAATGAAAGTCACGAAGTAAAGGTAGTTTCCAAATGATGGAGTTTGCATGGGACCACAAACATCACTGTGAACAAGCTGCAATCTGCGTTCAGCTCTCACTGATCCATCTTTGGGAAAGGAAGCACGCTGCATTTTACCCAATATGCAGCCCTCACAAACATGCTTGACAGGTGCCTCAAGCTTAGGCAAAGAAGACACCATTTCAGATTTCTGCAGGCGCAGCAAACTTGCAAAATTCAGATGACCAAAACGTGCATGCCACAGTTTTGCATCTGAAATAGCCTGCGTATCCATAATAGCACATGCTGAATCCTCTACACATTTGCCATCCATATTGAGCTTATACAGCCCTCGACATAGTGAACCAGATGCTACAATGATGTCACCACAAGAGAGATCATGAACAGTACATCTGTCATCCACAAATTTTACAACCAAACCTGTTTTGGCAAATGCGGAGACTGACAGCAGATTCTTTTTGATCCCTGGCACATACAATGCATCAAAAAGTGTAAAGGTGTTGCCATTTGCAACATTCAGCACAATCTGTCCAACTCCTTCAACGGGATAAGAGGAGTTATTGGCACAAGTGACAGTATTCCCTGTGGGAGCAGACTCAAGGAAAGTGAATAAACTGCGCTGCGAGGTGATATGCTTAGTGGCACCACTGTCAAAGTACCATACATCTGAATCTACTGCAGACATACATGTGTCATGCAAAGATGGGTCATAACTGCACTGCGCATTGAATGCCCATTCTGTATCTAGCACAACATTAGCAGATTCATTGTTAGAAGGAGAGGCATCTGCAACAGCCATACCAGCCTCTTTCTTCTTAGCCTCTTTCGCAGCCAGCTTAGGACACGCTTTGATGACATGATCATTTCCCTTACAGTACTTGCAAAATGTCTTCTGTTTGTCACCCTTCTTCTCATCTTTGTCTTCCTTCTTTGGTTGCGCAGCATTTGCAGATTTCTGCTTACTAGAAGAAAAGCCAGCTTTACCTTTCCCGCTTCTCTGACTAGCAACGAAAGCTTGATCTGCGACACGCATAATATTCCTGTTTTGCCTTGACTGGTCTTCTTGCAGCAAAACAGAAACTAACTCCTCAAATGATAAGGCATTGGGATTGCCTTTCATCATCAAGCGAAGAGTGGAAGCAAAACCCTGATAAGAATCTGGTAGACCATTCAAAACAGTCTGCACAAGTGAACTGTCTGACAGGATTTCATCTGCAGAAATGAGCTGCTCTTTGAAATCCTTGATCTTTGTCAAAAAGCTATCCATAGAATCACCTTCGTTCATATGCTCACTCTCCAACTGTTTTCGGAGATAAGCAACACGAGCCTCATTTCTTGCCTGATACAATGTGGCAAGTACATCCCAAGCATCCTTAGAAGTCCTGCAGGAGCGAATATGTGGGATAATGGTACGTTTGACAGACAGCGCAATCAAGGCATGAGCCTGCGCATCTCTACCATCCCAACGAATCTGCTCTGCTGAAAGTGGTGGTTCTCGAACAGCTGCTACAGCACTTGTGCCTGCACCATCATCAACAGTACCTGTTTCTGATGTGTTTGCAGCATTCCCAGCCACAATAGGACGTGCATCAATACCTTGCACAATGTTCCATAACCCCTTTGCTACCAATACATGTCGCATCATATATGCCCACAATGGATAGTTGGTGCCATCCAACTTATCCTCAGCAGCCAACATGCGGAATACATCATTGTTGTCAGCCATGGCCAATGACTGTACTACTAGATGTAAATGCTGTCTGTAAGAGGTAAACCTGTATAAAATCGACCTGTGCTATATAGCACAGCCCAAAACAGACGAATGGGCACCTGTCCTGCAGATTTTAATCTTGACAGAAAATCTGCACAGTAGGACGATTTTGCCTGCGCAGTACTTGGAATGCAAAAACGGAGGGCGAAATGACTCCAGATCAAAATTCTGAAACGAACAAGCCCTACGGGCTTTCCCACGGCATATACTAACCTGCAGACGCTCATGAAACCTCGTTGCAATCGGAGGAGATGAAGCGGCAGGTGCCGGTGATGCTGCCCGGGAGGAGGAAGCCTGCTCTGATACCAATTGTTGGAATTAGGGTTGCAGGAATGCACACACAACTTCAAGAAGATGAGGAAGCTTGAGCACAACACAGTAGTGTATTATGAGTGCCAAAAATGAAAGATAACAAGCCCTAGAAGATAATGGGCGTATATACAATGCACGGGGGAAAAAACCTCCTAGTGAGGGAAAAAGTGCCCCGGCGGTCCTAAGTGTGTTCACACACATCACTACTATAATATGGTAACAAATCTAACACAAACTATCTAACGTGGTCATTTAGTCTACTAGTCTTTTAGTCTAGACTGTGTCATATGGTTGAGTGACTCATCCTGTAAGAGGAACAAGTCTTGTACTTGGTTCAAAGAGATCAACACTTTTTTCGCCCTCGAGTGAGTCACAGCCGTTGATCTGGTCCCCTAAAACTAGACTTATTTGGGTTCTCTATCTACCGTACATATCTTGAACTAAACTTCTACCCTTAATTTATTTATATTTCAACTATAAGGTATTCCACCGATCCAGTCTAAGTCCCATGGGTTAGCCGACCGCCCAAGCACTGGAAATTCAATTACTGACCCACCCATAAAATAGAAATGCCATTTTGCTTTCGAAGACAAATACACACACACTCCTCTTAAACATTTACGCACACACTCCTCTTAAGACAAGGATGAGTAATCAAACATCAGTACCAATACATTTTCACAGCTTAAATATACCAAGTTCCTCAAAACATAAGTATCATTCTGGATGCCTCATTGAAGGTATGCTGAGACCAACCAACGAGTTCCAAATTCAGTTTCCAAAATTCATTTCTTATACATAAAACTTCTTGCTAATCCATGAAGATCTCCCTCGTCATACGCATGGGTGTCATCGGCGGGCGGCCGCGAGCCCGAGCATCACCTGGTCAGAACCCTCTAGGATCCTCCTCAGATGTCCTAGCACTTCACTCAGTGACCGCTTTGTCGGTCCCTCGCCGATCGTATTGGGAGCACACCATTTTAATCATACCGAGGCTGGTCAAGACCTCGATAGAATTTTTCGCATGGGATATCCTCCGATGACTCCCCGGCCGGCTATTGCAAATAGAAGCCTTTCTTAGGTCCACAACCTTACTTAATAAACCAAATGCTCCCTCCAGCATTTTGGCGTAAAACAATCCTTTTATCAAACAGGTTTCTATGCAAGTAAAGATTTCCAGTGAGATTGATTATACTTTCACAAAAAGGATTTTTCAACTAAGATTTCTAAGTTTTTATTCTCACGAGATCTTTTATTTCAATTTTCGGACTTTCCTAAAGGAATAGTCACAAATTTCCTCTTTCGCTTAATCAATCTACTATTTTCAAGTGAGGTTGAATTCATGCTTACTCTAGGACGAACTCATCTTTATTTTGCACCCTTAATTGGGTAAATGTTTTACCAATTAACCCTTACTTGCACGATTATGGTCTTTCGGTCAGGTCTGGGATCTTGACATGATAACCATTACGAAGTCCCTATATTCTTGTTTCGGCTTCTCTTCGATTTCTAATCGGGTGATGTCATGAGGTTGCGGAATACACCACATGACACTTTGGAGGTATTGTCCCCAATTATCCGCTAACTTCCGATGAGCATCAATGGCTCCTACATAACTAAGCCATTCTGCAATGGATCTTTCCTTGTTTATTGCAGTGCGTACATTAGCTCGATAGCGTTGGCGCTTATGTCTCGTTTTCTTCTTACCAAGTTTTTGATTTTTGTTTCTATCAGATTCGGACTCACTTGGTCGATCTTCACTTGTGTCCCCCTCACTTTCGGATGAACTGCAGGAGGTCACTGTCCTAGGCCTTGAGCACCTTGCTTCCACATTTGGGTGAATATTTGATTCATTCCCCCCATCAGGCTCAGAGTCAGTTTCTCCCTGAGATTCATACTCAGAGTTACATGGGTCAGAGTCTTCGCTACTTTCAGTGTCAGTGGAGTTTGTCGCTTTCTCGCCATCAGGGGTCAAGTGCATAACACCTATCATGTTTATTGGCACTAACGGTGGCATATCTTGCCCCTCAGGTGTTACCCAACTTGTGCCTCTATTTCCCCATGTGTCTATGGTTGCCGCTAGGTGTACCCAATCCACGTTATCCGATTCAGTCATACCCGGTAGGACATCCATATAAGGAGAATCTTTCCCATCATCAGTCTCTTTTTTGCATGTATAGTAATATCTTAATGGGACGAAGTGAATAGTAGTATCCGATCGATTATCAATGATAACCTTGCTTCCTAAAGGATGTGCACGACCATTCTCAAGATCAACTCGAATGACAGAGTCCTGGAATTGTAGATAGACATGGTTTTTCGACCAGTCATGCACCATTTGTGCTTCCCTCATGAAAGGACATCCTAAGATCATTTGATATGACATAGGATGCTTGGAGAAATCCATTACAATGAAGGTATGTCATACCTTGTATCCCAGAACCTTGATCTTAAGGTCCCTTAACATTCCAATAGGTTTAGCAATAGTTCCGTTTGCCATCTTAACCACTATGTTTGTGACTTCGAGGTGAGGTCTCCCCATAGATTCCCAACAATTTTTAGTCACAATGCTCACTCCAGCACCACCATCCAGGATTCCCTTTAGAGTTAATCCCTTGGTAGTAATGGGGAGGGTTGCATTAGATTCGTCACCTTCAAAGTACTGTCCCAACTTGTTAACAGGTATTTCAACGACCGAATCTTCATCTAGGTTGGGTTGTAGATCCCAATGTTCTCCTTCATCTTGAAGCGTGTCGGGTCTATCCATATTTGCAAATTGTGGTAGCCCCGCCTTTAGTTCTCCATTGAGAAATGCCCGAAGAGCTAAGAATAGCTCAGGATCTCCGTATAACTTGGATATGGTCGTGGTTCTGATTTCCAAGGACATGAAATCCATTAGCTTAGACACATTCAATGGTACTTTTCGAGACATCGGCCCTTGACTAGGGACTGGTGAAGGTGGAATCACTTCCTCTTCGATGGGGTCAGGCATTCCCTCACTAAACATTCTTTCAAGCAAAAAGGGTGTTTGTCCACTTCCTGATGTCCTATCCTCACTTTCTTCCCGAATGATACTAGGTATAGCTAACGGTTTATGTTTCCTATGAGGCTGAACTTGTGTAGGAAACACTGTGTCTGGAATTTTGATTTTTCTCGGGTTTGGCTCCAGTTCTCTTTGTGTTTCTTCCACCAAACCCCTTAAGTGTTGCACTTGTTCAATCTCCTCAACTGGGTTCGGGTAAGTTCCAATCTTTTTCTTGAGGATTTTTGGCCCACGTGGCTTGTCTTGGGGAGTCTCAGTCAGTTTGGGTGGTCGAGAGTTCTGTTTCCCCTTATTTATGTACTCGCTTGATTCTCCTTCATTGAGCTCCCGAGTGGGTTCCTCCCTTAAGGTAGCGGCTTTGGTCCCCATGGTTTCTATTGAATGGGAATCATCTTCAGGATCATTCATATACACGGGGTCGTCTCCTGTCCCTATGTTAGTCTTTGAACTAGGCTTGGAGCTCGTGGCATTAAGCGATCTCTTCCGCCGCGTTTTCTTTTTCTTTGCCTGAGCGATTGATGCAGTATTCCTCTCTTCAAGAATGTAGTTTTGATTTTGAAGCATTGACCGTGTAACTACATTCGCGGGTACAACGGGTGTGGTTCCTCGTGCTTGGTTGGTGACCTCAACCAAATTCAATGGCGTAATCTTGGGTGCATTAGGATTATGTGGACATTGAGCGATCAAATGATCTATGCCACAACGATTACATGTAAGTACCGGCATTCCCGATGTGCTCCCTTGATTTGGTTGCATTTGAGTAGCGATCTTCTGTAGCCTATTAGGGCACTCCGCTACACGATGCGGTCCACCACAATCGTAGCATTGAAGAGGTGGTCTCCTCGCCAAGGTATTAAGGTTTTGCCCTCTTGTGGCGAGAGCAGCCGCTTGATATACAGGCTTGACTTGCCCGAAATGATCCTCCATGTAGTACTGGGGAATCATTTCAAACGTATCAATCCCATATGGAGCAGTGGGGTCTATCTCCTCTTCATAATCCCCACACGCACTATGTGACTCACAACCCATCTGGTTTATTGGGGTAATCCTTGGATGTGGAGGTTGTGGTCCTAGCACTGGCGGTGGTAATCCTTGGATGTGGAGGTTGTGGTCCTAGCACTGGCGGTGGTAACGGCACAGACTGGACTACATTCATGCCCAGATACTTGCGAACTAACGGATTTTGTCTCTGAAGACACCTTTTTACCTGCAATCATCAAGTTGTCTTCTAACTGGATTGCATTGGCAGTGACTGCTTCCCACGTTGTAAGACCTCTAATGACTAGGCCATTGTATATGTCCTCGTGGCGCAATCCTCGGATGAATCTATCGAGCAGTTGGTTATTATTGATCGGGAGTGCAGCGAGAATTTAGATGCTTCAATCGACTTATAAAGTCTCTCACTGACTCCCCTTCCTCGCGTTCAGCTTTTTGGAGTTGAGATGCTACTCCCCAAAGCACACCCTCACGTATGTATTCTTTCAAGAACAATCTCTTGAGAGTGGGGTAGTGAGTGCACTCTTCAACCCTTAAGGTTCGATACCAATCTCCGGCCTTCCCACTCAAGGTTAAGCCTAAGGCTTTACACTTATGCATAATACCTAGTGGAGGCACTTCTGGGATAGCTTGGCTGATAGGAGTTGGCGTTGGTCTGGGTATGTTGGCAAATGACGTAGGATATGATATGTGGCTAGGCCTAGCTCCTCTTGGATAAGGGTTGTGATAAGGCGGTTGTGGAGCATATGCCATTGGCATACTAAGAGGCGTAGGAGCTACATGAGCATGAGTAGCGATAGGTATATATGGTTGATAGGCACTGGCACGCACTATTGTATGTACTGTTCCACTAGGTAGCGGCATCGTACTAACTACAGCGGTAACAGGTGCACTTTTCGCTATGCTCATCATTGGGGTAGGCATTGTGGATTCCTTAATGGAAAGTTGAGCCAAGGTTGGAAAACTAAAGTTACTGCTCGTGGAGTCTCAACCTGCATTGAGACTCCAGGCGAAACAACGTATGAAGGGTCTATGGGACTCACCAAGGGAGTCTTTAATTGTGATAGGGTTGGTTGTTTGGCCTTGCCTGTATCCAAAAATCTCATAGGGCCAGTGGAACCTAAGTTCACTCCCCTATTTTGCCTCTCAATTTGGATAATTCTATGAATAACCTCACATATCATTTGTTGTTGCTCCTCTAGATTAGTGGCGCTAGATGTAGATCGTAGGACTTCTAACCAACCTACATGGTATGTGTAACCCGTGTATAGGTCAGTTAGAGTCTCTATGTGTAGATCATATTCCCAATTTTCATTGAGAAATATCCCATCCAGACTTGGTATGCCAAACGGTTCTCTTGAAGTGGACGCAATGTCACTTCTTATGGATTGGCTTCTAGGGACCTCTACTTTAGGAAGAGCATAGGAAGGTGGTAGCTCAGTAGGGCCCTCATTAAACGAAGTGGATAGAATATCCACATGGACACTCTTTGGGAGGGTAGGGTCCAGATAAGATGTGAATGGCAAATCTACTACCCCTCCTTCCTCATTTACTTCGCTTGTCGCATGTTTAGAGCATGTAGCTCTACTAAAGGTCTCTATTAGACGACTAAACATGCTAGATCCGGGTTGTGGGGCCCAAATTGGCATGTTTTGGCTTGTCTCCTCAGGGTTGGCTTCTGAGTTAGTAGAGGACGAGTCACTATCTACTATTCGTGGATCTTGGGTTGCACTTCCTTGGGTCCCAGCAAAAGGCCAAGATGCTAACGTGGAGGGATGGTGTGAGCCTGCGTAAACCGAAACGCTTTCTAGTGGCTCAGACTCCAGCACCCGACCAGAGCGTAGATGCATGTGACGTGGGTACCCTATGTGCGTTGGTAACTACCCTTGAAGCCCACACAAGTGGTTTCTTGGGTATTTCGTACCCTGTTTTTACTTGTTTTTAGATTGTTTTTAACCCGTTTTTGACCCCCTTACTTATGGTTGAACCTGGACTAGGGCGTGTGATAGCTCAAACGAGCGTATCGTTCAAATGGTCCTAGCGTGCTTTACAGCACCGTGTTTGCCTATCCGGAGCTCTCGTGGTCCTCAAAACAGTCCGTTTTCCTATGGGGGAAGGGGCGAAAGCCTATTTGCTTGTGGAGAAAAGGGTGAGGGCTTTATCCCACATGCTCACTTTACTCCTTGGGGAGTGGGCTACATATAGGGCACAACTTCCCATAAGCTCTCACTTGGGGAGTGGGGAGTGGGCTACATATAGGGCACAACTTCCCATAAGCTCTCACTTGAAGGAAAGCTATGGAGGCTCACTCTCCTATATATATATATCAAAAGACCGAGACCGAGGTCGGGGTCAATTGGGGGTTTTTCTTTTCAAATTTTTTTCTCCAATTCAAAAATCTTTCCTCTTCACACGTTTGGTTTTTTTCTTTTAAAAAAAATTAAAATTTTATTTTTATTTTTATTATTATTTTTTCAAAATTATTATTTTTTTGGTTTGGGATAAGTTTTCTAGGGTTTCTTTCTAGGGTTCAGCCTTGGCCGCGGCGCAGTTCGCACACAGCACAGGTCTGGGGATTCAGAAACCCCCCCTCACACGCAGAAAACCAGATAACAGAACGCACGCCCACACGTAGAGCGGAAAAATAACAAAAGAAACAGAAATGCAGAAGACAAATTGCAGAAACAGATTGCAAAACACGGAAACACCTCAACAACAAACCCACAGTCGCTTTCCTACAGTGTGAATTAAACTTCATGCAGCAGCCCGAGCTGCAAACTGGAGCTTGGTGCAGAGTAACTCCCCGACAGCGGCGCAAAAAATGTGCGCTTTTACCGCACAGGTCGTAGCTGGGGACTTGCCGAACACCGTATGCGAGCCACGGATGGCTGCAAGCATACAACCAGGAAAGCAAGCTCAAACAGAATGCAAAAGGTGTGTCACTCACCGCTCAACCACCGCCTTGAAGGATTCCCGCGTCGCAGTGAAGAAGGAGCTGCCGTCGCCGCTCTACCGTCTCTCCGCCCGCCGTGCCGCTACACAGTGCTCGATCGCTCTCTCACTCTCTCTCTCTCTCTCACACACACACACACACACGCAGGAGAAGGAAACCAAGGAGATAAGGCAAGAGCACTCTTGTATTCACAACACATGAGAATGAGGGTTTTAGGGTTACATTTGACTCTTATAGGTGACTTGGCCGTTCACACATGGGCGCCCATACATGGCCGGCCGATCCTAACTCTTACCCTGCTGATATTCAAGGTGTGCCTCTCATTGGCGATCACCCAATCCCTTTATCCTTAACATATGGTGCCGACAAGCCCGGCCTATGACTCAGAATATTTAAATTAATGACGTAAAACATAGTACGTCTCAATGTCCGTAAAACATAGTACGTCTCAATGTCCGTAAAACATAGTACGTCTCAATGTCCATCATAGGTTAACAACTTCACTCTACTCCTTCATGAAATACACCCACACTTTCCTTGTGTGATCATCAATGAATGTTACATAATACCTGTAGCCACCCATAGACATAGTTTTTGCAGGACCCCATACGTATGAATGCATAACATCTAGTACATTTCTGCTCACATTTCTATCATGTGGAAATACATGCTTTGTCTGCTTTCCAAATTGGCATGCTTTCTGCATACCATCAACCTTAAACTTAGGCAAGCCTGTTGTTGCCATATATATAGGCAGTGATGTGTGTGAACACACTTAGGACCGTCGGGGCACTTTTTCCCTCTTTAGGAGGTTTTTTCCCCTTGGCTTGTATATACGTCCATCATTCTAGGGCTAACTTATCTTTGTACATTGACACAATCTAATACACTGTGTGTTGTGTGCATTCTTGCTTCTTCTTCTCCAAGCTTTGTGTGCTTTCATGCAACCCTAATTCCAACAATTGGTATCAGAGCAGGCATCGGCTCCCAGGGCTACGCCGCTAGCACCCTCCGACTCACATTCTCCGATTAAGGTGAGCTTTCACGAGTGCTTGCAGGTCCCTATATTCTGCAGATAGGACCGTAGGGCTCTGCGTTCCCAGAAATTGCATCTGAGGTCGTTTCGGGCTCCATTTTTACATTACAAGTTTTGTATAGGTGTTTTCGTCATTTTGTGCAAAAATTTTGATAGTGCATTTTTCTGCAAAACAGGCATACGTATTCTATTGTAGACCGTGCTTCATTTACAGGTAGCTTTTGCATCAGTTTCAGTCAGTGGCCATGGATGATAACAACAATGATGTATTTCACATGTTGTTTGTTGATGACAAATTGGATGGAGACAGCAACTACCCACTTTGGACATACATGATGCAGCATGTTTTGGTTGCAAAAGGAGTGTGGAACATTGTGCAGGGTATGGATGTACGTCCAGGTTCTATGGATGTAGGATCTGTTAAGGATGTTGTAGGTTCTAGCAGCTCTACTGTTGCTACTGTTTTACCCACTGCTGAACAAGCTCGTTGGGATGGTAAAGATGCGCAGGCTCATGCCTTGATTGCACTTTTTGTCAAACGTAACATCGCTCCACATATTCGTTCAGCTAAAACAGCAAAACAGGCTTGGGATATTCTAGCTAGTTTGTATGCAGGTCGTAACGAGATAAAAATCTCTTACCTGCGTAAAGAGCTAGAATCGAAGATTATGCAGGAAGATGATGACATGAATGTTTTTCTTGCTGTGAGATTAAAGATCTCAAGGAACAGTTGATTTCTACAGGTGAGATTATTCCTGATCATTCTCTTGTGCAGACTGTTCTTGATGCTTTACCTGAGTCATATCAGACTTTTGCTTCCACGTGGAGACTTGTTACTGAGGACAGACCTGATGTTGTCAAGTATGATACTTTAGGCAAGAAGCGCAGTCCAGGCAAAACAGGGCTAGGCAACGTGCAGTTGATCAGGCATTTGATCAGGCATTTGTTGCTGCCCAGCAGAGAAGAAGTGGTAAGGCAGCCCCTTCGACTGTTTCTTCTCCTATTAGTAGGTCTACAACTTCTTCTCCTTCCACAGGTAGCAACAATAGGTCTGAGAAGGCTCTTGATAAAGGCAAGAAAAAGATCAAGTGTAACTATTGTAAGGCAACTGATCATGTCATTAAGAATTGCCCTAAGCTAAAGGCTAAAGAGGCAAAGAAGAAAGAGTCAAGTGCAGCTTCAATAGTGGATGCTTCTACAAATGTTGTGTAGGATACAGAATGGGCGTTTAGCGTGTATTGCCAGTATGACCCATCTGTACATGATGCATGTTTGGCAGTTTCTATTGACTTTGATGTATGGTATTTTGACAGTGGTGCTACAAAGCACATTACCTCGCATCGTGATATGTTCACTTGTCTTGAGACTGTCTCTAATGGGAATACTGTCACATGTGCCAATAATGCTTCTTACCCAGTGAAGGGCGTTGGTAAAATTATGCTTACTACTGCAAATGGCAGTGCTTTCACACTTTCAGATGCTTTGTATGTGCCAAGGATAAAGAAGAATCTATTGTCTGTCTGTGCGCTTGCTAGACTTGGACTTGTAGTCAAATTTGTGGATGACAGATGTACTGTTCATGATTTGACTTCTACAATTATTGCATCTGGCACCTTGTTTTGTGGCTTGTATAGGCTCAATTCTTATGACAAGTGTGTGAAAGATTCAACAAATGCAGTTTCTGATGAAAAGGCAGTTTCAGATGCAAAACTATGGCATGCTCGTTTTGGTCATCTGAACTTTGCTAGTTTGCTGCGTTTGCAGAAATTTGATATGGTTGCTTCATTGCCCCCTCTTGAGGCACCATTAAAACATGTTTGTAAAGGCTGTATTTTGGGTAAAATGCAGCGTTCTGTGTTTCCAAAGGATGGTTCTGTGTGGACCACTCGCAAATTGCAACTTGTACATAGTGATGTATGTGGGCCTATGCAAACTTCGTCATTTGGTAAACACTTGTACTTCGTGACTTTCATTGATGATTACTCAAGGCATGTATGGGTATATCCACTGAAGGCAAAGTCCGAAGTGTTTTTGTGCTTCAAACAGTTTTTGCTTATGGTTGAAAATGTATCCAATTGTACTAGGGCACCCTCCGTTCTGATCGAGGGGGAGAGTACATGTCTAAAGAGTTTGATGCATTTCTGGGTAGTCGTGGGATAAAACACCAATGTACAATGCCGTATACCCCTCAGCAAAATGGTGTTGCTGAGAGAAAAAACAGGTCACTTATGGAGATGGCATGATTTATGGTCAAGAGCCAAGCTTTGCCACATGCGTTTTTGCTTAAGGCTATCATGTGTGCTGCATATGTACTCAACAGGTGTCCCACTAAGGCCTTGCAGTCTGTTACTCCATACGAAGCTTGGCATGGCAGGAAGCCTTCTATTGGTCACTTGTGTGTCTTTGGTTGCTTGGCCTATGCTTTAGTGCCTATGCAACAACGTAGAAAATTGGATGATAAGGCTGTCAAATGCATTTTTGTTGGTTACAGTGCTGAGAGCAAGGGTTACAGATTGTATCATCTGCAGTCAAAGCGTATCTTGATTAGTCGAGATGTTGTTTTTGTGGTGGAAGATGCTGTGCAGCCTTTGTTATCATGTACCAAAGAGACAGGTGTGAGCTCACAGGATGTATTTGATACGTTGTTGCCTCTGTTTACAGGTGGGAATTCAAATGTAAGTCCTAATGAGGCAAATATTCAGCCTATGCAGATTTCAAACGACATCATAGATCAGCCTATTTCTGATGCAGATTTACAGGATGTAATTTATGAGGATAGGGCTGAAAATGAGCAGGCTAGAGGTATGCCTAAATGGCTGGTGCAAACCTTGCGTGATAGTAAAATTGATGCACCTATGTCTAGTCGTACTCGTTTAGGTTTTCAGCATGCCTCTTATGCATCAGATTGTTATGCTTTGGCTGTGTCTAGTATGTGTAAAGAGGAAGAACCTCTTTCATTTGATGAGGCACAAAAATCAAAAAATTGGTTAGCTGCAATGCAAAGTGAATATGATGCTATAATAAAGAATGGTACATGGTCTTTGTGTGATGTGCCTATTGGTAAAAAGGTCATTGGGATGTAAGTGGATTTTTAAGTTGAAACGAAAGCCAGATGGTAGTGTTGATCGCTATAAGGCTAGACTTGTTGCAAAGGGTTATGCTCAAGAAAAGGGCATTGATTTTGATGAGACCTTTGCACCCACTTGTCGTATGACTACCATTCGTAGCATTTGTGCATTGGCAGCTCATAATGGTTGGAATGTACATCAATTGGACATAAAGACTGCGTTCTTGAATGAAGATTTGCATGAGGAGGTGTATGTATCGCAGCCTCGTGGCTTTGTTCAAAGAGGGCAGGAAAACAAAGTGTGTAGGTTGAAAAAGGCTTTATATGGCTTAAAGCAAGCTCCACGAGCTTGGTATGAAAAGATACATGCATATTTGACTGCACATGGTTTTCAGAATAGTCCAACAGAAATCACTTTGTATGTTAAACGTGTGGATGATGTACATCTAATCATTGCTCTCTATGTCGATGACATGCTGCTCACAGGACTAAATGAGAGTCATATTGTTGATTTTAAGGTTGATTTGAATGCCTCTTTTGAGATGTCAGATTTGGGGCATTTGCATCATTATTTGGGGATACAATTTAAGCAGTGTGATGGAGGTATTGCTTTGTGTCAAACAAAGTATATTGAGACATTGTTGTGGAGATTTGGCCTTGAAGAAGACTGCAAGCCTATTGCTACTCCAATGGAGATAGGTTTGAAGTTGAGTCTTCATGATGCTGGAGATCACTTTGATGTCACACTCTATTAGACAGCTGTTGGTTGCCTCATTTATGTATGCATTACGAGGCTGGACATTCAGTTTGCAGTCTCACAGGTGAGCAAGTTTATGCATAGCCCAGGGTCTCAGCATTGGAAGGCAGTTAAACGCATCTTTCGCTACTTGAGTGGCACCATACATCTTGGGTTGTTTTATCCCAAGGGGGGATCGTTGCCGCCAGATTTACATGCTTTTTTGGACTCAAATTGGACTGGTTGCTATAACACAAGAGTGTCCACAAGTGGTTTTTGTTTCATGCTCGGTAGCTCATGCATATCTTGGTTGAGCAAGAAGCAACCTACTGTGGCCACTTCTAGTTGTGAAGTTGAGTACAGGGCAGCTTTCAAAGCTACGGTTGAGTGTCTGCGGCTCAGACGGCTTATGGGGCTGACTTGGGTGTTGGGACAGGAGTCTGCCACCTCTATCTACACTGACAGTCAGAGCGCATTGGCAGTTGCGAGAAACCCAGTTTTTCATGCTCGCACAAAGCACATTGAGGTGCATTATCACTATGTCAGGGAGAGACTCTCAGCAAGAGAGATCAGCTTGGCATATGTGCCAACACAGGACAACCTCGCCGATCTTTTCACAAAGGCGCTTCCTCGTGAGAAGTTTGAAGCTTTCCGCAAAGCTTTGGGCTTGCTCCCCTTTGTGGACTGATCTACTTCGGGCATGGCACTTCCCTATACATGAGTGCCAGCTCTCGTTCACACCATCACTCCCAGGGGGGATTTGTTGCCATATATATAGGCAGTGATATGTGTGAACACACTTAGGACCGCCGGGGCACTTTTTCCCTCTTTAGGAGGTTTTTTCCCTCGGCTTGTATATACGCCCATTATTCTAGGGCTAACTTATCTTTGTACATTGACACAATCTAATACACTATATGTTGTGTGCATTCTTGCTTCTTCTTCTCCAAGCTTTGTGTGCTTTCCCGCAACCCTAATTCCAACACCTGTCACAATTTATTTAGTCTACATAGACTTCATTCTTTGCACATTTACATTCCCATCCTCTTATGCCAAATGCATGTATTTGCAACAACTCCTGAACCCTATGCAAACATTGCAGCTTTCACTTCAAGCATATTTACATCTAGTGTAAGTATTATGCCCACTCTACTGCCTTTTACAACCAACCTGCAATTGTCTTTAAATTCTTCGACATAACAACCAATCTGCAATTGTCTTTAAATTCTTCGACATAACAACCAACCTGCACTTGTCTTTAAATTCTTCGACATAACAACCATCAAGGTTAAAGCGCACCTGCGAACCTTGCTCAATCATTTGGCCAACAAAAACCAGATTCTTTGTAATATTTGGAACGTGAAGTACATCTGCAAGATACTTCACCTTACCATCTTGCATAGACAATGGCACATTTCTAAAATGGAAAATTGAATGAGTAGTATCATCCCATGTTTTAACAAAACCTGGCTTTTTAGACCTTTTCATATCCTTGAACCACTTGCCAATGAGTGGTCATGTGGTTGAAAGCATTTGAATCCATATACCATACACCATCATTGTATGTAGTACATTATTTTTTGACACAACATTAAGCACATGCTGCATAACAAAAAACCTTTCATTGTCCTCATTACTTTGGCTAGAGGCACATAATTATTTTGCTGCACTTTTCCACTTCTTATGTCATTTTGCTTCTTATAGCAATCTACCTACACATGCCCAGATTTGCCACAATAAAAACAGTTTTGTGTATTAATTTGCTGCCTTTGCCAATTTCCACGACCTCTTTGACTCCCCCTACCTCTAAACTGGCCTCTTCCACGTGTGTGTTGTTGTTGTGATTCATGGGACTGTTGTTTACTGACCATAATTTTGAATACGTGTTCGGCCACCACCTTGGACACGGCCTCGTCCTCTACCTGCACTTGTATGGAAGGTATGTTGCTCTGAACTGCCTTTGTTTTATGAAGATTGGTCTTCACCCAAACTCTTTTCTTCAATGATCGGCATTGACACCAAATCTGTAAAGTTGGGAATGTTCTCCCGAGTTTAAATAGACATCTTGAATGCCTTGTATTGTGGCCTGAGACCATGTAGACATACTTCGACCTTATCATCATCATCAACAAAAATACCAATAGATTCAAGGGATTCCACAATGCCCTTGATCTTCAAGGCATAATCATTCATAGACATGTTTTTGCAAAGTATGAAGCTCATTCTTCAAGTGAATCCTTCGTGTTAGTTTCATACAACTTCACCAAGGTGTCCCATGCCTCCTTGGGTGACTTGGCATCCTGTATATGCCCAATCATGGTGTCATGTATACTAATAAAAAGCCAATACATGACTTTCCTTGCTCCTTGATTCTAATCCTTGTATTCTTTTACATTTACAGCAGTTGAATTAATCTCAGGTATCGCTGGTGCCTCCTCATGTTCACCTTCAGTGTAGTCCTAGTAGCCTTTTCCCATCAAGAAATTTATTAATCTAAACCTCCAAGCATGGAAGTTATTCTTGTCAAGCTTCTCTACAACAATTTGGTTAGTTCCATCATTTAATGTCTGCAACACAAACTCACCAAAAATAGCACTTTTGTTTGACCTGTACAAATTGTTGTATTCTTTGCACAGCGGAACTATATTGCACTTGACCTCAATTTGCATACATACACCCAATAGCTCTTGTAAGACCTCTTTGCAGTACACACAATGTCTGCATAACCAAATTCCCTTCCTGTAGTTCCAAAAACATAATTCTGCAAAGAATTAAAACTTACTCGTAGTGCACGTGAATGCTTATGAATTGAAAAATTAAGGTCAAGACACGCTCGAAACGCGTTTTCGGCTAAAAAAATTAGCCAAAGGAGAGTGTAGTTACCCTATAGCTCTGCTCCCACAAAGATAGCTCCTCAATAGGAGTTCGTTTGTGAGTGCCTCCCGAAGAGCTCTCGAAAACCCACGTCACATGCATCTACACTCTGGTCGGGTGCTAGAGTCTGAGCCACTAGAAAGCGTTTCAGTTTACGCAGGCTCACACCATCCCTCCACGTTAGCATCTTGGCCTTCGGCTGGAACCCAAGGAAGTGCAACCCAAGATTGTCGAAAGGATGCAAGAACACATTATAGTTTGGGAGCGAAGATCAAAAGAATATATATATATATATATATATATATAAAGCCTACAGTAAATGGCAATGCAAGTCTATTATGTGCTCTAATGTTGGCCTATCGCCTTATTGACACTTGGTAGGCGAGGAGTATTCTACTCTAGACCGATGCCTTGGTTGGTAGGGGGTAGCCTTGCCTAAGGTGAACTAATAGATTCCTGGATAATGCTTTGTGTTAAATATGGTACCAGGATCGATGTTAGTTTTGCCTTAGGGAGATCGCCATTGTGTGTAAAAATTGTCACGTGCATAAAGAAATAAAGGCAAAAGGCTCCTGTGACTCTGATGTTTCTTGTGTCCCTAGGCTCGTGGTATTAACTTGTTCTTAGAGTAGACATATTGCGGTCATTGTTTATTTATTAAGCTTGGTTATTTTCCTTGACTTAGGCCAATTATAAACCTTGATTAACCTTTGACACCTTGCTAACTCTTGATTTATTTTCAATAATTTTAAACTCCTGTTAATTGGCTACACTAGCTCATTCATGTGACTCCTTAAACTAAGTTCTCATAGCAACATCCATTGTGGTCTAACATGCTTAAATTTATTACACTTTATATCTTTTGAATTCCAGCATACTTTCACTCTACTTCCTTGTTTTGCAGACGGTCTACCACAACAAACCCTATCGAGCTTACCATACCATAGCTTCCGAGGACGGAATCTACATCAGGAAGGGGGGCATGTTAACCTATGACGGACATTGAGACGTACTATGTTTTATGTTATGTAATTAGTTTAAGTATTCTGAGTCATGGGCCGGGCTTGTCGGCACCATATGCAAAGGATAAAGGGATTGGGTGATCGCCGATGAGAGGCGCACCTTGAATATCAATAGGATAAGGGTTAGGATTGATCGGCCATGTATGGGTGCCCATGTGTGAACGACCAAGTCACCAATAAGAGTCAAATGTAACCCTAAATTCCTCATTCTCATGTGCTGAATACAAGAGTGCTCTTGCCTTATCCTCTTGGTTTCCTTCTCCTGTGTGTGTGTGTGAGAGAGAGAGAGTGAGAGAGCGATCGAGCACTGTGTAGCGGCACGACGGCGGCGAGGCGATAGAGCGGCGACGACGGCTCCTTCTTCACTGCGACGCGGGAATCCTTCACGGCGGCAGTTTTAGCGGTGAGTGACATACCTTTGCATTTTGTTTGAGCTTGCTTTCCTGGTTGTATGCTTGCAGCCATTCGTGGCTCGCATACGGTGTTCGGCAAGTCCCCAGCTACGACTCGTGCGGCAAAAGCGCACACCCTGTCCCAAGATAGCTCAAGATCTCTCAAGTCCTCATTTCTTATATGGGCAGAAGCCTTACTCTCATAAAGAGATTATTGTCATCTACATCTCGAATGAAAAGGTCAAAAGAAGTTACTACTCACAAAATAGAAATGCAATCGAAGTTCAAAACGTGCAATTGTTTTGCAATCCAAGTCAAAGTCCAATTGTGATCCCTATTTTCATAACCCTATCTGATTTCTTCGATCACGCGATTGAACAACTAAATTGCAATCTACCATAGCAGTTAGATCTCGATGATTCATTATTACGATCCAAGATGGACCTATCAATTGGCGAGACTAATGAGGCTGTTGAATCAGAATCCAAGTAAGTCATAGTAATTCACCTTTGCTGAATCACGATCCAAAAAACTTGATCGCGTGATTTACCTGAATCCAACCCCATTATTTACCCAACTTTAATTGTAGAAATTCACCCCTCTTAAGCCACATTGATATGGCTACATAATGTAAGGAGGAGCCATGATTCATTCATTTAAGTGAGCATGATGTAATGATTCAACGTTTGCAGATTCCCCTACACCGTCGACCCAAATTAACCCCAATGTGTGACTCTGTCTCTAGGTAAGCAAACGGGTCCACCTCCCTTTTAGTAAATAGCAATACAAGTTTTGAAGAAGACAACCGCATGCGTCGTGCTACCTTGCACTAGGGAAGGGGAAGCAACAGTCAGCATTCATATCAGACCATTTCTTTGCCTCGCGCATGATATGAATGTGCTTTGAAAGGCATTCGAAAAGATTGTAAGATTGATGTTGTTTATGCCTTGGGTGCTATTCTAGTGAGAGCCTAAGCAAATCTTGATTGGAGAGTGCTGCAATATGCATTGCATCCACTTATTGGTGGAAGCCTTAACTTTATGGCATCAAGATCCTCATCACCACCAACTAAGGGAAGGGCAAAAAAGGACAAATGAACAAGCCCGTGCAGCCCTACACTCCCTTGGACCCGTAATGTGCATTATAGGTCCAAGAAAATCTTGATTATTGGAGACCTACAGTCCCTTGGACCTGCATGAGGCCAAGGGGAGATATATTGATGCAGAATCCTTGACGGTGATAGGAGGCATCATATTAAAAGTTTTCCTTTTGGGACCTTGAATCCCAAACCAAATATGCATGCACAGTGCCCACTCCAAAATGCAGGAAACTGGCATTGGAACAAGAGCTAACAATGTAGCTGCTTGCACACATTGGAATGTTGCCAATCCTTGAATCGCCCCAATGGGGAATTGACCATGGAAGATGTTGTTAGGCCATCTCCACATATGACAACAAAAATAACACATTTAGGGTCGCCACCTTTGGGGAAGACAATGAAAGGAGAATGACTTAGCTAACTCCTTATCTTGTCAGAAATGCCCTTAATCTCCCCAAGGTCAATAGGGCATGGGATTTCAAGAAGAAAAGTAGGCCAAAAGAAAAGCCAGAATGCTATCGCATGGATAAAAAGCCCAAGGCCAACTGGGAGAACACCAACATGCATGAGGAGCTATAGCTTTAAAAAGAGTAGAAAAGGGTCCCTCAGAGGATGCAATCCAGCAACTCAGGGAGGACGGAGAGGCAAGGAATAAAGAGACGGCGGCCATGTCTACCCATAAAGGAGCTATAGCTTTAAGAGTAGAAAAGGATCCGTTAGAGGTTGTAATCCAACAACTCAGGGAGGACGGAGAGGCAAGGAATAAAGAGACAGCCATGTCTACCCATAAAGTAGCCCTCTTGGAGGACCACCTTGAGAAGTCTAACAAGTTACTACAAGAAAAAATTAGATTATATCCAAATGTAGTACACAGACTTACATGAAGCACACTCAAAGGCCAGTCAAATGCAAGTAAAGGTAGAAAATATGCAAAGAGAAAACACACAGGATATGAAAATGTAAATGCAGGATAAGGATGACATCCAAACTCTTGAAGTAGAGTTGCATCCCTTAAGGAGGAGAAAAAGAAGTGCCAGGAGTTAACTACACCCATCACTCTTCTAGATAGCCAAGAGGAAAAGGATGTTATGTTATCTGAAGAGGCATGGCCTTAATGCTGTTAGATATGTTGTTGTGTGATAGTGTGATGCCCCTCGTGAAGTAAGTTAAATCTAATCAGATATACACTAGGCCTCCCTTTCATTTGCCAAGGCATGTCACTGTGGATGAGCCCCTGACTTTGTTACACTTTGCTAAGCTATGCATGCAAGTCTCTCAAAGGCTCGGGGTGTACATTTCGATGATGGTATTTCAAGGCACCCTCACCCTACAAAATTTTATCGACTTGTACAACGCAGAGGCACACCCCATGGTCATAAACTTTATTGCATGCATGGGTCTCCATGTTTAAAAAATCACCATTGGGGTTAGCAAAAGAATACATAGAGCTAATGGCATAGGAGTATCGGATCCCTCAATGTGGAAACCTACCAAGCCGGTTTAATGTGGTTTGAAGGTTGAGGAAAGACTTTAGTAGCAAATGCCTAAAAAAAGTAATCCACATGGAAGGTTGAGGAAAGACTTTAGTAGGCAAATGCCTAAAAGAAGTAATCCACATGGAATGCCCTACCTACCATCCATAAAAGTTTCTTTCACTATACATCACAGTCCACTGAAAATTGAAGATACAACTATAAGAGCATGCATTCTTCTTTAGCAACAGCAAACATGTGGCCTATCCATCATAGTCCATCCCGCATGTGGATCATGCAAAACTAGAGGACATCCTAGATGAAATAGAACATCAAGAAATAGATATAAAGCACCATGATATGTCCGATAGGGATGATGAGGACGAGCAGAACTAGCAAGAGCATGAAGAGAAGCCACAAAAAGATACAGACAAAGACATGGATGGACAAGAGTTGGGGGGGATGAGGATGCCAAGCTGTTTAGGGGATGTAACATCTATCACGAAAGCAAAGTGCAGTAACAACTGGCCTTGGACTTCGCCCCATCAATCCCACTCACATGCTAATTTACGCGGTAACTATGAGTGAGTTTACCTGCCCTCTCATCAATAGACCTTTGAAGGGTGTTTTATATGACATAATTCTTCCAATGCATCATGTCCAAGAGCTTTTAGCCCTCTTCAACAACATGATGCCATCTGTAATTTTTATGAAAGGCATTTTATGACATGATTCTTCTAATGCATCATGTCCAAAATCTTTTAGCCCTTTTTAATAAACCCCCTTCAAGGATATGATGCCATCCATTACTTTTTGCTCACCTTGCTCATAGTATGGTGAAGCTTCTGGAGATCGAAATAGGTCTAGGCAGAGGGGGATGTTACCTCAATCCATAATCATCTGCATTTTTATAGTTCCCCACCCTAGCTTAGGTGGTTCACATTATGTAAGGCTTGTAGCCCACTTTTATAATGGAAGGTTGGTTGTGTAAGGCTTGTATATACATGAGAGTCTATTTTGGGCAGTTGGGAAAAGCCCTTTATATATATAAGTGACTTGTCATAATGTGAAGGGCACAACATCTTCTAGTGAACAAGCTTCTTTCTTCTTCTCTAAATTTCTACCTTCTTTCTTGTTCTTGTTATGCATGGGGTGATGGATTACTTGTGTGTGATGAGCAATTTGTGCATGCTTGCTTTTATTTGAGTAGCTTGTAGATGCTTGGATTAGGAGTAGGGAGTGGCTTCAAGCTTTCTAGCTTAACCGTGGACTATGGAAAGGTTGTCATGGAGGATTGAAGGGGGATTCAAGGCTCAAACTAGGGGGATTGACACACCTCTAGGATTCACGTTACCGCTCTTCCTAATAACAAGGGACTTCCATGCTTCAAGAAAGAGGTCGGCAAATGATGGTTCTTAGCTTTTGTTGGAAGGCTCACTTGGGAGGTGATCACATCCCCACGTGCTATAGGAGTACTCTTTTTTCACATGCAACATGAGAGCTCTCATCCACATGCATTAATCTCTATGCATTTACATAAGGTCTCACCCACATGCATTGATCTCTATGCATTTACGTAAGATCTCTTACCTTATGCATAGAGCTCTCTTTGTGATCCCTTCTGCAAATTCAAAGAGGGCTCACATGAGAGCTCTATACATTTGCATAAGAGGTAGAGCTCTAGTATGCATTACACTCCATGCATGTATAGGGCTCTCTCTATGCATGTAAAGGGCTTGCTACTCTCCATGAACTCTATGTATGCATAGGCTCTCTATATAGCCCTATGTATGTATAGGGCTCTCTATGAGCTCTATATATGCATAGGGCTCTCTATGAGATCTATGTATGCACAAGGCTCTCTATGAGATCTATGTATGCACAGGGCTCTCTATGAGATCTATGTATGTGATAGATGTTAAAATTACAGCAATGTGATGAGCTATGGTGGATCAAATGCTAGAATCAACATTATTAACAAAGTGATTAGATGATAATTAAGACATGATTAGTGAGTAATTAACTAATAGCTTAATGTAGGCATGGATAATCAAAAACCAGCAAGTTCTCATTAGGCCAATGCCTCAATTTATAGAGTTTACATCCAAGCATCTAATCCCACTGATTTCTCCTTGATTCACTCCACCTCTTTTGCTTGATTCTCTCCACCTCTCCCAAAATATCTCCACACTTCCTAAATCTTCTCATGCTACCCTTTATTCTCTCCCAGTAGATTCTTCTCACCTTTTCACAGGTTCTCTCACATTTACATATTCTCTTTTACAGCCTCTAGCCAAGGGCTTGTTCCCGCACGCACCCTATTCACTTGTATATTTCAACAATAGAGCCCTCTATGCATCATAGATGGCTCTACCACATGTATGATATCTCTATGTATATACCCCATATATACCTTATGTATAGAGATCACTTTGAACTCTATGTATACCGTATGGATAGAGATCACTTTGAACTCTATACATAAGGTAGAGCCCTTATGCATTAAGGGCTCTACCAAATGCATGAGAGCTCTATGCATTTATATAAGGGCTCTTACCTCCTCATACATAGAGCTTTATGCATTTATATAAGGGCTCTTACCTTATACATAGAGCTCTCTTTGAGCTTTATGCATAAGGTAGAGCCCTTATGCAAACGCATTGACGACGGTTAGATCTCTATGAATTTACATAAGGGCGCATACCTTATCTATGCATGGATATAGCTATTTGAGAGTTGTACGGTTCTATGCATGCAGATGAGAGCTATACACGTTTTTATAAGGACTCTTACCTTATACATAGAGATCTCTTTAAGGTCTATGTATAAGGTAGATCCCTTATACATAGAGATCTCTTTAAGGTCTATGTATAAGGTAGATCCCTTATTGATCTCACTGTATGCATAGGGCTCTCTATGCATGCATAGAGCTTTGTATGAGTTTTATGCATGCATATGAGAGCTCTTTGCATATGTATAGAGATCTTTATGATCTCTATGTATGAGGTAGACTCTTACACAAATGTATTGAGGGTTCTAGCAAATGCATGAGAGTGAGAGTTCTATGCATTTACAGTTCAAATGCATAGTAGATATCTCAATGAGAGCTTTATGAATTTGCATAATGGAAGCAAAGATCTTCCTTTGTAAGGGCCATTATGCAAATGCATAATAACTCTTACCTTATGCAAATGCATAATGGCTCTAACCTTATGCAAAGATCTTTCTTTGAACTTTTGAACTGTGTGCATAAGGGCTCTCTTTGAGCTCTATTCATAAGGTAGGGCCCTTATGCAAATGTAAAGAGCTTTCTTTGAACTTTTGAACTGTGTGCATAAGGGCTCTCTTTGAGCTATATTCATAAGGTAGGGCCCTTATGAAAATGCATAGAGGGCTCTACCACATGCATAATAGCTCTATGCATTTGCATAAGGGCACTTACCGTATGAATACATCTCTCTTTGATCTCTTTCCATAAGTTAGAGATCTCTATGCATACAGTGTCGATAGAGCTCTCTATGCTTGTTGCAAAGGGCTCTCTATGAGCTCTAAGTATGCATAGAGTGCTTTACGGAGGGATACAGATCTCTATGAGCTCTAAGTATGCATAGAGTGCTTTACGGAGGGATACAGATCTCTATGCATGGATGTAGCTCTCTATGCATTTGCATAAAGACACTTACTGTATGAATACATCTCTCTTTGATCTCTTTCCATAAGTTAGAGACCTTTATACATGCAGTGTGGATAGAGCTCTCTATGCATGCAAAGGGCTCTCTATGAGCTCTATGTATGCATAGAGTGCTTTATGGAGGGATACATATCTTTATGCATGGATGTAGCTCTCTATGCATACATATCTTTATGCATGGATGTAGCTCTCTATGCATACATAGAGCTCTCTAAGAGCTCTATGCGTGGATAGAGCTCTCATGTATGCATAGGCATAGTGCTTATGTGCCTAGGCCTATGCATTGCTTCTTTTTCCAATGCCTTACCATATCCATACATGTGTCTTTGCTTTATGCCTTCTCGTAGATGTGGCTCGACTCTTCTTCTTCTAGAAATCCACAAGGAGCTCATGATTATGATCCATACCTTTACACGATCTTTGTTGTGCATGAGGCATATAACCAATACTTCCAAAGATATGGGGCAGAATTCATTTCACGCGAGTTTTTTTATAATCTAACCTCTGCGTATATACCATGGTCTTTCAACCTCCAAATCACCCCATTCATTCTTTTCGTCTATGATCCCATTTACCCATGCCACCTCTTTTCCTTCACCTCTATCCATTCCCCTTCCTCCATGCTCCTCAACCTTGCTATCTCCCCAAAGTCACATGGGAGTTGCAATGATACTTTAGCATCCACTTGCCATCATCACCACTCAGGATTGTCTAGGGTTTCTCAAGAATGAACAAGCTCTCGAAGCCATCGTCCTTGAGGATACTTTAGTGCATACATTGGTGGAGATGCTAGCTTGCTATCCATGGAGGAGGAGAAGCAATATTTCTTGAGATATCGAGCTTGTCTAGTGAGGTGGTGGACACTGATGACCCGCCTGGGGGATAGGCCCCACACTTACACCACTGGCATAGTTGGTGAGATCTTGGGTGATATGCAGCCAGTGGGATGACAGGCTATGTGACAGCCATTCTAGAGACTGGCATAGTTATAGCGCCAGCTCATTTAGTCGGGTTCACACTATAGAGAACCCGTGTATGTATTTGGTTGAGTACCTTTCATATTGTGTGTACTCTTATTCTTGTATATGGTGTGTTGAGTGTTGAGTGAAGAAGAAGAAGATTTTCAGCCTCTCACCTTGTGTGTTCTCTATTAGGGTTTTGTGAGTGTGTGTGTGTGCTTGCAAGAGCTCAAGCTCTCTTCCACCCTACATCTTTTCATGGTATCAGAGCCTGGTTCGTGCTAAGGGCTGAGCTGCAAGCAAGAGAACCACAAGAAGCGGTACGAGGGTAAGAGCTTTAACTACTCTTCCCTATTTGTGTTGGTGACTACACCCTTGTCGGGAGCTCTACGGGAGGCATCGGCAAACGATCTCTGATTGAGGAGCTTTCTTCGCGGGAGTAAAGCTATAGGGCAACTATAGTGTCCTATTGGATGTAATTTTCAGGGCCGAAAACGCGTTTCGGGCGCGTCTGGACCTCCGTTTTTCAGAAAGCAGGCGATTTTGAGCACTGTGGGTAAGTCATCGGTTCTCTGCAGAACTCTCTTTTAAGAACTGCAGGAAGACAGATTGACTGTGCAGACACTGTGGGTGCTGCAAAGAGGTGTACAGTTGCCATTGGGTGTATGTATGCACATTGAAGTCACTGGTTTGTGACATTTGAGAGTACTACAGTACCGCTGCAAAAAATACAACAGTTTGTGCAGAAAAACCAGAGTGCTGTTTCTGGTAAAATTGTGTGTTTGGCAAGATGTCAAATGATGGGATAACCCAGATTGTGGCTGAGAAGCTTGATAAGAATAACTTCCATGCTTGGAGGTTCAGGTTGACAAATTTCCTGATGGAAAAAGGCTATTGGGACTACATAGAAGGTGAGCATGAAGAGGCACCGGAGATACCGGATATAAATCCGACTGCTGCATACGTGAAAGAGTTTAAAGACTGGAACCAAGGAGCCAGGAAGGTTATGTATTGGCTCTCCATTAGTATACAGGACACCATGATTGGGCACATTCAGGATGCCAAGTCCCCCAAGGAGGCGTGGGACACCTTGGTAAAGCTCTATGAAACAAATACCAAGGCACGTAAGATACAGTTGAAGAATGAACTTCATACTGTGGAGAAAAAGAGCATGTCTGTGAATGACTATGCGTTGTGGACAAAAAGAGCATGTCTGTGAATGACTATGCGCTAAAGATAAAGGGTATTGTGGAATCCCTTGCATCTATTGGTGTGTTAGTAGTAGATGATGACAAGGTGGAAGTCTGTCTACGTGGTCTCGGGCCACAATACAAGGCGTTCAAGACGTCCATTCAGACTCGGGAAAACATTCCCAACTTTACAGATTTGGTGTCTATGCTGATTATCGAAGAGAAGAGCTTGGGTGAAGACCAACAGTCTTCACAAAGCAAAAACAGTTCAGAGCAACAGGCCTTCTACACGAGTTCAGGAAGAGGACGAGGTAGAGGAGGCCGTGGACGCGGTCAAGGAGGTAGCCGAACAGGTAATCAGAATTATGGCCAGCAGTAGCAGCAACAACAACAGTCCCAGAATCAACAACAACAACAACACGCAGGTGGAAGAGGCAAATTCAGAGGCAGGGGGAGTCAAAGAGGCCGTGGAAATTGGCAAAGGTAATATAATGATGCACGTGAATGCTATTATTGTGGTAAGCCTGGACATGTGCAGGCAGAATGTTATAAGAAGTAGGCTGACATGCAAAATGGGAAAGTGTAGCAAAACAACTATGCATCCTCAAGCAGAAATAATGAGGATAATGAAAGGTTGTTTGTTATGCAGCATGTCGTGAATGCCATGTCTGAAAATGTTGATGCAGCACAAAAAGATAATGTATGGTATGTGGATTCAGGCTCTTCGAACCACATGACAACCACCACCCAGGCTCAAACTATTCAATATTCAATCACTCTTAGAAGAAACAATTGAATCTGCATTGAGGTATTCTCTTTCAAGACTAGGTAATGCAGCCAAGGCTAGTTCATTAATCTCATCCACCTCTTGATTTCATGGTGCAAGAATAGTGTGGTCTCTGAAGAAGCATGGATAATCCTCCACTCTTTGAAGATCTCTGTACACCCATTCTACCTAACTCAGCAAGGAGTTCCCATGGATCAACATTCATGGTGGAATTACCACTCTACCTTCATTGTTTGGATGGTCCATAGAGCCATCTCCAATTTGTAAAGTCCAATTGACAAATTCTAGTTCTGTAGAATCACTACTCTGAATGACCTGCATGTTTTGGGTGAGCTTTAAAACATTCACATGTCTCCAAATATATGACCGGCATAACGTTGCATCAACAATATCCTCATGTGATCCCTTTGCACAACAGGTAAGATTTGCCTAAAGTCACCACTAAAGAGCATAATTTTGCCACCAAACACTATATCACTTTGCATGATATCTTTTAATGTCTTGTCCAATGCTTCATATGCATACCTATGCATCATTGGAGCCTCATCCCAAATGATCAATCTTGTAAGCTCTTCAACATCTCGGCCAATGGACTATTAGCTTTAATATTATATGTGCTAGAAGCATTCAAAACCAATGGGATTTCAAAATGCGAGTGTGCAGTGCGTTCATTTGAAAGTAGCAATGCAGCTATTCCTGAAGATGCACATGCCAGAGCAACTTGATTATCTCCACGCAATCGAGATAGCAAGGCATTATATAGATATGTTTTACTTGATCTGCCTAGTCCATCGAGGAAAAAAACATCGTCATTGTTTAAATTAACGGCCTCAAGGATGGTATGAAATGCTCTAGATTGACAACTATTAAGACTCCTTTCCATGGAAAGAGCCAAATCCATCTGTTGAACAACATCAAACATCATCTCTTCCATCATCTCTTCCATCATCTCTTCCATCAACAACCCATTGTTGATAGTAGCAATAGTTGATCTATCAAGAAGAGGCAACCCTTCAAAATCATGTAGACGTTTTCCATATTGTTGTAAGAGGTCTTGCAAGTGTAACAGAGCTTGATTCTTAGCTATAGATTGACAAACACCAACATCAACACACCTTCTCCTGCAAGCCATGGAAAAAATCATCTGAAGTTTGGCACAACATTTGACCCAAAGCTATCCGGGAGATATAGGCTCACAAAAAACCAAAATGACGACAAAAAGTTGACGCAGCTGGAATCTTGTTTTCTAAAATGTAGCTTCTTGAAGACATATATACCACTCATCAGTACTTTCTAGCATTTCTCTTGCTTCACATGCAAACTTAAAACAAGGATACAACTGCCCATTCACTATTCGTACTTCCTCAAAAGATTTGCAGCCTTTACACACTGTGAGTAGCATGTGTAGATAGTATTTCTCACTTGCACTCGGGCTAATATTATACATACGTCCAATCACATTTTCCATTTTTCTTTTAGTCCATGACTGAAGAGTTGAATTCCACACTCGCTTGCGAGAAATCAACATAGAGCAAGCTATTTGCTTTTGCATGCAATTGATTAGCTCTGAACCATTCAGTGAGAGTAGTTCTTCGGTTCCTATCACAACCAATTACATCACACAAATCATCATGGTTATTAAATATAACATGATATTGCAAGGAAAGATGAACATGCAACCTTTGTATATCTAGCTTTTCATCATACAAATCATACTAATATATGCGCCAACTTGCCTCTAATGCAGACGCATTAGAGCCAACTTGCCTCTAATACAGACGCATTAGAGCCAACTTGCCTCTAATGCAGACGCATACCGTGCATCTAGATATTGACCAACCTCATCAATTACCCCATGTATATCTTGCAACTCTATAGTAGCTCTATCATGTCCCTTATATACATACTTATACAAATATTTCACTAATGTAATGGTGGAGCATACTTCTATGTTAATATGGGCTTTGTATCTCATAGAGAGAAAATGGTTATATGGAACAACCCATTGACTATCCACCCTATGATCCTTTACTTGGATGAAACCACCATCATCTCGCCGTATGTAAGTTGAATACCCATTGTTATCAACAATAGTAGTGTCAGAAAACTTGTGAGGATAACGATATCTGTAACTCCCGTTAACCATGCAAGGAGAGTACGT
Source organism: Cibotium barometz (assembly GCF_041138505.1). Classification (NCBI taxonomy): domain Eukaryota; kingdom Viridiplantae; phylum Streptophyta; class Polypodiopsida; order Cyatheales; family Cibotiaceae; genus Cibotium; species Cibotium barometz. Next base: position 61,508,260 of record NC_141051.1, read on the forward strand.
ATTTAGCTCCCCACATGGTCCATGAACATTACACTGACTGATTATCTTATGCAACTCGGGAAACATTTCTTGGAAGTTCAGCACATACCAACTTATCATAGTAAGCAATCTCAGTAGGTGTACATGTACCCTCCAATATCAATAATATATGTGCATGTGGTAAGTCTCTTTTTTGGAATTCAAAAATAGAAACAAATCCCACTAATGCTTTTTTCACCAATAAGTGCAACATATCCTTATGCTTCTCATAGAAGACCTGTGCTGTCAAGTCAGGTCGATCTTGGGCAGCCTAACCCAACAATAAAGCATTGTGCTGTCAAGTCAGGTCGATCTTGGGCAGCCTGACCCAACAATAAAGCATTGCATATTTCATCCCACTTTGGATTACAAGTAAAGGTAATAAACAAGTCAGATTTATCCATCTTCCTAACAATTGCCATTGAATCTTGATACAATTGATGCATATATTGAGGCTCCCCAGTATATGTAGATGGTAGAACTATCTGGCATTCTCATCAACAATTCTCGCAAAGACTCTATCGACCCCATCACTGACATTAACCATATCTGCAAGCCCTTGGTATACTTTAGCACGCAATGCTTTCTGGTTATTGTGTATCCATACTAATCTTGATTCTTCCATACTGCTATATGCATCAACAATGTACTGTTGCAAAAGTCGACCACCGCGTAGAAGGCAAGCATTTGTATCTTCCCTTATTTGTAATCTATATGCATAATATTGCCGTTGAGTTACAATCTTTGTCTCCTCATTTGAACCCTGTCTACCATGGAGTGGAATCCCAGCATCCTGTCCTCGAGGAAACATAAGAACATATAATAGAGGCATATATAAACCATGCAAATTAGATATTCTTTTTATAACACATGTGCGAGACATTATTTGAATATACATGAAAATCATTCCCTTGACATGGCATTGATAGCAGCTAGCTCACTACCCGTAGAGGAGCCAAGTATTGCCTTGAGGTTGATCGAGCTTCAGTGTGACCATTCTTAAATCTACATGTGGACTGGATTGTAACATTTCTCTCATTGTACGAAATGCACCAGCATACGGATTGTGTTCATACATCATTGTTTCTAACCTTTTAAGCACATTATGATTTAAAGAAGGCATTCCATTAAGTCTATTCTCCAACTCATGCTTTGTATTATACACATACAATTGCGCAAATTGAGGAGCTACATGAGGTGTTTCATCAGGTATTATAGAGCCAACACGACGATAGATAGTACCACAGATTCAAAAATTAAATACACCTCCTTCTCTAGTAAACTGATTATCCAAGTGAGCACCCACTGAAACAAATGCTAACGCATTGTTATAAGAGCGTATATTCTTCCTGTATTCCTTACCTACATTATTATTACCCAAGTAACTGATTAACTAATGTAGGAGGAGGATTTTCCAAAGGAAATAAAGAGATATTCTTTCCCACTTGCACAACAATGTTTTTTCAAATATTGTTGAAGCTTTCTTGATGCATCACATTTCCAAATAAGTGCCTCTCAAAAATGACACTTGTAAGAAAGGGTCCCTAAAGAGTGAAGAGTACAATCTCCGAAACATAACACCAAGGTTGTTGGGTGCTTAACATTCTAAGGCAATGAAAAAACACGCCCTATAGAATGACATCCGGATTTAATACCTTTTACATCACTAACCAAATAGAAAATAGGTTGAAAATATTTAACACGAACAATATCAATAGGGCCTCCTACCATATCTCTATGTGCTCGAACATTCAGATTTTCATTGTTAAGTTCTTGAAGAACCGTAGCAGTAGGAGTTGCTTTGTTTCCCGAATCCAAGTGAATTCCAACATAGAATTCTATATGCTCCTCATCTTCAACCCTTTCAAATGTTTCTATCACCATTAAATTAGCACAAATCTGTTTTTGAATGCTAGCCCTTGTTTATGAACAATTACGGTGAGATGCACGTGTTACATCTAAAATTTTAAGCCGACGGACTTGGTTCGAGCTTAGGTATGTATAGCTCCTAGCCATCTTCAAACTTCTTTGAAAAAGAAAAAAGCAACATGTGAATTCTATTTTTACATTTATTGTCTTATTAAATTTATTATACTTTAAGTACTACTATCCTTACGTATGATCTTGGCACGTATATCACACATATGACCCTACTCTCAAGGATAAACTCCGCACATTAGCAAACATTGTGTAATTGTTAGAGAGACAAATACAATCAGTTTGCACTAATAAGTGATAACCTCTCTCAGTCTCTCACCTTTATTTGCCAACAAAGGCATTACTCCAAGAGAGAGAGAGAGAGAGAGAGAGAGAGAGAGAGAGAGAGAGAGAGAGAGAGAAACATAAAACTCCAAAGAAAAAAAGAGCAAAGAATAAAATAGAAAGGGAGATATAAAGACTTCGAGAAAATAGAAAATTCATTAATATCACTCGAGGAGTCAAAGCAAGAAAGTTTACAATTTTATCCTAGACATCATGCTCTCACAAAATCTCTAATTAACTGTCCTGCTTTCCAACATATGGCTTACCTTCTTCATAGTAGCATTGAGTCGATTAATGAGTATCTTTAGACTCATTACCTCCGAACCTAATGTTGTACTTGCTCTTTTAATGAATCGGCTTGTTCTTTACATTCCCTAGTACATCCACCTAGACACTCCCCAATTTCAACATGCAAACTTTCCACAAAGGAAATCATGTCTAATTGGTTGGCCTCCATGTGAGCACTACTATCGAGAATTGGATGAAGATGATGTGTAAACTCATATCTCATCATATCTCCCCTTTGAGTGTCACTTCCATGGACCTCATCTCCCAAATGGCATCTAAGAACTCCCTGTTTTGCAAGAAACTTGATTTTTCTCAGTGCGCTCTCATATGTCCACAATAGTTTGTAGACGTTTAGCGCTTGGCTCTTCTAATGGAGACCTTGAACGAGTAAGGTTTTTTGCAACACGAACGTCCATAAGCTCTCGCAGGGTAGACAAAGCCACATCAGAATTGGAAGGTCCACATGCCTCACTACGGCTTTTGATCCATTATTACCATTAGAGATCTCCATTTGGTGAAATCCAAATTGAAGATCTTTAAACTTTTGAATATTCTCTTAGGTTATATATTCTCTCTCTAGAGCTTACTCTACAATCAAACTCAATGTCCTATGCCACTATTTATGTGCACACACAAAAAAACTTCACAACATTCATATTTGCCATTCTAATTATCAATTTTAATAAAGCATTCAATGAGACAGTAAGAGATATACAAAGTATTTTGATGTGCGTTCTCTCTCTCTCTCTCTCTCTCTCTCTCTCTCTCTCTCTATCTATGCAAATAGATAGAGAACAAAGAGCAACAATAAGACCTACCTTAAGTTGAAGAGAGAATGATATTCGAACCACCAGCTTTGCTGGGGCTAGCAACCTTGTGCCTTGCCTCTACAAAATCACACACAAACCAAAACAACGAAAAAACTTATGATCTCTCTCTTTCTCTCCCCCTCTCGATTTCTCAAAGGCAAGTTTGTGTGTTACATGTATCTAAGTGTGTGTGTGTGTGTGTGTGTGTGCAAGAGAGAGAGAGAGAGAGAGAGAGAGAGAGAGAGAGAGAGAGAGAGAGAGAGAGAGAGAGAGAGAGAGAGAGAGAGAGAGAGAGAGAGAGAACGATCAATAACCTCAAACATAATCACATCAATAACTTCATCAATTTCCTTCTTGGAATGCACTTCAATATTTCCCTTATAATGAAGTGATTTTCCTCAAGGCTCCTACATTTGCTACCCACAATGTAAAAGCCATCTAGTAATCCCAATGCCTCTTTGATTAAGAGAAGTTTGAGATTATCATCTAGCTTGTAAGGGTCTAAGGCTACATAAATATATCGTGGGTTAACATCATCCCATCCATCAAACCTAAGAAATTCCCATTTTGGGCTAGGTTGGCACCCAAAAAACCAAAATGTGGCATCTCCTCAAAGAAGATCATATCTGACAGTCTATTATTGTCATAGGTCAACCTTAAAATGTCTAATGTCATGTTTCTACATAAAACAGAATCAAACTTCACATCAATAACAATCATGATCTTCTTTATAGTTAGCAATAGAGAGAGAGAGAGCATAAGAAAAGAAAGACAGAGACAAAGAGAGTATTTGTATAAAAAATATAAAGACTATTTAAATACCAATGGTCACAGAAGAACACAACCATATTTATTTTTGAATGAACTTATGCTTTGGGATACGTTTAATAACTTCGTCAAATACTTGACGTACTTGATCTCTTGAGCCATCGACATTATAGTCTATTTCATAACGATCAAGTAGGCCTAGACTTTCTTTAATATTCATTAGTATAATATTTTCATATAATTGTTCTAAATCTAAACGTATAATAATTTTAAAAACATTGTTCCATCCGAACCACCCATGGCCCAAACCAACTTGGACTATGAAAAAAGCGACGCTTGAATTCTATAGCCAAATTCACCTTTCCTCAAAGGAAAGAGTACTCCTCATGTGCTTAAAAAAAATGCGTCACCTCTTCCGTCTTTGTCAATTATACATACATACATATAGGTAAGTACATGTATGATTATTGTGTGCATCTGTATATAAATCAAAATTGTAGTTACTATGTGTAAAGATATACAAAGATGTGTAACATATACAAAGACGTGACATGTAAATAAACACATCTAATTACAAAGATCACCATGAAAATTAAAAAGCATATTGCACAAAAAGCATGAATATTTTAAAGAAGGGTCCTTCTACAATGAAGAGTGTAACAAAGAAAGGAATATTTTTTGATTTGTCTATATATGTATGTATACATGGACGTACGTACATACGTACATACATACATTAATCTTATAGATACATGGAAATAAATACAACTTATTAACTTTTGTTGCACTCTCTCTCTCTCTCTCTCTCTCTCTCTCTCATGTTTGTACAAAATATGTGGCATTCTTTTTTATATTTCTATAATTTAAAACTGCATTTACAAAACTTGCTCTCTATAAAAAATACATTATACTATGCAACTTTTGTAATATGTACATGCATCCATGTGTGCTCTACATGTGTGTGTGAGTGTCACCATATGTGTATATGTATGTAGGCACACACTCTCTCTCTTTTTATGATTCACATGCTCCTCATAACTACTTTATGATTCACGGTACATAAAATAGAAGTTCCCATAGCTATATTTAAAAGACATAACATGGGCATCATACATCTTGAACAATATATTTAAAAGACATAACATGGGCATCATACATCTTGAACAATACATTACACTATACAACTTTATTGTAATATTTAATCCATGTGTGCTCTACGTGTGTGTGTATGGGTGTGTTGCTCATCTTGAAAATAGTCTCATCTTGAACTTGCTCTCTATTTAAAATATAAAATACATAATACGTGCATCTATGTGTGCTCTACATGTATGTGTGTGCTCTACATGTATGTGTGTGGACGTGTTTGTGGGTGTGTGTGTGTGTGTGTGTGTGTGTGTGACCATATGTGGCACTCTCTCTCTCTCTCTCTCTCTCTCTCTCTCTCTATAATTCACAGTACAGAAAATAGAAGTTTCCATAGCTATATTCCAAAAACATAACATGGGCATCATACATCTTGAACTTTCTCTCTATTTAAAATACACTACACTATGCAATTTTTTGTAATATGTACGTGCATCCATGTGTGCTCTACATGTGTGTGTGTGTGTGTGTGGGTGTGTTGCTCATTTTGAAAATAGTCTTATCTTGAACTTGCGCTCTATTTAAAATATAAAATACATTATACGTGCATCCATGTGTGCTCTACATGTATGTGTGTGTGTGTGTGTGTCACCATATGTGGCACACACACACACACACTCTCTCTCTCTCTCTACGATTCATAGTACATAAAATAGAAGTTCCCATAGCTATATTCAAAAAACATAACATGGGCATCATACATCTTGAACTTGCTCTCTATTTAAAATACATTACACTATACAATTTTTTGTAATATGTACGATCATCCATGTGTGCTCTACATGTGCGTGTGTGTGGGTGTGTTGCTCATCTTGAAAATAGTCTCATCTTGAACTTGCTCTCTATTTAAAATATAAAATACATTATAAGTGCATCCATGTGTGCTCTACATGTAAGTGTGTGAGAGTGTTTGTGGGTGTGTGTTGCTCATCTTGAATCTTGAATTTGCTCTCTTAAAAAAAACCACATTATACTATACAAATTTTGTAATATGTATGTGCATCCATGTATGCTCTACATGTGTGTGTGGGACTGTTTGTGGGTGTGTGTGTGTGTGTGTGTGTGTGTGTGTATGTGGGTGTGTGTGTGTCACAATACATAAAATAGAAGTTCCCACAATACATAAAATAGAAGTTCCCATAGCTATATTCAAAAAACATAACATGGGGAAGATACATCTTCAACTTGCTTGCTATTTAAAATACATTACACTATACAACTTTCGTAACATGTGCATGCATCCATGTGTGCTCTACTTGTGTGTGGGTGTGTGGGTGTGTGTGTGTGGGTGTGTTGCTCATCTTGAATCTTGAACTTGCTCTCTATTAAAAAAAAAATTCATTATACTATACAAAATTTGTAATATGTATGTGCATCCATGTATGCTATACATGTGTGTGTGGGACTGTTTGTGGGTGTATGTGTGTGTGTATGTGTTTGTGGGTGTGTGTATGTGTGTGCTTGTGGGTGTGTGTGTGTCACCATATGTGTATATGTAACATGCTCTTTCATAAAATAGAACTTAACATGGGCAACATATGTATATAAAGGTTATCTGTGTGTGTGTGTGTGTGTGTGTGTGTGTGTGTGTTTATCACCAAGGATGGACATAGTTCATCACCAAGGATGGCCACAACTCATTGGGAGAGAGAGGAATGGCCACCACTTACAACAGAGAGCTGTGCTGACCACAAAGAGAGAGGGAGATCACCCGACACCTGCACACGGGCACCAACTGATAGTTCATCACCAAGGATGGCCACAACTCATTAGGAGAGAGAGAGGAAGGGCCACCACTTACAACGGAGAGATGTGCCAACCAAACAGAGCGAGAGATCACCTGACACCTGCTGAGCAACAGACGACGATTGCTAATACCTACATAAACACCAAAAGGTGAAAAAAAGGGCGGCAACATGCAACACGAGAGAGAGAGAGAGAGAGAGAGAGAGAGAGAGAGAGAGAGAGAGAGAGAGAGTGATCACCCGCGAGATGGACTTGTTAAAACCCTAAAACCATGCATAAACATGCATGAACTAGGCATATACTCATCCACCCAACCACCCCTGAGCCCAAGGGTGCACACTTAAATACAATGAAGTATCACATATCCTACCTTAGTGTCCCATCCCACCAAGAGATATGACTTCACCAAGGGTCACACATGGAAATAGAGAGTCAAGAGTCACTTGAGGGCCCTCCTATATAATAGGGGCATGAGGCACTCTCAAGGGAGGTTCTCTTGTGTTGTAGAATTGTGTCTACTCTCTTGCCATTTCATGCTAGAGCTATGTGCTGCTCGAGTAAAGTCATATCTCTTAGTGGTATGGGACACTAAGGTAAGATATGTGATACTTCATTGTATTTATGTGTGCACCCTTGGGCTCGAGGTTTGTTAAAACTCTAAAGATCTCTCTAGCTAATGACCATGCATAAACATGCATGAACCATGAATATACTCATCCACCCAACCACCCTCGAGCCCAAGGGTGCCCATTTTAATACAATGAAGTATCACATATCTTACCTTAGTGTCCCATACCACCAAGAGATATGACTTCACTCTAGCAGCACATAGCTCTAGCATGAAATGGCAAGAGAGTAGACACAATGCTCTACATAAGAGAATATCCCTTGAGAGTGCCCCATGCCCCTATTATATAGGAGGGTCCTCAAGTGACTCTTGGCTCTCCATTTCCATGTGTGACCCTTGGTTGCCTGACCCTAACCTCAACCCAAGGTTAGACCTAATCCTTGCCCCACTAGAGCAGTTCCCATGCTCCCATGTTCACATGCCTAGGGTGGGTTAGCCTCCTAGTATATGCATATAACATACTTCCCCTCTCTCAAAACATTGCACACTTGCAATGAAAAGAAGGAAAGCTGTGCTGAATATTTTTAACTGAGTTGAATCCTCAATTTCCCTGTCTTCCCAATTAATTTTAACCTTAAGAATTAAGCGACTACAAAGTTTCCTTTCCCTGAATTCAAAGTATCTTTTCAGGTTCATGTGGAACATAAGACAAATCTTCGACTTCAATGAGTTCTTTAGGAGTAACTGTGTTATCCTCAGCTCCCAGCTTCTCTTTCAGTCTACTGACATGAAAGACTGGGTGAACTTTGACATGTGGAGGTAGTTTTAATTCATAAGCAACTGTGCCAATCCGACGTATAACTTGGAATGGACCACAATATCTAGGAGATAATTTTGAGCTCTTTCCTGTTGGACAAAGTCTGAGAATCTTTAAGAACTTTCAAATAAACCAATGCTCTTGGCTCGAAAGACCGAGGTGAGCGTCCCCTATCAGCATAAAACCACGCTCTATCTTGAGCACTCCTGATAGAATCCTGAGCTTAGGTAAGCATTTCCTACATATCTCGTAAGAAATCCCTCGATGCATCAAGCTTAATGTCCTTTCAGAACAACATCAAAACCGGTGCTCTGGGTTGATACCCATACAGAAGTATGAACGGACTATAACTAGTAGTCGAATGCTTAGAACTGTTATAGGTAAATTCCATCATTGGAAGATATTTTTCCCAACTCGATGGCTTTCCAGAGACATATGCACGAAGCATATCCTCTATAATCTGATTCACACACTTTGTTTGTCCATCAGACTACGGGTGATCAGAGGAACTCATACTCAAAGTAGTTTCCAATTTCTTTGAAAACTTCGTGCAAAAAATGAGCCACGAACTTAGAGTCCCAATCGCTCACAATATCAGAAGGTAGACCATACAATCTAAACACTTGCTTGGCAAATTGGTAAGCCAATTTCGATGCTTTAACTATTGTCTTTGTGGGTAAAAACCTAGCTATCTTTGTCAATCTATCCACGACTACCCAAATGGCATCGTGACCCCTGCTCGTATGTGGAAGTCCCGTAATGAAATCCATGGAAATACTTTCCCACTTTCGAGACGGAATATCCAAAGGATGTAATAACCCAATAGATTTAAGGGGCTCTATCTTACAAATCTGACACTGATGACATTTGACCACAACATTCTTTATTTTTGGCCAATAAAAAGTTCTTCTAACTAAAGCCAAGGTACGCTGAATAGTCACAGGTGCCCGACTGGACACACCACATGCCGGTCACAAAACTTGGATATTCCATAAATTTAAAATAATCTTTGTCTAATTTTTCATAAAATTTTAATTTTTTTTAAATTTTAATGAACCCCGAACGCATTAGAATACGAACAGTAACAAAAAAATCAAAACCCGAAAGGTCATCCCGAAATACGGAAAGTCAAGGGTCGCTGGAAAATGAAGAGACAAAGAAAACCTGAAATTCAGAAGGTCAAAAGAATTTTAGAATTCGGAAAATGAAAAGTCTCAAGAGAATTTTTCTTAAAAAAATCTTGAAAAAGAAAATTTTTAATTCTCTTTAAAAAAAAACTTTAAGCAAAAGCTTTTATAAGCTTTTTTAAATTTTTTTTAATGAAATTGTGGGGGGAGGCACTGTGTGCCGCCGGCTTGTAACCCCCCCCTTTGTGCGCGAAATCTCAAGGGAGAGGGAGGAAGCCATGAAGCTTTTATAAGCTTTTTTCTAAATTTTTTTAATGAAATCGTGGGGGGGAGGCGCTATGCGCCGCTAGCCTGCACCCCCCCTTGTTAAATTTGCAGTAATGTGATGAGCTATGGTGGATCAAATGCTAGAATCAACATCATTAGAAAAGAGATTAGATGATAATTAAGACGTGATTAGTGAGCAATTAATTGATAGCTTAATGTAGGCATGGATAATAAAAAACCAGCAAATTCTCATTAGGCCAATGCCTCAATTTATACAGTTTTCATCCAAGCATCTAATCCCACTGATTTCTCCTTGATTCACTCCACCTCTTTTGCTTGATTCTCTCCACCTCTTCCCAGAATATCTCCACACCTCCTAAATCTTCTCATGCTACCCTTTATTCTCTCCCAGTAGATACTTCTCACCTTTTCACAGCTTCTCTCACATTTACAGATTCTCTTTTACAGCCTCTTGCTAAGGGCTTGTTCCCGCACACACCCTATTCACTTGTATATTTCAACACCTCCCCTCAAGTGAATACTCCTAGCACACTTGGACCCTATACCAAGTTTCCCTCTTACTTGTTGGTAGTCCGCCACTAGTGCCTCAAGTCCCTAAATTCATAGTCCTTGACACTCTCTCTCTCTATGTGTCCAAGGCTACTACAAGTGCCCGTGATCTTGACTAAAGTGCTCACACATACATCTACCACATGGCCTAAATCATCGGTGGCTCAAAGGTGGTTTTACTCTATTGGGGTAGGTTACATTGGGTTGTGGGGTTTCTCTCTCTTTCTCTCAGAAAAGATGATCTGACTCCACTTCCTTAGCCTCCATGAAGTTTGCCGATGTCGTTCCTTCTCCACTGGGTTTGCTATAGCAGTCTCTTGCCATGTGTCCTGGTTTCCCACAGTTGTGGCAAGTGAAGGTCCTTCCTCCTACTCTGCCTCTTCCTCGTCCTCGTCCTCGAGAGAATCCTCCTCGGGTGAAGAATGCTTTTTCTTCTCCAGCTTTTGAGTCCAGCCATTTCTTCTCTTTAACTCTGATCTCTTGCTCTAGTAGAGCTCCTTCTATCTCATGCAGCTTCAATTCAGGTACATTCTTTAATGTTGCTACAATGTTTGTCCACACTCTTCAGAAGCACTGCTAGTGCCTCATCATCTTCTATCTTTTTGCCAATAGCTGCCGGTTGTTGCTTAATGCTTTTATATTGTTCAAGTGTGTGATTAAAGGTTCACTTTCCTTCATATCCAGTTTGTAGAATTGCATTAACAGATTTATCTTTGAATTTTTTGCTTGAGTGCCAAATAATTTATTGAGTTCATCCCATGCATCTTTTGCCCATTGTATCCCTGTGATGTGATGAATGATTTCATCATTTAAATTGAGTGCGGTAAGTCTTAATGCTTTCTCATTCCTGCTCTTCCACTCATTTTTCCCTCTCACCTCTGGGCATTCATCTCTTCCCTCAATTAGCCCCCACAGATTTTTCCTCATGAGCAGATACATGGTTTTTGTTTGCCATGTGTAAAACTGCTCCCCATTAAATTTGGCTATCTCTTGTGCCGTACTCATGATGATGGGGTCTTACCTCTTGATCCAATTTCAAGATTCAAGGGTAGTGTCTACCCTTTTACAACTCAATCTAGTGTTTAGGTGATGATTACAATAGATTTATCAGCATAAATTCACCAGAAATTACATTAAACAAGGGTAACAAATTCACCAGAAATTACATTAAACAAGGGTAACAAATCTGTACGGAATGGTTGGAGTATCAAACCATCTCCGAATTGCAATCTGAAGTCATAGGGATCTGTATGAGATACCCAATGGTTAATTTGAACCCTCAATTGTACCAAAATACAGTGATTAGTATTGATTAATCATTGATTAGCAAATTAATCCTCTGTTTTGTGTGCAAAAAACAGAGTATGCGGGGAGTCCAGATCTACGGTCTTAGAGTTCAAATGAGTTCAAATCCTTTCAAGGCCATCAATAGCAATTAGTCTAGTAGAGGATTAAGCCAAGAAACACGAGATTTGACCAAACATTGAATGCTTAATCTCTGTTTTACCAAAGTCACCTGCTGCTGCTGCAGATTTGATGAAGAGCTTGGATCTCACTGTAGACTTGATCAAATAAAAAACTGTCTTTACCAGCTTGTAGAGCACCCTTGAAAACCCCTAGGGCCAAGAGGAAGTAGAGCCATTTCATCTGGTGCAGAGAGGATCTCCAATTCTCTTCAGAAAAAAGGCGCCAGTGATTTCGCGATTTGCAGCTCTTGTAGAAGGCGGTTTGGCGAATCTCTTTGATGGGCTGGAGCATGGGGCTTGTGGCTATGTGTGGCTAAAAGCTTGGAGGCTATTGTTAAGCCTGGAGGGAGATCAAGCCCCTTCACCAGCTGGGGGTACATAAGCTCTTTGAAAAGAAGAGGTAAAACTTGATTATCTACTAATCTTGATTAGCTAGGTGATTAGCAAGATAATGGGCTCATAAATTTGATGGATTCTAGGCTAGGCTCTGATGCCATGTTAAATTTGCAGCAATGTGATGAGCTATGGTAGATCAAATGCTAGAATTAACATCATTAGAAAAGAGATTAGACGATAATTAAGACGTGATTAGTGAGCAATTAACTGATAGCTTAATGTAGGCATGGATAATAAAAAACCAACAAATTCTCATTAGGCCAATGTCTCAATTTATAGAGTTTTCATCCAAGCATCTAATCTCACGGATTTCTCCTTGATTCACTCCATCTCTTTTGCTTGATTCTCTCCCCCTGAATATCTCCACACCTCCTAAATCTTCTCATGCTATCCTTTATTCTCTCCCAGTAGATACTTCTCATGCTACCCTTTATTCTCTCCCAGTAGATACTTCTCACCTTTTCACAGCTTCTCTCACATTTACAGATTCTCTTTTACAGCCTCTTGCTAAGGGCTTGTTCCCGCACACACCCTATTCACTTGTATATTTCAACACTCCCCTCTTTGTGCGCGAAATCTCAAGGGAGAGGAGGGAAGCCATGGCATCCCTTTCTCCTTCCCTTCTCCATCACCACACTCTCAAGAGCTTTTCCCTCACCTCGTCTTCTCTTCCATATTGATTATCATGGAGATTATGCACTAATCAAGTTGATTAATCTCTAATTATATTTTCACACTAATTATGATTAATTACTTAATTAAACCTACTCACGTAAGGGGTGTTCCCATGCGGAAGAGAAAATATGAGAGAAAATTTCAATTTGAGAGATAGGAATTATGCCACGCACATGGGAGAGAACCCGATGCATCAATATGCTGCCCCATATACTGAATTTCAACAGAAAATTGGTAGAAAATTGATAGCATGCTTGCGGCGGAAAACCCTTAAAAAAAAGCATTTTTTTACCATAAAAGGCTCTTAAAATTTCCTAAATTAATAGAAAAAAATTTCTAAAAATTGTAGAAATTTGGGGAATCCTTTCTACCAAAAAATACCCACAATAGCATGTGCGGTATTTTGGTAAAAAATCCATAAAATGTTTATTTTAACTGTAAAAATTGAGAAAAGTAGCATTTCCCCGCAACGTCGATATGTCCATCCAAGTCGAGAAGCACCACGTTTTGACCGCCATATTGATGTTCCCAACGCATAGACCACCAAAACAAACTAAAAAATAATATTTTTTCATTTAGTAAATGTTAAAATTTACTTAAAAAAATGCTAAAAATTTGGGATAATGAAAGAAAAATAAGAGGAGAAAAACATCAAAAATTAACTAGAGACCGCTCTGATACCACTGTTAAAACCCTAAAGATCTCTCTAGCTAATAACCATGCATAAACATGCATGAACTAGGCATATACTCATCCATCCCACCACCCCGGAGGCCAAGGGTGCACACATAAATACAATGAAGTATCACATATCTTACCTTAGTGTCCCATACCACCAAGAGATATGACTTCACTCCAATAGCACATAGCTCTAGCATGAAATGGTAAGAGAGTAGACACAATGCTCTACACAAGAGAACCTCCCTTGAGAGTGCCCTATGCCCCTATTATATAAGAGGACCCTTAAGTGACTCTTGACACTCCATTTCCATGTGTGACCCTTGGTTTCCTGACCCTAACCTCAACCCAAGATTAGACCTAACCCTTGCCCCACTAGAGCATGTTCCCATGCTCCCATGTTCGCATGCCCAGGGTGGGTTAGCCTCCTAGTATATGTACATATAATGTGCACATAACACGACCCGCCGTCGAATTGCGTGAGAGAGAGAGATATCACTTGAAACCTGCACAAAAAAGGCCCATCCTCATTAAAGGAGCAAAAAGCAAGGCAGCTCGTGGTGGGTGGGCGTCGTGATGATGGAGGGGAGGTTACTTTGAAGAGCCCAAGCGCCAGTTGCCCATGCAAGGAGCGCATCCAGGTGGCCATGGGAGATGGGCAGACCATGCTTGACGCTGCTGGTCATCCCCTCGCTCATTGCAACATGCATAGAGAGGGAGATCACCTAACACACAATAGAGAAGGTCCTAAATGTTCACATATGGCGGACACATGTCATCCCTTCCCCTATGCGTTCTGCACTCTCTCCTCCCATGTACTCTTCGAAACCTATCAGCGCCTTGCACTTGCTGGCTCCCCTAGACAGGCACCTCCCCATAGCCCCCATGATCTACTTCGCATAAGGATGGGAAGAGTTCCAAGCGGCCCTCTCTCTGTCGCCCCCCTGTGCGTAGAGGAGCCTTACTACTGCTTTTTTTTAAGGGATGTAGTAGTAGATCCTGAATGGGCCAAATAACCTATGATGGTGAATAGGGTTATGCAGCAGAGAGGCTATGCAGATCTAGCAAACACAGAGAGAGAGAGAGAGAGAGAGAGAGAGAGAGAGAGATCACCCGGCACACAGTAGAGAAGAAGTGAGAAAGGAGGCCTCACCACCTGGTCGACCAGCAGACGAAGTTGAAGGCGAGAAGGAGAAGACGATGCGAAGCCAGATGAAGTCGGAGAAGACGACGCTGTCACCCTCTTGCGAGAAGGCGGTCTCACAAACTTGCCACATCTCCTTCATTGCTATGGACATAGCCCCTCAGAGTTGCATGAAGGCGCGACTGCTGAGGGACGCAACTGCAGGTTTTGGCGACTGCAGATTTCATTCCTGGATGGCGCGGGCTTCGTTCCTCGATGACGCGATTGGGACGCAGCTGCATGCGAGTCGCTCTTGATGACGGACGGTGCGACACCTGGATGGCAAAGAGGGGGCAAAAAAACTCACCATTGGACATATGATAAAAAGTCAACTCTCTTCTCCCGTTATATTATGTAAGAAGATAATATAGAGAAGAGAAGAGGGCACTCCACTAAACTAAATGTGTAGGCCAACGAGTGCACGCTTTTTTAATAATGACAGGGTTAAAGTTAACTCAAGGTCGGAGTTAGGTCGATCACTGTGGTTATGTTTACGCTTCGTGCTCTGTGTGGAGGTTCCTGGCTATCGCGGGCGTTCCTGAAGCGACTTAACAATTTTTCTCCTCTTCCTCGGCGTGACCATCCAAAGCCTACGGGTATGTGGCCCATCGATTCGCCCTTTTTCCTTTGAATTTTTTTGACTTTCTGCACAAAGAATTAGGGTTTTTTTGGCAAGAAGGCGTAAGATTCTTACCGCTTAAGGTTTGTGTTACTTTTTGGAGACCCTTTCTGCATAGGTTCTTGCCATAGATTAGGGCTTCTGTTTCTGTTTGGCATAAAATTATGGTGTAGAAGCTGCTTCAGCAGTGAAAGATTAGTTCTGTTTGTGTTTCATTTCATGCACATCATACTGGTTAGGGTTTCTTCAAGGAGTAAGGTTTTTGCTGATGTCTTGGCAACACTCGGGGATTATATTTGTTGCATGCCTGGCAAGGTTTGGGTCCCTCCCATGAAACGCTTTGATTTTTGTTTATTGTAGAGTCTCTGTTGCAGGCGAACTACAGTCTGCAACATTGACCAACCTAAGCAATAAAACGTGCTCTGAGGAATGGAGATTGTCCATTATGTTTATCTTAGCAGTCTGCAAATCTCTCTCTTTACTAGTACGGCATTAAAAACTTAATTCAGTCCAAAATAGATGATGCAAATTACCCCCTTTCAGTGTGGTCTAGAATCACTAAATTGGAAGAAATTTTCCTAAGCCATGTGTTTTCATGTGGCAACAGGCTCAGCTGGAAAGCAAGCCGTGAGGTTCCAAAAGTTTTGGCTTGTCATTGGTCACACCAGTTTGGAGACGAAGCACTAGGCACCTTCTAGGGCCTCCTCAGATGCAGTCAGCTATTGTATTTGATCCATGCGATCCTTACTCGTCTGCAATGGACAACATACCTTTGAAAGACTTGTTTCCCAATGTGAAGGTTCGGAAGCGGTCACAAGGGAGAAAAGTTGAAGCTTCCGACATGCCATCTCCTAGGAACACGGAAAGTGAAGATTCTGTTAGAAGCAAATTAAAAGATTCTTTGGCTGCAGTGTTGAGTACAGTTGACATTGCAGATTGGGATCAGGATCAGGGACAAGATGTAAAAAAGGTGGGCGATTAATCAGATGCAGTTCCCGGGGCCATGGAAACAGAGGAGAAAGAGGTACTGGCGTTGGGTTTGGAGCATGTAGTCTCTGAATGCAACATAGCACCGGATTGGAAAGAGAAGTTGGACAAGCTTGATTTGATGCAAGATGAAAATAGGTTTTTAAGAGAAGGAAATGTAGACTCAGCAGAAATGGAAGAGGCACCTTATAAGAGGATGAAGGTAGAGGCAGAGAGGATTGAATGGGATGATACCAACGATCAGAACCAAGCATCTGGTCTAGCCGAGAGGGTGGCAGTTGACATAGAATTAGAGCTGTATAGGCACTTTGGTGGAGTTAATAGGAAGTACAAGGAGAAGGCTCGCTCTTTGCTTTTCAATTTGAAAGGGAAGGCAGTTTTCAACTGTCGGGTTGCCAAATTTCACCAGTGCTTGCTATTTTCAAAAGGTTAATTTTTACAATCCCGTGCTCTAAGATATCTAGAAAGGCATGCCGCCTCAATTTTTTGAGCCTGTGTTTTAGAAGCAACCAACTTTTTTGGTCCTTTGGCTGTTTAAGAGCATATTTGTCTTGTTCAAGCTGCAGCCAGATGGATGATACACAGTATTCAATTTTTTTTTTCCTGTGAAGGAGGGTGAATGATGAAATTCTGCTTTATTAGCTGAGTGAGTTGAGTGCACCTTTGTTATTGTTGGGTCCACCCTTTGCCTGGCGATCCATGAGTTGCATGCAGGTTGCATCAATCTATACTTAGGAAATTATTTGCACCTTTTGTATCTGTCAGGTGGCCGGTCATAAGCGACCAAAGTACCCTTGTCAACACCATGGCATGGTTGCAAATGGAAATTTTGGAAACTGTCAAAGCTTTAACACCTTGCAAGAAGTAAATTACTCATAGGGTTAAGATGTCCGACAAAGTAATTGATGACCTAAGTAACACCTATTAAGCACTCTTATGACAAATCAATTTTCATGTTCTAGTTGTTCAATGAAGCTCTACATATTCGTGAATCCTAAACTCGTGCCAATAATCAATTCACTCGATGGATTTTGGTACTATGCAACAGCATAGATTTGAAGAATATTGACTATACAGTAAAAGAAACCCAATTGCACATGAGACATGGCCAACAGTTTTATGTGAATATCATTTAGCACCAAGGAAGAGCATCCAGGAAAGTAAGAATCATTTTTTGGAAGAATCCTATTGAAACTGACAATGCCAACAAGCAATCACTATGTAAAAGATTGTGTTGAATTTTTTTCTCGGCTTGTAAATCCTGGAACTGGTTAGCAAGATCTAATGGCTGTCTAATTTGGATGAGGAGTAGGCATGCCTCCTGAAGCTGGATAGGTAATGAGCAAATATGATTATCTTGCAACAATTGGAGGATCTTTAGTTTATGAGCAGATTTACCCTGTCTTCTTTTGCTTTCTGTAAACAAATACAAGACATAAGCTGTCATGTGTAGCCCCTGCACTTGGGTGGCACATGGATGTATTTGTACTTTAGGTATTATCTTCTGGGTTAGAGATGTGCATTGAGCGTTTCTGTGAGCCCTTATTCGGGGATCAGTTGTGCGTTGCCATTAGGGTAGGCAAGGGCAGAGTAGTCTGTGAAGTTCGTTCGGCAGAGTATTGTAATCCATCTAGATTGGAAGTGTGTTTAGCTGTCTAGGCCAAGTGCTGGGCGCCACACGTGTAGATAGGCTGCAGGCAGACCGGGTAGTGCTTGGGCAGGCCGGGCAGCTGGTCAGTCTGGTCAGGCAGCAGCAGCTTGGGCAGGCCTATCAGCATGCAAGGGGCCAGATAACCCTATAAATAGGTCCCTCCTTTGAGCTCTCCCCACTTCAAGCATCCAATAACCTAGAACCTACAATGAATCATGAGATCTTCAAACAGTTTGGCATCAAGTAATCATCAGAAGAGCAGCCAAATATGAATCCTCCACCATCCAGGAGCTTGCATTTGCAGCCAGCCTGCCAGTTCACTGCAGTTCAGTTTTACATTAGGCTGCTGGATCTCCACAGCTGGGAAGGCAGGTTGCTCGTGCAAAATTCTGCTCTGGTGTGCCAGTCCACCTCCTATTTAGCCTGGAATTGAGCCCGCACTCGTGTCAACAGAGAAGCACATATCATGGGTAAAACCCCGCCTCGAGTATAAAGTGAACCTACCTAAACTATTAAAATGAATAAATAATAACATTAACATTAATTAAACATTCACATATGGACAAAAAGTAGATGGCATGAGATCATTGATACCACATTAGGGAACACCCCCCCCCTCCCCCCCTCCCAAACAGGGAAAAAAAACTTATTCTTTTCTTGTAAACTTTATTACAAATAGGAGTACTCTACAAAGCACAAGCATGAGTGTGCCCTGCAGGGTCACCAGGTTTCCAAGGTACAAATACAAAATGAAATGCAAAATCAAACATCTTACAAGGTCCTATCCAGGGGCTCAGGTCTGTTCACTGAGGCCTTAGGAATTAAATCCTAGAGGGTAAACTCTCTAAATTCCACACCCACTCATCCACACCCCAAGGCGGTACTCCTAGCCCTGGACCAAGTGCCCTGTCATTGTGGGGTCCAGAACCTCCCCACAGTGGACTATACAAATGGCTGCAACCCAGGTTCCTATCTAGACCAATGGAATACGCTTACTAACCTTTGAAGTAGCATGGCACTGAGTACTGAGCCTTCCTAGTACAAGTCTTCAGTGTCGGTGTTGATTCCAGCAACAGGGTGCAAAACTGAGACGCTTGGTGGAGTTTAGATCTATCTTCATTGTGTTGTGCGTCCTTGTTAGTGCATGCTATCGTTTGTTTCACAGTCTTACCTTGATCGTCATCAAAAGTCCTTGCCGGAGTGTATGGGTGGGCTGACACCATCATGTGCAAGACATGTGCATGCTCATTCGTAGGGCTAATCCTTGAAGGTCAACAGATAAGGTCATTCATTTGAGGATGAGGGGAGACCGAAGGCATTTTGTGCTATATAGATGGGTTAATTTGATCCCAAGACTGCGACATGGCAGTGTGAGAAGCAGAGGGCAAGAATCCATTCCAATAGTACACACAAAATTGAGAAAAAGTATTAGAAAAAATTCAGATCCATACCTGTCTGCAATGTGGGTTTAGGCTGTCCCACATTCTGAGGAAACACATATGCAATTCCAGGCTGTTGTACAGTATCACCACTATGTACCAAAGTGGTGGAAACAATGGCAGCCCTGGATAGAGTCTCTGCAGGGTTAACTGGTGAGGTTTCGAGCATCTATGTAGACATAGCCATGGAGTCTACATGCTCAGCTAGGATTCAGTACAGAAAAAGCTCCTGTAGAGAGGTTCCAAAAAGCAATAATGGTGGTGTAGAAGGTGGCAAACAAGTATGGGCCAACAAGGAATAGATGTGCTACAGAAAAATGACCAAAAGCATGCCTTTAGAGGCGCCTAGAAGCTTCCAACTGGTCAACTAGAGTGTGGACAGCATGTGCACTAAGGGTGGTCACTCCAAAAAAAGCCTTTTTAAGTCAAAATTAGCATGTCACAAACATACTAAGACCTGAAATTAGCATGTCATATACACTCTATAATCAGCCTGTTTTGCCACCAAAGGTACCACAAACCTTCATACATTGACCTCCTATCGTTTTGGGAGAAAGGCAGCCCTCCTTTTGTTGTGTGCCAGCATTAGGCTGTTCAACCCCACACCTAGCGTCCCTCATACATGGCATCCACGCGCACATGGATTCCCAGGTCTGGGTGGCCAGTCTACCATGCAACAGTGGCTCTCTCTCTCTCTCTCTCTTTCATGTGTTTCTGACAGAGACACATGAAAGCCCAGAGAGAGGCTTACCACGGGTAGCAGGGTGGAATCAGTGTATAGACAAGGGATGCGACAGGGCACTTCCAGAGGCTCAGGTGGGATCGCTATACTATTCAGACGAGCACTACACCAGCGTATCAGGGTGGTGTCGAGAGACCCAGAGGCACGCTACATGTGGATTAGCCTACAGCTCTCACAGGTGAGAACAGTTTACTTGGCAATATGCTACTTCCCGCCGAAGGGGTCGAGATTCAACACAGGTCACATGGAGGACCAGATTGGAGGAGGAGAGGAGAGGGGCCCTTCCTAGTGAGTCTCCACACTATTCGACCATGGGGGAGGTTCTCCTAATGGGGGACTTCAATATACGCACACAAAATCGACAGTGTGAATCATTCGACTTCACAGATCCCCTCATCCTACAGGCACTAGACGATGTAGATGCAGGGACTACGAGGATGTCAGAGGACAGTGGGCCAGACAATACAGGTTATGGGCAACACCTTCTGGACCTGTGAGCTAGACACCATCTCGTTATTTATAACGGGATGTCACAATGGCCAAAATCGGGAAGACTCACATGTTTCCCATCATCAGGAGGCAGCAGCACTGTGGACTACATATTGGGCTCGCGGGAGAGCACAGACCTGATAGACTCTTTCACTATCCCTACATGCCCCATTGGTGCGGACCATACTTATTTGGCTTTCTCTCTTAGGAGCTCTCTCGATCTGCCACCCCCGACCACGCAGGCATCTCGTACCATCTTCCACTTTACCCGGGAGCTTGCAGACGTTTATGATTCAAAAGTACATGATGGCCCCATTGGTATGGACCCTACAGCACCCATCACTGTACTGACGGCCCAGCTTTCACACATACTGCACACAGCAGCTAGCCACAGCTTTCCACACCATCTCCAGACAGGGAAGCCACCTAGATCTGGGGACATGCCCCAGAATAGATGGTATGATAATGAGTGCAGAGAGCTTCATCGACATCTCCGAGCCTAGATAGCAAAAGGGGAAATAACACAGCAGCAGGCCAGTAGACAGATGCGGTCTCTTACACGCCGTAAGCGATGCACATATGAGGAGGCTCAATACTGGGACATCTACCACATGCTCATGAGCAAAGATGCAGCCACTGGTTGGCGACGACTCAGAGAGCCACGCCCCCCCACCCCGATTACTGATCCTCAACGCTGGCAGAGTTATGCAGAAGGGCTTTATGATGTTCCGCACCAGCCACTCATCCCTTGCCCCACCGAGACTCCACCGACCTCATCGGTTTTCTTTACTACCGATATGGTATCTCGAGCTATACATAGAT
Organism: Cibotium barometz; assembly: GCF_041138505.1. Lineage (NCBI taxonomy): Eukaryota > Viridiplantae > Streptophyta > Polypodiopsida > Cyatheales > Cibotiaceae > Cibotium > Cibotium barometz. The sequence goes on from NC_141051.1 coordinate 61,529,790, forward strand.
TCCAACATGGGAGAGCTGAGGATCACACCGGCTTACAGGGTGAGCATTTCATTTATGCAGCTGACACACTCTCTCGTTTTATTGCTTACCTCTTTAACAGGGCTCTGGTAGAAGGTTTCCTGGCTGAGTGGACGATGCACACTATTGTACCGATCCACAAAGCTGGGGACATGTTGGACCCCGGTAATTACAAGACTATCATGATTGGTCATATGTCACGAGCATCCCGCACTTGGATGCCACGTAGACATTTCTGTACAGAAGGTGCAGGACCTGGGATGGTGAACTGGTCCCATGTGAGCCCAGTCCGGGACGAGTCAGCCAGGGATCCATCTCAGTCGTCCGAGGTCAGGTGTGCATTGTCCTGCACATGAGTCCAAGGTCAGGTGTGCACTGTCCTGCACATGACGCAGTGCCAGTCCGCGCTGTGAGTCTCCCTCTGGAATGATGTCAGATGTTCTGTGTATCTGGTTTGCAACTGGATGCCAGGCCTTTGTAGGCATGTAGGTTTGCATGTAGAGATGGGGCCAGCCCATAGGGCTACCCCAGTGCGAAGAATTGCACTTGCACTCTTAGTATGGGCATGGGGGAGGTGTAGAACCACCCCCAAGGGGCCAGGAGGGCCCAAGCTTTGCCCACCAGCCAAGGCATGGGCTGGAAGGGCTGGAAGGGCTGTCGGCCAGCCCTAGGGCTGCTGGACAGGCAGCCGGCAGGGTTTGAAACCCTACCCAGCAGGTCAGGCCAGGTGTAGGGGCAGTCCCACACCTCTGCGCAGCATGCCCAGCAGCCAGGAGCTGTCCCAGAAAGCATGCGCAGGCTGGACAGCATGGTATATAGTGTGAAAACACTTTATTGGAAAATACCCAGTCGTGGAGCTTTTATTAACTGGCTGACTGGATGCTAAGTGGAGTATAAATACTCCAGCCCATAATCCATGAATCCATCTCATAATTCACCAAGTGCATCAAGCATACAAGGGCCAGGACAGCCAAGAACTTGCTAACGCAAAGGGGTGAAGGATTGAAGGTCAAGGGCAGGTTTTCCAGCCAAGAAAAGGTCAAGTACTTTGTATTTGTTTTCAGATTTACATCATTCTAATAAAGCAAATACACCATCCGTGGTGGGGGCCCTACAGAGGGTAATTGGGACCCAATACTGTGTCCTCTCCATCTCCCCCTTTTCTCTCTATTTTCTGCACATCGTCTTTCAGTTTGTGCGTTAATTCCGTCGCGAAAAGAGTGCTAATTTCTGAGTTTTGAAGTACCGATCCTTCTCCGAAGCTTCCGCATATTACAGTGGTATCAGAGCTCACTTCAAGGACAAAGATTCAGCAAAGAAAACCAGAAAATTTTTTCGCTCGTGTGGTTGGTTTTTAGACGCCGGTGGACTACCCCTTTCGGAGTGACTCCTGTCCCTCGAAGGACGGTTGGTTTTTAGCCTCCGGAAGCCTCCGGAAGTCTCCCACACAGATAGTGGATGGTCAGATTGCGTTCCGGAAAGGAATTGCATTTTCCCGCTATGGCGAGTCGCGACGAGAGAGAACCAGAACCATGGGACCAGAGTGCACCAGGCAACCCAGCTAGGGCACCCAGCTTGAGTGTCACAGACATGTTCCAGCAGATGATGCGAGCAATCGCAGACCAGACGACCAAGTTGGATGAGCAGAAGGCGCGGATTTTGGCTCTGGAGGAGCGTTCTCGCTCTCCAACGTCGCGTTTTCCATCTCCTCCTCCCTCTCCTTCCGTATCCCAGATACCAGATCCTCGTCATCACAGGGACCCTCTCGCGGGGTCACAGCCGCAGCCAAGCTCCTTGCTTGAGATGCAGATGCGTGCATTGGAGATTCGACAACGAGAAGACGACGCCATGCGACGAGTGGAACACGAGCGTTACCTCAGAGCTTTGGACGCCAGATTGACACCGGCGGCGCCCTCGAATCATTTTCCCGAGAAAATGAATTTCAGTAAGTATAATGGTAAACTCGATCCCACTACTCTGTATTCATGGTTACATCAATTTGAAGCTTACTTTGCCGCAGTTAGGAAAACAGATATTGACAAAGTGATCTTAGCTAGTTGGTACTTGGAAGGTGAGGCCATTCCTTGGTGGACTCAGTGGGCTCATGCCCACACCAGAGCCGGTATGGCAGCTTATGTGTGGGACGAGTTCGTCCGCGACCTTAAGCAGCGGTTTCTACCGCCCCACTACCTTGAGCGACTCGAAGACGAGTTCAGGGGAGCGCGTCAGAACGCGCAACCAGTCCTTCAGTTTGCCAATAGAATTTCGACCTTGTGTCTGCAATTAGGCTTATCTGATACGGACAAGAAAGGGCAGTTTTTGTATGGCCTGGACACGCAAATCCAATGGGAGGTGCGTATGTTTAGGCCAGCCACCTTTGAGGACGCACTCTCGCTTGCGCAGAGTGCAGAAATGAAACACAATGGTGGCAAGCCCAAGACTTCCCAGCCGGCTTCTCCCAAGGCTAACGCCTCGGGGGGCAAAAGCCAGAACCAGACGGGGTCTTCCCCAGGACAGAGCCCGGGAGCCTCGCGCTCCAAGAACTCGAACAATGCGTCTAAGCTTACTCCAGACCAGAAAGCGGAGGCAGGCAAGACAGGTGGCAAGTTGAGTGCTGAGGAGCTTTCTCAGTACAGGAAGGAGGGTAGATGTTACTTTTGTCACACAAAAGGACATACTTCTCGGGATTGTCCGAAGAAGCCTCCAAAGGCCGCCGCCGCCTCCACAGCTTCCGTGGTGAGCACAGCTCCCACACAGACCCCAGCGGCTACCCCTAGTTCTTCAACCCCCGGTGCTTCAGTTGGAGCAATTATTAGCTGGTAGCTCGAAGATAAGCAGAAGGGCGCCCATGACCAGGAGTATGAGCGCAACGAATTGCTCAAGTCCTTTGGCTACATAGGTGGCCAGAGAGTCGTTGTCTTGTTTGACAGCGGCAGCACGGAGGATGTGATCACGGAAGAGGCCGCTAGGCGTGCCCGTTTCGAGCTAACTCCGGTGGACAAACAAGTTGAGGGTTTTAGCACAGGTATGACAACGAGCGTCAAGTATGAAGCTCTAGGTACTAAGTTAGTGATTCAGGGCATAGAGTTTGTGCGTGACTTTATGGTTGCCCCTCTTGTAGGAGCAGACATAATTTTGGGTATCCAGTGGTTTCACAAGTTTCTTCCTGATGTCAAGTGGGACAAGCACACGTTCCAGATTGATCGGAATGTGTCAAACACCCCGGTGACCATTAAGTGTGAGCCAGGTATTCCAAACTTTCCGCTCATAAGCCACTTGCAGGCTAAGCGAGCAGTCAGGAAAGGCGCACCTGCAAAACCCATAAGCCCACAGTTTTAGGCCCAAACAGGAGTGCACACACGCGTCCACAAGGTGCCCGGGCGTCCCCGGTCCCTCGGACTTCACAAGCCAAAATAACAAGCATTGTCCAGGCAGTAAGACAATGTCACACAAAGTAAAATAAAGTTATGGCATGCATCATTTATGCATTGTGCACATGTAAACTTGGAGAACCACCTATCATCATTCTTGTACTTGAAAATATTCCGCCTGCTATCATAACACACCATGTGTGCATGGCCGGAATCCACACGGGCACCGCCCGAAAGTCCACAAATGTCCTGCCATGTCCTTGGACTCATATGCATCCACTCATATGATCCATACACATGCCCAGGTATAATACATACATGCATCCGCATGTTTCTAGGCCTGACACGCATCCGCATGTCCCTAGAATATAGGGATTTGTGACATCCCCTGGCTTCTAATCAGTTGACTGCAACTGAAAAGCCTCCAGATAGGCCTTTAAAAGATCTGGGTAATCCTCGAAGTAGGCCTCATCCATCCATTTCGCAACCAAAGCTGAATAATTCTTGAACTTCACAAGGTACCTACGAACAAGTTTGCCTTCCGCAAGCTTTCGTTCCTTGTGAAAAACAATCTGTTCAGGTTGAAGAATCTCTTCCAGCTCATCCACCTCGGGTGGGTCTTCCAAAACCGGCTCAAACGGTGTCGGTCCCACATAAGGCCTCAATAGGCTCACATGAAAAGCATTATGCATGTTCCAATGATCTGGGAGTACAAGCCGAAATGCAACATCATTGATCTTCTCCAAGATCTCAAAAGGTCCATAGTACCTGTTGGAAAGTTTAGGGTACTTTCCCTCTTTCCTTGGCCTCTTCCGAAGGCGTGCCTTTTCAAATTTCAGCAAGACCCAATCACCTTGTTTGAACTGTACATCCCTTCTATGCTTATCAGCTGCCTTTTTATTCTTGGTTTGAGACCTCTCTATGGCTGTCCGTACCTGTGCAAATGCAGTATCCAAGTCTCTGACGTACTCATCTGCTGCAAAAATCTCATCCTTTGTACGAAGGATGGGTGGTAGTACCACCTTGCCATAGATAATCTCAAAGGGCGCCTTGCCCGTAGAAGTATGTACCGTATTGTTGTAGGCAAATTCCACAAGTGGTAAATACTTCTCCCAATCCGATTTGCGGTCGGATACATAAGATTTCAGCAAGTCGAGAACGGCTGAATTTGCTATTTCACTTTGCCCATCTGTCTGTGGATGGTAAGCTGATGAGAAGTTCAGCTTTGTACCCATATTGTCAAACAATGCGCGCCAAAATAAGCTTGTGGTTCTAGGATCTCTATCCCCCACAATAGATTTAGGCATGCCATGGTGTTTGAATATGTGTGCCAAAAACATCCTAGCCATATGATCTGGCTTTATTGTCTTGCGCACGGGAATGAAATGTGCCTGCTTGCTAAACCTGTCAATGATGGTCCAAATAGCATCATTTCCCTGTGGCGTCCTTGGCAAATCCATAATGAAATCCATAGCAATGCTTTCCCATGGTTCATTTGGTATAGGCAAAGGCTGAAGCAATCCAGGTGCTTTATGTCTGTCAAACTTGACCTTTTGACACACCATACATTCACGTACATATGCTTCAATATCCTTGCGAATATGTGGCCAAAAGAAATACCTCTCCAAAGCTTGTGCTGTGGCCAAAATGCCTCTATGACCTGCATATGGAGGAGCATGACACTCATCCATAACCTTATGGCGAAGGTTCTTTACCACACACATACGATTTTGCATCATGAGATATCCATCTCTTATGACATAAGATGGGACAGCAATACCCTCTTGCAAATCAGCCCATACATGTGCAAAATCCTCATCCAGATGATAAGTATTACGCATATCCGATAAGTCCTCATGGTATGCAACTGTAATAGCATGAACCTGTGGTCGTCTAGATAAGGCATCCGCCACCATATTCTTTTTCCCTGGAGTGTGTAAAATCTGAAAATGAAACATTGAGAGGAAATTTGCCCATCTCATATGCTTCTCTAAGAGCTTACTTTGAGTCAAAAAGTATCTCAAACTTTGGTGATCAGTTTTGACCATAAAATCAGCCCCTAAAAGATAGTGTTTCCAAATAGTAAGGACATGAATTACAGCCAACAACTCCTTCTCATAAACCTGTAAGTGAAGCTCTGCATGTTGCAAGCGTCTGCTCTCATAGGCAATGGCATGTCCCTCTTGGTTCAAAACAGCCCCTATGCAGTCCCCACTTGCATCACATTCCACAACAAAAGGTTTGTGCAAATCCGGAATAATGAGTACCGGTCCCGAGATGATTGCACTCTTCAACTTTTGAAAGGCATCTCTCTCTTCTTGTGTCCATTTAAAGATTGCTTTCTTCTTCGTTAAGTCATGTAACGGAGCGGCAATGAAAGCAAAATGCTTGACGAACCTCCTGTAGTAAGCACATAAACCAAGGAAGCTCCTCACTTCATGGACTGATTTCAGCTCTGGCCATTCTTGCATGGCTTGTATCTTTGCGGGATCCATGCGCACACCATCCTTTGATACAATGTGACCAAGATAGTGAATCTCTGGGAGGAAGAATTCACTCTTTTTTGCATTTATGTAGAGCTGATTTTCCTTAAGCTCTTTAAACACAATAGCCAGGTGCTCACGATGTTGGGCTTCATTCTTTGAGAATACAATAATGTCATCAAAGAATATATCTGTGAACTTTCTATGCTTTCTGAACACCCTGTCCATCATCCTGTTGAAGGTAGCGGGTGCATTTGTAAGACCAAAAGGCACCACCAAAAACTCATAAAGACCAAAGGCTGTCCTAAATGCAGTCTTGTGTACATCTTGAGGTGCCACTCTCACTTGATGATACCCACTCTTGAGGTCTATTCGGCTGAAACATGCCGAACCTTCAAGCTTGTCCAAGATGTCATCAATGCGTGGAATCGGAAACCGATTCTTGATGGTTATCTTATTGAGGACACGGTAATCCACACACATCCTGTAAGTACCATCCTTCTTTTGAACAAGAAGTACCGGCGAGCAATATGGCGAGGAACTAGGTCGAATCAAACCCTTTTCCAAAAGTTCATTCACCTATGCCATAATCTCTTCTTGTTGACTAGCACTCACCCTGTATGGTGGCCTATTAGGTGGAGAGCTACCGGGAATTAGATCTATGCAATGATCTTCCGGCCTCTCTGGTGGCAACCTTGCTGGCAAAGCATTTGCAAAACAATCTTTGAACTCATTCAAAAAGTTAAGCTTGTCTTGATCTAATGTACTAACATCAACACTAGAATGTTCAATGGTATCACGTACAAAAACCAAGTAAGAACAAGCTGATTTCTTTATTGCCTTATTAATTTGTACATGGCTTACAAGAGGTATGGTACTTCCAGTAGTACCAGCATCTATAGAGTGCTCACGACCTCTATGTACAAAGCTGATTTTCTTCTCTTTGTAAGCCTTAATAGGCTCTAAACGGTGATGCCAGGGCATCCCCAACAAAACATCACAACCTGTAAGAGGAGCCACTAAAAAGCTCTCATAGTCGAGGTAGTCCTGTATTTGTACACGGAGCTTACCAATGACCGGAGCTACATCAACCTGTTTGCCCTCAAAGGCGGCATCTGCATTCATTTGCATTCCCATGTCATCCACATTGAGACCTATGGCGGCAGCCATTTGTACGGATATAAAGTTATCTGTGGAAGCATCATCAAAAAGAAACAAAGCGGGCTGATCCTTCAATTTGCCCCAAGCCTTGCATATGACTCTACTCTTGGGCTCATGCCCTGTATTACCCTGCACATCGGGTACAACATTCACAAGAGGCTTTTGCACATTAGGCTCAGCATTCTTAGGATTCTGTGGGCATTTAGGATATATATGATCTTTACTGCCACACTTAAAGCATTTTCCAGCCTTCCTGTACTCTTCCAATTGCTGTTTTGAGAGCCCAAAATTGTGGCGTTTACCCCCCGGCTTCTTTTCGGAGTCATCCTTTGCATCTCGGCCATCTTTGGGAGCATTCTTAGGTGGCTGTCCACCCTTTTTCTGGTCATAACCAGCCCTGAATTTGCTCTTGTTTTGACCTGCAAATGGCTTATTTGTGGGTGCTTTTATGTGCAAGTTCTCCGCAATCATGGCTGAGTGTATAAGCTCTTGTATGGTCTTATTTGGGTACACTCCCAAGCTTTGTTGGATGATGTGATGGAGCCCCGATTCAAACTTCCTCTTCTTCTCGTCCTCTCCAATCTTCATGAAGGGAGTAACCTTGAGAAGGACTTTCCAAAACTTTGCTATGTAAGAATCAACGGACTCTCCCTCATCTTGGGACAGCCAATCCCACTCCTTGCGTACATCCTTTGCAAAGTTTGGTGGTAAGAATTGATCATAAAACTGAATTTTGAAAGAAGACCAAGTTGAGGCAGCACTTCCATCAAGTATTTTTGCAAGCCACCAATCACTTGCCGTATCCTTGAGATGCATTCCCACATGCCTGAGCATAGACTTTTCTGAAAAGTCTTCATTGCAAAAAGCTATCTCAAACTGTCTAATGAAAGCAAGTGCTTTGGTAGAGTCCATCCGTCCCTGAAAGTTTTCAAACTTTACATCCTTGTCACCGGACTTGAACTCTCGAGGCTTCTTCCTTCTATATGCATCCCTATGTACATCCTGTTCATCTGCATGATGATGATGCCGCGATGAAGATTCACGATCCCTCTTCGTTCTCTCTTGAGCCACACTCTCCAAATGAGTGGAAAGCTCAACACGAGAACGGATATGTCTTCTTGGAGTAAAGCGGGAATGAGTAGAGGATCCCTCATCCTTACTCTTCTCTTGACCTGCATCAAGCCTAGCACCAGGGACTCTTGTCCTTTCAGCATTTGGCACTTGCTGTGCTCTTTCTGCTTGTTGTGCATCATGTGCATCACCATGGGCAGCCATGAGGGGTGGCTTCTTGAAAGCCAAACTACCATCTGCTTCAGTGTATACATCACCCTTAACCATTAGGTATGCAAGTGCAAGCTCTCGGGGTTTCTCAACATCCATTTCCTTTGCAATTGCTTCAAAAGTGACTTCATGGACCGAAGCCTTTGCCTTCGCAGCCAACACCCTTTGTACATCCGGGTCATTTTTCAATGACCTAAGCTCTTCGGTTTCAGCCCTATAGCGTCGCACTTGACGCCTCAAAGATTCCAAATCAGAATGCATAGTGTCATGAGTACCTGCATCTCCATAGACATCATTGCCTGCAGCATCTCTTGCATCCTTTGTACCATGAAATTCACGGTCCTGTGTGTTCTCCACACTGTCAGAAATGTGGCTGTCCATGACACTCAAATCAGGTCACCACTTATGATTCCAAGCCTCAGACCGTTTTCCAATGAGGGGAAAAACTGAGCTCTGATACCAATGTGACGGGAGGCGGACGCGTGTATTGGAATCGTATAAATGTGAACAAGATTCTGAGCACTTAACAATTGAGCATTACAACCACAAAGCTGAAAATGATAGTACACCACATAAAGGGGCCGATGATAGGCTGACCCCCCTCCCTTTAGATTATATTACCAAAAGAGTCTGCAAAGTACAAGATTATGGGTGCCTGGGGATTCACCACCAGCCTGCACCTGATTCTTCCAAATACATCATGTATGAATACATCTCAAACAAGAGAATCTGTAGGTACATCCGCCCTACACACAGGTACATCCCCGCCCTGCTTAAGCCTCTTCACAGGTACATCCGCCCTGCACAAGAGTATCACAATCCTCACAGGTACTCCGCCCTGCACAGGATGTAAATGGATCTTTAGGCCCTGTTTCCACGCGAGAAACTGATCCAGAAACCTGTGTTCTCCGCGAGCAAGTGTCTCCAATGCTTGCCCTAAGCACCTGTTATACCAGGAATCCTTGAGACACATCCATGCTCACATATTCCATTGCTGTCCGGCCTGTTTTGTGCAATAACCAGTCCAAAACAGCAACTTTCTATCGCGAGAATTCCACCTGTAAAGGGTCCTACAGCCCTGTGGAGGTCCCTAGAGCTGTCCTGTACTGTCCAAGTTGACTTTGGACACCTGTAACCAGCCCAAAACTCGCAATAACCAGAAATTACAGGTCTGAAATTTACCAACCAGCCCTTTAGAAGAGTGTGGGGATCGATATCCAAGCTTGTGTGAGTCCGGGAAGCAAGCAACCAGCCCTGTAGCAACTCCCAAAGCTTCAACCAGCTCTCCAATGTGTTGAATAATGAATAAAACAGCCCAAAAGGCCTCTTGAAGGAGGCGCCTTTCTCCAGTGCCACCTAAGGGGCTTTGTGGGTACACATAATGGCTGACAAGTGTCCCCATAAGGTGTCCAGGTAGGTGTCCAGCCCATAGTGCTCCATTTGTCCTGTTTGTATAAGTTTAGGTCCAACCAAATGGGAAATGGCCATAAGTTGTCCGGACTTCATTAATTTTGGTCCAACCAAATGCGAACGCATTATAAGTTGTCCGGCCACTTATTAATGAGTGTGTACCTGCAAACCAATAAACTTTAGTAGTAAATGAAATAAGCTGTAAATTGAGTGTGGACGCACTTACCACCTGCAAAACCCATAAGCCCACAGTTTTAGGCCCAAACAGGAGTGCACACACGCGTCCACAAGGTGCCCGGGCGTCCCCGGTCCCTCGGACTTCACAAGCCAAAATAACAAGCATTGTCCAGGCAGTAAGACAATGTCACACAAAGTAAAATAAAGTTATGGCATGCATCATTTATGCATTGTGCACATGTAAACTTGGAGAACCACCTATCATCATTCTTGTACTTGAAAATATTCCGCCTGCTATCATAACACACCATGTGTGCATGGCCGGAATCCACACGGGCACCGCCCGAAAGTCCACAAATGTCCTGCCATGTCCTTGGACTCATATGCATCCACTCATATGATCCATACACATGCCCAGGTATAATACATACATGCATCCGCATGTTTCTAGGCCTGACACGCATCCGCATGTCCCTAGAATATAGGGATTTGTGACATCCCCCTGGCTTCTAATCAGTTGACTGCAACTGAAAAGCCTCCAGATAGGCCTTCAAAAGATCTGGGTAATCCTCGAAGTAGGCCTCATCCATCCATTTCGCATCCAAAGCTGAATAATTCTTGAACTTCACAAGGTACCTACGAACAAGTTTGCCTCCCGCAAGCTTTCGTTCCTTGTGAAAAACAATCTGTTCAGGTTGAAGAATCTCTTCCAGCTCATCCACCTCGGGTGGGTCTTCCAAAACCGGCTCAAACGGTGTCGGTCCCACATAAGGCCTCAATAGGCTCACATGAAAAGCATTATGCATGTTCCAATGATCTGGGAGTACAAGCCGAAATGCAACATCATTGATCTTCTCCAAGATCTCAAAAGGTCCATAGTACCTGTTGGAAAGTTTAGGGTACTTTCCCTCTTTCCTTGGCCTCTTCCGAAGGCGTGCCTTTTCAAATTTCAGCAAGACCCAATCACCTTGTTTGAACTGTACATCCCTTCTATGCTTATCAGCTGCCTTTTTATTCTTGGTTTGAGACCTCTCTATGGCTGTCCGTACCTGTGCAAATGCAGTATCCAAGTCTCTGACGTACTCATCTGCTGCAAAAATCTCATCCTTTGTACGAAGGATGGGTGGTAGTACCACCTTGCCATAGATAATCTCAAAGGGCGCCTTGCCCGTAGAAGTATGTACCGTATTGTTGTAGGCAAATTCCACAAGTGGTAAATACTTCTCCCAATCCGATTTGCGGTCGGATACATAAGATTTCAGCAAGTCGAGAACGGCTGAATTTGCTATTTCACTTTGCCCATCTGTCTGTGGATGGTAAGCTGATGAGAAGTTCAGCTTTGTACCCATATTGTCAAACAATGCGCGCCAAAATAAGCTTGTGGTTCTAGGATCTCTATCCCCCACAATAGATTTAGGCATGCCATGGTGTTTGAATATGTGTGCCAAAAACATCCTAGCCATATGATCTGGCTTTATTGTCTTGCGCACGGGAATGAAATGTGCCTGCTTGCTAAACCTGTCAATGATGGTCCAAATAGCATCATTTCCCTGTGGCGTCCTTGGTAAATCCATAATGAAATCCATAGCAATGCTTTCCCATGGTTCATTTGGTATAGGCAAAGGCTGAAGCAATCCAGGTGCTTTATGTCTGTCAAACTTGACCTTTTGACACACCATACATTCACGTACATATGCTTCAATATCCTTGCGAATATGTGGCCAAAAGAAATACCTCTCCAAAGCTTGTGCTGTGGCCAAAATGCCTCTATGACCTGCATATGGAGGAGCATGACACTCATCCATAACCTTATGGCGAAGGTTCTTTACCACACACATACGATTTTGCATCATGAGATATCCATCTCTTATGACATAAGATGGGACAGCAATACCCTCTTGCAAATCAGCCCATACATGTGCAAAATCCTCATCCAGATGATAAGTATTACGCATATCCGATAAGTCCTCATGGTATGCAACTGTAATAGCATGAACCTGTGGTCGTCTAGATAAGGCATCCGCCACCATATTCTTTTTCCCTGGAGTGTGTAAAATCTGAAAATGAAACATTGAGAGGAAATTTGCCCATCTCATATGCTTCTCTAAGAGCTTACTTTGAGTCAAAAAGTATCTCAAACTTTGGTGATCAGTTTTGACCATAAAATCAGCCCCTAAAAGATAGTGTTTCCAAATAGTAAGGGCATGAATTACAGCCAACAACTCCTTCTCATAAACCTGTAAGTGAAGCTCTGCATGTTGCAAGCGTCTGCTCTCATAGGCAATGGCATGTCCCTCTTGGTTCAAAACAGCCCCTATGCAGTCCCCACTTGCATCACATTCCACAACAAAAGGTTTGTGCAAATCCGGAATAATGAGTACCGGTCCCGAGATGATTGCACTCTTCAACTTTTGAAAGGCATCTCTCTCTTCTTGTGTCCATTTAAAGATTGCTTTCTTCTTCGCTGTGAGTCTCCCTCTGGAATGATGTCAGATGTTCTGTGTATCTGGTTTGCAACTGGATGCCAGGCCTCTGTAGGCATGTAGGTTTGCATGTAGAGATGGGGCTAGCCCATAGGGCTACCCCAGTGCGAAGAATTGCACTTGCACTCTTAGTATGGGCATGGGGGAGGTGTAGAACCACCCCCAAGGGGCCAGGAGGGCCCAAGCTTTGCCCACCAGCCAAGGCATGGGCTGGAAGGGCTGTCGGCCAGCCCTAGGGCTGCTGGACAGGCAGCCGACAGGGTTTGAAACCCTACCCAGCAGGTCGGGCCAGGTGTAGGGGCAGTCCCACACCTCTGCGCAGCATGCCCAGCAGCCAGGAGCTGTCCCAGAAAGCATGCGCAAGCTGGACAGCATGGTATATAGTGTGAAAACACTTTATTGGAAAATACCCAGTCGTGGAGCTTTTATTAACTGGCCGACTGGATGCTAAGTGGAGTATAAATACTCCAGCCCATAATCCATGAATCCATCTCATAATTCACCAAGTGCATCAAGCATACAAGGGCCAGGACAACCAAGAACTTGCTAACGCAAAGGGGTGAAGGACTGAAGGTCAAGGGCAGGTTTTCCAGCCAAGAAAAGGTCAAGTACTCTGTATTTGTTTTCAGATTTACATCATTCTAATAAAGCAAATACACCATCCGTGGTGGGGGCCCTACAGAGGGTAATTGGGACCCAATACTGTGTCCTCTCCATCTCCCCCTTCTCTCTCTATTTTCTGCACATCGTCTTTCAGTTTGTGCATTAATTCCGTCGCGAAAAGAGTGCTGATTTCTGAGTTTTGAAGTACCGATCCTTCTCCGAAGCTTCCGCATATTACATCATACCTCGGCCAAACTCGATGGGGCTATCCTGGAGGCAGAATTGAGCACACACGCTGGGAGGGAGGGGATTCGTGCCCTTGGTCAGGCAGGTTTTCGGCGAGCCTTCTCTACTATTGATCACATTTTCACCCTGAGATGCCTGATTGACCAAACTTGGGCACGGAGACAGAGACTCTATTGCTGTTTTGTGGACTTCCGCAAAGCCTTCGACACAGTCCCGAGAGAGCGCCTCTTCCACCGCTTACAGACACTGGGCATACCCCCTGACATGATGTGGGGGATTTGCAGATTATATGAGCAAGTGTTTGGACGAGATAGATGCCCAGGGGGACTATCAGATATGATTGCCAGCACCATTGGTGTGAAGCAGGGCTGTCCTCTCTCGACACTCTTTGGCTTATACATCGACGAGGTAGTAGACTACATCATACACGGAGGAGGCTCTGGGATTGACATCTCCGGTACGACTGTACACATTCTATTATATGCTGATGATATCATTCTTGTGTCGGATACTCGGACAGGGCTACAAAGGCATCTACAGGCCCTGGATACTTTCTATGCAGAGCGAGGACTCACAATGAACCTTGGGAAAACCAAGGTTATGGTCTTTCAAACATCAGCAACAGTCAGATGCCAGACTATCCTTACACTAGCCCGGGGACAGGTAGAGGTGGTGGGCTCATATGTATACCTTGGGGTCACATTTACCACCTCATCAGGGAGATTCTCTATGGCACAGGCAGCCAGAGACAGAGTGACACGAGGGTACGCAGCACTAGCAATTTTGGAACGCCAGTGTCACCAGGCACACTTCCAGGAGCCCCGTACTAAGGGGTGGCTATTTGATACACTAGTTACTCCAGCATTGATGTATGCAGCAGCAATATGGGCACCAGGTTTGGCTACATCCTCATGGACACAGATAGAGCGCCCTCAGATTTTGATGCTCTCACGGATGATCCGCAGCAAACCTTCAGTACCACATGATATCCTTCGAGCGGAGTTTGCTGTACCACCTATGTTAGTAGAGGCCATGTTCTAGACTATATCTTTTATACACAGGATGCGGGAGCTCCCACTAAATCGGGTATCTCGGGCTGCTTTTGAGGCATCCAGACAGCTTGCTGAGGAGGGACATACCTGGTCATGGCACTCCCAAGTGGTACAGTGGATATCATCATACAGGATTGATATTGACAGATTACCACCCTTACAGTATGACCTAGCTGCACCACACAGACGCCTCTCTCAGACAGAGAGGAACAGAGTCATGAGACATGACATTTGGCAGGGCCACATACAGGAGACTAGGCTATCTCCCAGTTAGCCACTCCCGACGAAGATGCTGTACTACAGAGACCACTTCTTGAGCACCTCCACAGACGGCTTCATCCAGCGACCACGATACTTGGAGGTCTACTTATCACATGGAGCCAGAGTAGCCATTGGGCGACTAAGGGTCTCATCACACCAACTAGAGATCGAGACTGGGAGAGCAGCACGCATCCCTCGAGCAGAGCGCATTTGCAGATTATGCCAGACAGGGGTAGAGACAGGAGCATTTTGTTTGCTAGTGTGGTGCTTTGCAGGAGATCAGGGCATGCTATCCTAAGGTTTTTAGAGGGACCACATCACTTAGACAGATCTGGGAGAGATCGGACCAGAGACAGCTAGGCAGACTACTACTAGCACTACACAGACACAGGGAGATCTTACTTCAGACACCCGCACATCATAGTGGAGGAAGACAGTCCCAGTTGACTGACTTCTTCCAGAGATTGGCACCAGTAGCCCAGCCACACACATTGGGAGTGACATCTCAGCGAGCGGAGGAGATTCGAGCTAGGCGACGAGCCAAACTAGCTGGCTACCAGACACCACGGCTACACCACAGAGAGATCGCGGCCATCTGGTCTCGACACCAGCAGGAGGTCCAAGAGCAGCTGGCACATTTTCGCTCTGATCCAGGACGCATGTTCCAGACATTTACGGCATCCTCAGATCGGATGTATGACATATTCTACCCAGACTATGGGACTGGATGGAGTTAGAGGAGTAGATAACATATCATACTTGTATCACCCCTTCAGCATATAGAGATGCATTAGTAGCCCTAGTACTCCATCCACACCCTCTCGTTTGTACACCACCATTGAGTCCCCTATGGTCGTGTTGTCATACTTGTACATTTTATTCTCACTCCACATTTTCCTCTTGATGACTGGAGGAACATCATTGTACTACTTGTTTGTCTCATAGGCCAATTTTGGCCTTTTGCAAACGTTAATATATCTTTCTTTCTTTTTTTCTCTTGTTAGAAGTCATCTCCTGTCCAGTTTTATACACCAGGGCCTTTGTTGTGGGTGTGCCCGCCCTTATCAGGTGTTTTATTATTTTTCCTCACTCCCCGCATTTTTCCCCTATTTTTCCCATTTTTTTGTGGCTTGGGAGGCAGCCCATTTGCTGGCCGATTGCTGAACCGGTCCACGACTCCATGCCAGAGCTGGCCGACTGCTGATGATCTGGCCGACTGGATGTGATGTTGGTCGTGGTGTCACCAATTGGCCGACCATTTGGTCCATCTCCAGATTTTGTGTCTCGTTCACTTGAGGCCAGGCCGGTGTCTCATGTGAAGAGGCCACTATTTTGCTGACATGGACGGGAGCCAGACTGGTGCCACCCGTGTGTTAGCAGGATGGTGTCGTATGGACGGGAGCCAGACCAGTGCCACTCGTGTATGACCTGGACTGTGTTCGACCCATGGGATTGTCACGCCATGGAAGAGCCAGTATTCGTGCCGTGTTTTGCCTATGGGACTGTCACACCATAGGGAAACTCGTGCCTGGAACTGTGTCTTACCTATGGGATTGTCACTCCATAGGAAGACCAGGTTTTTATGTTTTATGTCATGCCAGTTTTGTGCCGACAGATATTTTGTACTTGTTCCATGAACGGGAGATATGTCCATGTTACTATTTGCACATGCACACATGATTTGCATGTTTGAAATTGTTTTTGCATGACATGTATTTGTGTGTTTGCCTGCTTGACGTGTTACTTACTGAGCGGGGACACCTGCCAGTGAGTCGTGAAGTCTGCTCTGTATTCTGACGAGTTTTGGTGCATGTGAACAGGTGGTAAGTATGTCGCACATATTGTTTTAATGTTTCATATTTTAACCTTTTATTTTATAAGGTTAGGTGTTCACATTCACTTAAATGTGGGCACCCCCTTTGGGCACCCACTTAGGGGCCAAGGTGGGGAGCCCCACTTTAAGTGAGTGTGGGGGTGGGCATGGTCACCCCACCCACATGCAAACATGGGAATCACCAAAGTAAACTCCACTTTAATTTTATTAAATCGCTTCCATCCTTCAAACGTGGACACCACCCGGCGGATCATTTCAACCTTGCGCTCGTTCTCCAACCGGCGGCTGTGTACTCTCTTTGCTCCCAGGCGGCTGAAGTTTGCTGCGCATGCTCCTCTGGTGGGCTGTGCGTACCATCTGCAGCAAGAATCTGCAGCAAGACTGCTGCGCATGCTGTTTTTCCCACTAAGCATGTTACCTCTCCCACAGGCGCATGCTTTTACCTTTACCATAAGCGACTGCTTCTAAGGCTGCTGGCTGCCCTATCCTCTGCACTACAGGCTGCAGCCAAAGCACCTCCCCATGCTTCTCTACAGGCGACTGGCTACTGTTCATGCTTTTCTACTGTCTATGTAACTGCTGGCTGCGCATGAGCTTCTACAGGCGGCTGGCTGGCAGACAGCAGGCGGTTCTTAGCAGACGGCTGCACTTCTCCTAGGCAACTGCATCCCCACCACCTATAGGCGACTGTGCACAGCATCACCACCTGCAGGTGGCTGTGCACTCCATCTCCAATAAGGCAAGAGGCTGTGCACTCCATCTCCAATAAGGCAAGAGGCTTTGTACTCTAACTCCAGCAAGCTGCTCTTTCTCCCCACACAGCAGCCAGGTCTCTCTCCTCCCTTGCAAGTGGATACTTCTTCTCTCACAGCAGGCGGCTGTGGTTTTTCTTGCGGTGGTACTTGCCTTGGTGGTTCACCACGAGGCGACTGAGTCTTCTACAAGGGGATTTTGCATCTCCTGGGTGGCTTCATCATTCCACGAGTATTGGTTTTCTATCAACCATCTACAAGTAAGTGAATTTCAGATTTAAGTAAGGTATTTTATGTTTAAATCTGATAAGGGATTCATCCTGCTCGGCCAACACCCGTTCGGTGCCGGGTTGTCCAAGCTATATTGGCGAACCTCAGTCCAAAGGTGCTGAGATCGGGAGAGCCAGGCGTTAGTACGAGAGCGCCTGTTTGTGCGTGGTCTCGGAACACCAGTGAGGCGCTCTCCGCGGAGTCCAGTGAAAGCACAGGACCGTAGAGATTGGACCACGCTAGTGGTCGTTCTGCTTCGAGCTTCTACATCAAGTTTCGACTTCGAGCCTATTTGTTTGGTACTGTTTTCATATGTACATGGACATTATCTGGTTCTTGGAACCCATGGAGCATTGTATTTATTAAATACTCCCAATAAATATATCATATATTGAGGGGGGGGTCGGCCCGTTCCGGCCCCAGTGCTGCGTTTCTACAGCAGTATACATCATGAACAGGACTCCAACTGCAGCCATACATGATGTAACTCCAGAGGAGAGGTTTACTGGCAGAAAACCAGATTTGTCTCATCTGAAAGTCTTTGGATGCATTGCATATGTGCATGTGCCAGATGAGCTGAGAACTAAGCTGGATCCAAAAGCTGAAAAATGTGTGTTTATTGGATACTCCCTTGAGTAAAAGGGATACAGGTGTTATAACCCTGCTACACGTGAGTTGAGGGTAAGCAGGGATGTTGTCTTTGATGAGATGAGCAGTTGGTATGCTGCTGAAAAAGAAGCTATTGGGGCTGATGTGAGTGGAAGTGTGGTTGCACAGAATGCAGGTCAGCAATCACAGTCTTTGAGTGGACCAGGAGAGTCCTCATCTAGTGGGTCTATTGATAGACCATGGAGTGGCAGGCTGCGTCATAATACCAGTCCTGCAAATGTGATTAGTACATCACGTAAAGGAAAAGAGAAAGTGGTTGAGCCCCTTGGTATGCCTGACATTTCTGCAGGGCATTCTCATGTTGATGGAGAGTCTAGTGGCTCAGATATGAGCCTTGATGAGGAGCTTGGGATCCCAGCTATGAGAACACCTGGTGTAAAGAAGGCTATGGAAGCCATGAATGAAAAGCTGCGAAGATCAGGGAGAGTGAAGAACCCTGTGCAGAGATTTACATATGATGGTTATGTGGCACATCACTAAGCATATATGGCAAAGGTTGTGCAGGTTGTAGAGCCCACATGCATTGATGAGGCCGTTGGAAATGTGTGTTGGGAGAAAGCTATGGATGAGGAGATAGATACACTATATGGAAATGAAACTTGGGATTTAGTGCAATTGCCTGAAGGCAAGAAAGCCATTGGATGCAAGTGGGTGTACAAAGTTAAACATAACAGTGATGGAAGCATAAACAGGTACAAGGCTAGATTGGTAGCCAAAGGATATGCGCAGACATATGGGATTGATTATGAGGAAACTTTCAGCCCAGTTGCCAAGATGGCAACAATGAGAGTTGTGATAGCAGTGGCTGCGTCAAGGCAATGGTCTTTACATCAGATGGATGTAAAGAATGCATTCTTGCATGGGGATTTGCAAGAAGAGGTGTATATGTTGCAGCCACCTGGTTATGAGGATGTGGGTCACCCCGAGCATGTTTGCAGGTTGAAGAAAGCCTTGTATGGCTTAAAGCAAGCACCAAGAGCATGGTCTGACAAGATTTTTGAATATCTTGTCACTATTGGCTTTCATGTAGCCAATGCAGATTTCTCGCTGTATGTGAGACATGGTGATAGAGAAGTTGTGCTTGTTGTCATCTATGTAGATGACTTGATCATTACGGGGGACCATGATGCAGAGATCTTTGATGTAAAGATCTTGCTAAGACAGAAGTTTGAGATGAAGGATCTGGGGGAGCTCAGATATTTCTTGGGCATTGAGGTGATTAGGTCACCACATGGTATTGGATTACTGCAGAGACAGTATGGCTTGGACATGTTGTCCAAGTATGGTATGACAGGCTGTAAGCCTATTTCTGTGCCATTGGATCAGAATGGCAAGTTGAGTGCAGATTCAGGAGAGATCTTGGAGGATCCTACTATGTATAGACGCATAGTAGGAAGTTTGATCTACATGACGATCACCAGACCAGATTTGAGCTATGCTGTTGGGTTGGTGAGTCAGTTTATGCAGGTTCCACGAAAACCGCATTTGGATGCAGTGAGACGCATACTGAGGTATGTGAGGTCTACCTTGCATTGTGGACTATTCTATGAGACTGGGACAGAGATATGTGTACATGGGTACACAGATGCTGATTGGGCTGGTAGTATCTCAGACAGAAGATCTACCAGTGGCTTCATGTTTTCTTTGGGGAGTGCTGCTGTGACTTGGAGCAGCAAGAAGCAGCCTACGGTTGCTCTATCGAGTACAGAGGCCGAGTACAGAGGAGCTGCTATGGCAGCATGTGAGGTAGCTTGGTTGAGGAAGCTACTTGCAGATTTGGGTCTATCAGTGGATAGACAAGTTGTCATTTTTTTTGACAACATTAGCAGTATACAGTTGGCCAGGAACCCAGTCTTTCATGCTCGTACGAAGCACATAGAGGTCCACTACCACTTCGTCAGAGAGAAGGTCTTGGCAGGAGATCTTGACCTTGTTTATGTCAGCACAGAGGATCAGGTAGCTGACATCTTCACCAAAGCATTGGGTACAGAGAAGCTCCGCAGATTCAGGGCTTCGCTTGGTGTACATGAGATGGAGTTGAGCTCGAGGGGGAGTGTTGAGATATCGAGCTCGTCTAGTGAGGCGGTGGACACTGATGACCCGCCTGGGGGATAGGCCCCACACTTACACCACTAGCATGGTTGGTGAGATCATGGGAGATATGCGGCCAGTGGGATGACAGACTGTGTGACAGCCATTCTAGAGACTGGCATAGTTATAGCGCCAGCTCATTTAGTCGGGTTCACACTATAGAGAACCCGTGTATGTATTTGGTTGAGTACCTTTCATATTGTGTGTACTCTTATCTTGTATATGGTGTGTTGAGTGTTGAGTAGAGAAGAAGAAGATTTCAGCCTCTCACCTTGTGTGTTCTCTATTAGGGTTTTGTGAGTGTGTGTGTGTGCTTGCAAGAGCTCAAGCTCTATTCCCCCCTGCATCTTTTCAAGTCCTGCTTCTACTGGTTCATGGTCTTTATCTGTTTGCCTCTTCTGGATCTAGCCCTGAGAATGTCCATGGCATCTGTGATGCACATGACATTTGAGCTCATGGTTGCTGATGACTCTTTGGGAGGCAGGATTGCGTTTCCTGTGGTTTCTGCGGCATGTGACGGATCATGGACTCTTGTACACAGGAGGGGGATTGTTGGATGGAGTCCGACTCCACGGTTGGAGTGACTCGGAGATCCGGACACGAGGAGATCTACTTCAGGCCTAGGAGCAGTTTTTTGGAGCAGTAAGAGGCAGTCATCTTTTGCCTTGTCGCAGACAGAGGCAGAGTACCGGGCTGTTTGTGATGCTGCTTGGAGGTGGTGCGGATGTAGAGGTTGCATTGCAGGTTTGGGCTTCCACTGGAGGAACCCATGGTCATCCAGAGGCACTTTGTTCGTGAACAGATCGTTGCTGATGGCATCTTGCTAGAGTTCTGTTCGACGGAGGACAGTACGGTGGACCTCTTCACGAAGTCGCTCTCTCAGGATTTGCTCAGGCGGCACCCCAGCTCCCAGTGGTTGGTTTCACAGCTAGGAGCTGAGAGGGGGTGTTAGAAGTCATCTCCTGACCAGTTTTATACACCAGGGCCTTTGTTGTGTGGGTGTGCCTGCCCTTATTAGGTGTTTTATCATTTTTCCTCACTCCCTGCATTTTTCCCATTTTTTTGTGGCTTGGGAGGCAGCCCATTTGCTGGCCGACTGCTGAACTGGTCCACGGCTCCATGCCAGAGCTGGCCGACTGCTGATGATCTGGCCGACTGGATGTGATGTTGGTCGTGGAGTTCTCAGGGCCAGTCGGCTGCCTACAGCAGGCCGACTGCTGCTATGGGGGCATATAAATAGGCCCCCAACCCCATACCACTCATTGTATCATACCAGAATTTTCTTGTGTATATCAGAGAGAGTTACACGCCTACATCTCTCTCTCTCTTGTGCTGTTTTTCTGCATGCGTTTTTTGCTCTCGTGTTCCCAGATCTGGTCATCTTCTCCGCTGCGTATTCTGACATCTCTCTCTCTAACATGCTCTGTATAGAGTTATTACAGCCCCCTCTTCATGTCCAAAGTCTATGCCTCCTTCAACCCATAAGCCTTTTCCTCCTCCATAAGGCGACTTTAAGGGCATTCTGCTGAAGACTCAAATCAGCCCCATTTTCATGCATACCAAAATAAAAAGCATGCATAGAGTTGGCGATTTCTCTCTGTGCACAAACCCTAACAGTGAAAGAATGGGGAACAGCAGAGCACGAGTGGAGCAGAGGCGCAGGACGTGGAAGGCGGCCAACAACCGGCCAAGCCCCCCCCAACCACCGGAACATCCCATGAGACCACCAATAAAGGTGGGGGATGAGGGGAGACCAATGGAGATTTAGCCCCATATAGAGGGGTTAATTTGACCCCAACCCACTATGCGGGATAACAGACTATTGCCAGGTGGAAGTGCGAGAAGAGGAGGGCAAGAATCTATTCTCCAATGCCCCCCCTGGATGTGAAGCCCAAAGCCGACCAGGAGCCGATGAGGCTTTGATACCATGAAAGAACGCGGAACAACAGAGCACATAAGCAGATTAGAGGCACAACACGTGGAAGGCGACCAACAACCGGCCCGCACCCCCCACACCCGAACATCCCATGAGACCACCAATAAAGGTGGGGGATGAGGGGAGACTAATGGGCATTTAGCCCTATATAGAGGGGTTAATTTGACCCCAACCCACTATGTGGGATAACAAACTGCCACATGGCAGTGTGACAAGCGGAGGACAAGAATCCATCCCAACAAAGAGTACCAACCTGTTACATGCGGAAACTTTGGAAAAGAATCGGTAACTTCAATACTCAGAATTCAGCACTCTTTTCGCGACGGAAATTAACACACAAACTGAAAGGAGATGTGCAGAAAAAAGAGAGAGAGAGGGAGAGATGGAGAGGACACAGTATTGGGTCCCAATTACCTTCTGTAGGGCCCCCACCACGGATGGTGTATTTGCTTTATTAGAATGATGTGAATCTCAAAGAAAATACAGAAATCTTGGACCTTTTCTTGGCTGGGAATTCCCTGCCCTTGACCTGAAATCCTTCACCCCTTTGCTTAGCACCCTCTTGGCTTTGTCTAGCCTCTTATGCTTGAGCTCTTGGTGTAGAATGAGATGAATAATTGGGATTGTGGGCATCTCTATTTATACTACCCAATCATGAGCAGTCGGCCAGTACTACAGCAGTCGGCCAGCCCAGAAATGTCCCATGACTGGAAATTCAGCATTAAATGCTGAATTAAATCTCATTAAATGCTGCGTTTTTTCCCTAACAGGCTGAACAGTGATGCGCCTGATTCTAAAGGGCTGGGCAAGGCTTTTGCAATCATACTCAGGGCTGGGCAGCCTGTATGGGCTGCCCCATACTTGCCCTACAGCCATGCAAAGGCTGTAAACTCCTGGAATCTGCCTTTTGCTTGCCCTAGGGCTGTCCTACAGCCCCTCCGTGGCTGGTGGGTTCAGCCAGGGCTTTCCTGCCCTCATGGGGGTGGTTTCACACCATCCCCATGCCCACACAAAGGTTTGGGGTAGCCCTATGGGCTGGCCCCTTGTTCTAAACACTAACTACTTAGTGATCTGGCATTCGGTACCATACCAAATACACAGAATCATTGACATCATTCCAGAGGGAGACTCACAGCGCGGACTGGCACTGTTTCATGTGTAGGACAGTGCACACCTGACCTTAGACTCTTGTGGAGGACAATGCACACCTGACCTCGGCGGACAGCTGAGATGGATCCCTGGCTGACTCGTCCCGGACTAGGCTCACATGGGACCAGTTCACCATCCTAGGTCCTGCACCTTCTGTACTATAGAAATGTCTACGTGGCATCCAAGTGCGGGATGCACGTGACATCCCCTTCTGCTTAACTTGACGGAAGCTGCATAGCCTCCAAATAATCCGTCAATAACGCCGGATAGTCTTCGAAAAACTCTTTATAGCCATACTCCTTCATGGGTTCCTCGGTCCTGAAACTTCGTGAGGAACTGTCTTAGTCTTCGGCCTGAGCCATGCTTGAAACGGTGTAGAAGGATCTGTTCTGGAACCTTAACTTCTGCTTCATCCACAATATTTGGTTCCGCTTCGTCTTTGACCTCTGAAGGGATTGGACCTACATATGGCTTTAACCAACTAACATGAAATACATCGTGCATAGTCCAGCTCAGAGGTAGCTTTAACTACATAGACACCTCATTAATCTTTTTCTTGCTGGGAAAAGGTCCGAAGCTCCTGAAAGACAACTTTGGGCATCGCTTGCCTACCTGTTTCAATCTTTGCTTCATAATCCGAAGATAAACCCAATCCCCTTCCGAAAACTTCATATCCCTTCGGTCTTTATTGGCCTGTCGAGTGTAGGCCTCTTGCGCTTTAGCCAATCTGTCTTTTACTTACTCTAAAATCTCTTGGTAAGACTCCGTCAGTTTGTTTGCTTCAGGTACTGAAGACGAGGTCCTGGTCAACAATGACTGGAAATGCTTCCAAATGCTGCCTCATATGGAGTCTTGCCAATAGCTGAAGAAAAAGAATCATTCAAAACAGCTTGAACTAAAGGCAAATATGATTCCCACTTACCTTGCTGATCATGGACATAACACTTCAGCACATCAAAGGCCAATTGGTTGTATATCTCTGTCTGGCCATCTGTCTGTGGGTGGAATGCACTGGAAAAATTCAACTTATTACCAAAATTATCAAACAATGCCCTCCAAAAATGACTGGTAAACTTGGCATCTCGGTCTGACACTATGGTCCTAGGAATCCCGCCAATCGGGTACCAATGCCGAATGAACAACTGGGCAACATCCTTGGCGGTCACATTGGCCCTGCAAGGAATAAGCATAACAAATTTGCTAAATCTATCAACAATAGTTAAGCACTACCTATTACGCTTACTCGGACTGGGAGGCAGATTCGTGACAAAGTCCATGGAAATGTCTTGGAAAGGACCCTCAGGAATTGGCAAGGGCTGTAACAACCCTATCTTCTTTCCACGAGGAGCTTTCACCTTTTGACAAATATCACAGCGTTGTACATATGTAAACACATCACGCCTCATCTTTGGCCAATAGTATTGCCGTTCCAATTTCTCCAGAGTCGAATTCATGTCCCTATGACCACCTGTAATGGCGTCATGGGCATCATGGAGAAGAGCTGCCTTGAACGACTTCATGACACACAGTCGGCCTTTGTAGAAAAACCAACTATCGCGTATCACAAAGTGGCATGGTCTTGTGGCATCCAATGCCTGTTCCCACTGTGTACCGAATTCCTCGGAATTCGCGTACGTGTGCTTCATGTCATCTAGTCCTATACCAACAAGATCAAGTCTAGTGGTCTGAATCGTAGTCACCTGTCCCTTCTTGCTCAAAGTATCGGCCATTGGATTGGCCTTTCCTGGAAGGTACTCAATCATACCACCGAATTGCTGGAATATTTGACTCCAGTGGTGTTGTCGATCACTTCACTGTGCACTTGGCATTGTCTGAATCCAGCGTAATGCCTGATGGTCAGTGCGAACCTCAAAGTCACGGCCATAGAGAAAATGTTTTCAATGTTTCAAGGTCTGTATAACTGCTAGGAGTTCACGATCATAGACCGAGTAGTTTCTCTCTGCGGGCAGTAACTTGCGAGACATGTAAGCTACTGGATGACCATTCTGTTGCAATACACCTCCAATTGTGATGTTACTTGCATCGGTGATCACCTGAAATGGTTCGTCCCACGAGGCAAGTGCTAAACAAGGCGCTTCTGACAAAGCCACCTTGAGGTTCTGGAATGCCTCCAACGCTCGTGGAGTCATTGGAATCTTTTGCCTTCTTGTCTTCACTCCCTTTAGCAGATCGGTGAGATCTGCCGAGAGGTCAGAAAACTTTGTCGATGTGGGTGGAGTATGCCTGGCATATACCCACAAAGGATCTAATGTCATAGGCTGTCTGAGGTACTTCCCAGTTGACAATCTCGGCCACTTTAGCCAGATCAAGTCGAATGCCTTCAGCACTAATTATATATCCCAAGTAATGCACTTGGAACAGATAAACTTCTGACTTCTTTTCATTGACATAGAGCTCGTTGCTTTCCAGCAACTTAAGGACTTTCTCCACATCAATGTCATGCTGCTCAACCGTAGCTGAAAATACGAGTATGTCGTCCAGAAATATGAACACACTTTCCAATCAAATCCCGGAAAACACACATCATCATGCGGTTAAATGTAGCTGGGGCGTTCGTCAAGCCAAATGGCATGACCACAAATTCATAGTGGGCCCGTTCCGTACGGAAGGCTGTCATGGGGATGTCCCCCTCCATAATCCGCACTTGGTGGTACCCACTCTTTAAATCCAGTTTCGAGAACACCTTTGCTCCATTCAGCCTCACGAGAATATAGTCAATTCGAGGCATCGGGAATCTGCTCTTGATAGTCAACTTGTTGAGTGCACGATAATTGACACACAAACGGGAAGACCCATCTCTCTTCTTGACAAATAAGATCGATGCTGCAAATGGCGACACGCTGGGGCGGATGAAGCCAGCTTGCAACAATTCTTGGATTTGGCGGTCCAACTCCGATTCCATTGCCTTGGAAAGGCGATACGAAAACTTGCTTGGGGGTTCCAAGCCTGGGAGGAGGTCAATCTTGTGGTCCTCCGGTCTGGACGGGGGAAGCTGGGGAGGGAGGCTGTCCCGAAGAAAAATCTTCTGGAACTTTTCATGGAGAACCGAGTACTTCTCGAAAGCACTGGCCACCGTCTGGGCTGTTTGGATGTAAATCATTGCACACTGTGCGCCTTTCCTGACTGCTCGCTTAGCCTGCAAGTGGCTTATGAGCGAAAAGTTCGGAATTCTTGGCTCACACTTAATGGTCACTGGGGCGTTTGACACATTCTGATTGATCTGGAACGTTTGCTTGTCCCACTTGACATCAGGAAGAAACTTGTGAAACCACTGAATACCCAAAATTATGTTTGCTCCTACAAGAGGGGTAACCATAAAATCACGCACAAACTCTATGCCCTGAATAACTAACTTAGCATCTATAGCTTCATACTTGACGCTTGTTGTCATGACTGTGCTGAAACCCTCAACTTGTTTGTCCACCGAAGTCAGCTCGGAACGGGCACGCCTAGCGGCCTGTTCCGTGACCAGCTGCCGCTGTCAAACAAGACGACGACTCTCTGGCCACCTATGTAGACTTGAGCAATTCGTTGCGCTCATACTCCTGGTCATGGGCGCCCTTCCGCTTATCTTCGAGCTCCCGGCTAATAATTGCTCCAATTGAAGCACCAGGGTTTGAAGAACTAGGGGTAGCCACTGGGGTCTGTGTGGGAGCTGAGCTCACCATGGAAGCTGTGGAGGTGGCGGCGGCGGGCTTTTGAGGCTTCTTCGGACAATCCCGAGAAGTATGTCCTTTTGTATGACAAAAGAAACATCTACCCTCCTTCTTGTACTGAGAAAGCTCCTCAGCACTCAACTTGCCACCTGTCTTGCCTGCCTCCGCTTTCTGGTCTAGTGTAAGCTTAGACGCATTGTTCGAGTTCTTGGAGCCAGAGGCTCCCAAGCTCTGTCCTGGGGAAGACCCTGTCTGGTTCTGGCCTTTACCCCCCAAGGCGGTAGCCCTGGGATAAGCCGGCTAGGAAGTCTTGGGCTTGCCACCATTATGATTCATTTCTGCACTCTGCGCAAGCGAGAGTGCGTCTTCAAAGGTGGCTGGCCTAAACATACGCACCTCCCATTGGATTTGCATGTCCAGGCGATACAAAAACTGCCCTTTCTTGTCTGTATCAGATAAGCCTAATTGTAGACATAAAAGTCGAAATTCTATTGGCAAATTGAAGGACTGGTTGCGCGTTCTGACGCGCTCCCTTGAACTCGTCTTCGAGTCGCTCAAGGTAGTGGGCCGGTAGAAACCGCTGCTTAAGGTCGCGGACAAACTCGTCCCATACATAAGCTGCCATACCTACTCTGGTGTGGGCATGCTAAGTCCACCAAGGAATGGCCTCACCTTCCAAGTACCAACTGGCTAAGATCACTCTGTCAGTATCTGTTTTCCTAACTGCGGCAAAGTAAGCTTCAAATTGATGTAACCATGAATAGAGAGTTGTGGGATCGAGTTTACCATTATACTTACTAAAGTTCATTTTCTTGGGAAAATGATTCGAGGGCGCCGCTTGTGTCAATCTGGCGTCCAATGCTTTGAGGTAACGCTCGTGTTCCACGCATCGCATGGCTTCGTCTTCTCGTTGTCGGATCTCCAATGCACGCATCTGCAACTCAAGCAAAGAGCTTGGCTGCGCGGCTGTGACCCTGCGCGAGAGGGTCCCTGTGTTGAGGATCTGGTATCTGGGATACAGAAGGAGAGGGAGGAGGAGATGGAAAACGCGACGCTGGAGATCGGGTACGCTCCTCCAGAGCCAAGGTCTGCGCCTTCTGCTCATCCAACTTGGCTGTCTGTTTTGCGATTGCTCGCATCATCTGCTGGAACATGTCTGTGACACTCAAGCTTGGTGCCCTAGCTGGGCTGCCTGGTGCACTCTGGTCCCATGGTTCTTGGTCTCTCTCGTCGTCGAAGCTCGCCATAGCAAGAAAATGCACTTCCTTTCTGGAACGCAATCTGACCATCCACTATCTGTGTGGGAGACGTACGGAGGCTTCCGGAGGCTGAAAACCAACCGTCCTTCGAGGGACAGGAGTCACTCCGAAAGGGGTAGTCCACCGGTGTCTGAAAACCAACCACACGAGCGAGAAAAAATTCTGGTTTCTTTGCTGAATCTTTGTACTTGAAGTAGGCTCTGATACCACTGTAACATGCGAAAACTTTGGAGAAGAATCGGTAACTTCAATACTTAGAAATCAGCACTCTTTTCGCGACGGAAATTAACGCACAAACTGAAAGGAGATGTGCAGAAAAAAGACAGAGAGAGGGAGAGATGGAGAGGACACAGTATTGGGTCCCAATTACCCTCTGTAGGGCCCCCACCACGGATGGTGTTTTTGCTTTATTAGAATGATGTGAATCTGAAAGAAAATACAAAAATCTTGGACCTTTTCTTGGCTGGGAATTCCCTGCCCTTGACCTGAAATCCTTCACCCCTTTGCTTAGCACCCTCTTGGCTTTGTCTAGCCTCTTATGCTTGAGCTCTTGGTGGAGAATGAGATGAATAATTGGGATTGTGGGCATCTCTATTTATACTACCCAATCATGAGTAGTCGGCCAGTACTACAGCAGTCGGCCAGCCCAGAAATGTCCCACGACTGGAAATTCAGCATTAAATGCTGAATTAAATCTCATTAAATGCTGCATTTTTTCCCTAACAGGCTGAATAGTGATGTGCCTGATTCTAAAGGGCTGGGCAAGGCTTTTGCAATCATACTCAGGGCTGGGCAGCCTGTCTGGGCTGCCCCATACTTGCCCTACAGCCATGCAAAGGCTGTAAACTCCTGGAATCTGCCTTTTGCTTGCCCCCCTAGGGCTGTCCTACAGCCCCCCTAGGGCTGTCCTACAGCCCCTCTGTGGCTGGTGGGTTCAGCCAGGGCTTTCCTGCCCCTCATGGGGGTGGTTTCACACCATCCCCATGCCCACACAAAGGTCTGGGGTAGCCGTATGGGCTGGCCCCTTGTTCTAAACACTAACTACTCAGTGATCTGGCATCCGGTACCATACCAGATACACAGAATCACTGACATCATTCTAGAGGGAGACTCACAGCGCGGACTGGCAATGTTTCATGTGCAGGACAGTGCACACCTGATCTTAGACTCCTGTGCAGAACAATGCACGCCCGACCTCGGACAACTGAGATGGATCCCTGGCTGACTCGTCCTGGACTGGGCTCACATGGGACCAGTTCACCATCCCAGGGCCTGCACCTTCTGTACAGAAATGTCTACGTGGCATCCAAGTGCGGGATGCACGTGACACAACCATACAAGAGTAGGGCAAACATAAGGCTACAGCAAAAGCACACATAAAAACACATGGACTGTAACATGCGGAAGCTTCGGAGAAGATCGGTAACCTCAATGCTCAAAAATCAGCACACTTTTCGCGATGGAATTAACGCACAAATTGAATGAATATGTGCAGAAAATAGAGAGAGAGAGGGGGAGAGGAGAGGACAGAGTATTGGGTCCCAAATACCCTTTGTAGGGCCCCCACCACAGATGGTGTATTTGCTTTATTAGAATGATGTAAATCTGCAAAGAAAATACAGAAATCTTGACCTTTCTTGGCTGAGAAATCTCTGCCCTTGACTTGCAGCCCTTCACCCCTTTGCGTTAGCAAGCCCTTGGCTGTCTTGGCCCCTTGGATTGCTTGAGCACTTGGTGAAATATGAGATAACACAACTGGATTATGGCTCACCTATTTATACTACTTCCCAACAGCAGTCGGTGAGCATCATATCCAGGCGGCCAGCAGCAATAAATTGTCCCCAACTGAATATTCAGCATTTAATGCTGAAAAATTCACATAAAAAACTACGCTTCTTTCCCTAGTTGGCTGGGCATCATGCGCGTGAAACACAAGGGCTGGGCAGCCTGTATGGGCTGCCCCATACCTGCCCTACAGCCATATAAATGCTTCATGTATTGTTGGCTGCCTCTGGGGCTGTCCTACAGCCTCTCCATGGCTGGTGGGTTCAGCCAGGGCCTTCCTGGCCCTCATGGGGGTGGTTTCAAACCATCCCCATGCCCACACTAAGACTTGGGGTAGCCCTATGGGCTGGCCCCTTTCCTATAAGCAAACCCTAACTGTCTACACAATGATCTGGCATCCGGTACCGTACCAGATACACAGAATCACTGACATCATTCCAGAGGGAGACTCATAGCGCGGACTGGCAATGTTTCATGTGCAGGACATTGCACACCTGACCTTGGACTCATGTGCAGGACAATGCACACCTGACCTTGGACGACTGAGATGGATCCCTGGCTGACTCATCCCGGACTGGGCTCACATGGGACCTGCACCTTTTGTACAGATATGTCTACTTGGCATCCAAGTGCGGGATGCATGTGACATGGACATAGGGCACTTGACAGAGAACCTCCTGCGCAAGACTCTTTCAGCACAAGAAAAGCATCAAGATTTTCCCTTTGCTTTTTCTCATGGATATGGAGCGGTTGAACACAGCCTACCCAACCATCAAACTTTTCCCTTGGCTTTTTCTCATGAATATGGAGCGGTTGAACATAGCTACCACATCCCATCTTCACCCTCAAGCCTGGTTATTCCTTGTCTTCCATCTGCAGCATCCCCTACTGGCCCAGACCTTGGAAAGCTGAAAAGCGATGGATTTTCTCCTCTCCTCCTTTCGGAGTTCTCCCGGCTTAATCCAAGTAGGTGTGGTTTTGATACCAATGTGAAGCCCTTGAGGCTGCATAACCTGTGATTAAGCCATAATACCAACAAAGGAGACAAATAAGAAAATAGCTCCCCAAATGAAATCGAACGGAATCTCGGAACGAAGGACAAAAATGCCAAACAAAGATGTGAAAACGCAGCGGAAATGACCATAAACAATGTTAAAAGGAACACAACACTGAGCCGGAACGGCCGGCCCCGGTAGGAACTGCTTTATTCCGAGGAATGGCTGGCAAAGGATGCCACCACGGCGGATGAAACGACTGCAAGGAGAAGGACGAGGGACTCTACAAGCACCTCCACCTGCAGTGCATTATCCTGGTCCATCGAGCGGAAGCGTCTTTCCTATAGCTAGTAGACCGGAGGTATTTCCAGCAGCAGGCAGGGGTCATGAATGCATTAGGCCGAATGAACCGCATGGTTTTAAGAGTCGCAAATAGAAAAAAGTACCGACTTGAGTCTAAAGGAGATTTATCATCTTGGATTGATTGGATCATACAAGGTCTCGGCCGGTATCTGATTTTGCATTGCTGATTTCTACCTTGGCTTTGTTGTTGCGAGTGATTGATGGATATATCCGAGTGTCAAGAAAAGGGCGCAGCTCTTCTTGTAATATATTGGCATCAGAAAAGACAGTAGTTCATCAAGGCATGACTATGAAGCCTAGGAAAATTGTACCTCAGCTTAACATTTGATTCAACAGGTCTGAGTGCTCAAAGTTGTCAAGATTTTTGACTGTAACTTTTCTTTTCTATGAAGTAATAAATTGCATGAAAGGAAGGAATATGCCTTCGCAATGTTCACCTACTACAAACTGTTTTGGAACAGTGATGTTGCTTCTTCCACTCGGATGATTCCAGTTCGTCAGTAAAACTCATGGGGCAGCCGCATGGATAGAGTGCTTGTTGATGTTAATCTCAAAGAAAACTGTGCTTGAAATTCTGTTATGCTCCCTTTTAA
The DNA here is from genome assembly GCF_041138505.1 of Cibotium barometz. Lineage (NCBI taxonomy): Eukaryota > Viridiplantae > Streptophyta > Polypodiopsida > Cyatheales > Cibotiaceae > Cibotium > Cibotium barometz. Next base: position 61,561,709 of record NC_141051.1, read on the forward strand.
ATTTATCAAATATAGTTGTCAAAGGAGTTCTTATTGAAGGGGGGGGGGGAGGGGGGGGGGTTAGACACCGGGCGGGCGGGCAAGCAAGCAAGCCAGGGGAAATTGGAGAGTGGCAAGCTAATATATTTAGTTAACCATTTAATAATGTTTATCAAATCCCAAAGCAATGGACAATTCTTACCTTAACTCATTGTGGGGAATTTGCTTGCATCTAAGCTCATATCTCTGAAGACTCCAAGCTATGATAGTAGTAGCTAGCTCCACTTCTTTGCTTCCTCAAGCTTTCACCATGAGGTTGCCTTTTTTATACAAGGACACTCACTTCTTTTTTCTCTCACACTCGTATAGACAAAAGCATAAGAGGAACATGTATCAAGAATGAAGTTGTCTCTCCTCTCATCTCTCTCTCTCTCACACACCATAGACACAAGAGAGCAAGGAGATATGACTAACTCAATTGGCACAAAGGGGGATTGTGTCTTGCATTATGAGAATGTTGTTATTTATACAAATGGCTTTATTCACACTAAGGCACGAGTACTTGTTTGTTAGTGAATGCATGCATATAGATGATAGTCCTCCGTAAAATGCACATTGTGCTTGTCCTTTTAGCAGGCACCTTAATATGCTAGAGTGGCCGTGTATCGTTCTTGAATTGCACATGTATATATCAACATAAGCAAAAACCCTAGTGGAGGGACGCATTTACTAAGAAACTTGAGTGGATTCCATATATGCACTGTATGCATGCTTCAATGACAAATAAATAGTGTTATTGTATATATGTAATATCTTCATCTTATATGCACTGTATGCATGCTTCAATGACAAATAGTGTTATTGTATATTCAATGTAATATCTTCATCTTATAATTATAACCGTGTGAATAGAGTCAATAAAAAAGAGCCTAGAAAACATGTTAAGTAGAAAATTACTCTCATGATGTTGCACTGCAAAACTAGTATGGTGGTATATTGCAGACCCATGGAAGTTATTATTAAAATGACTCGAGAAGAAGTGATCAATCGTATCTCAGAAGAAAACAGATCTCCTGTTTGATGTGCTCTTGATCCATGTTGAAGATCTCGCTGTCCGAGTATCGTTCTTTGAACCGAGAAATGAGATGACGGAGCTCCTGTTTGCTGCAACCGCTCCATTCCATGACCAGCCTACCGTTAAACTTCTGTTTGAGCTGTAGGCCTAGTTCTCTCTTGGCGAGGATATCCTTGTAATCTTGCTGTTTGTTGAAGAAAGCCAGGGCGTCGGCTAGCACAGCATCCGGTGAGGCCCGCGGTGTGCGCTGCATGGGATCGTCCGGGGAGTTGAAGTACTTGACGGGATCTTGCAGGCAGCGATGCACGAACTCGACAAAGATGGGGCGCTTGTTCTTGGTCTGCTTCGCCATACAAGCGAGCGTGAAATCTCCGGGGTGGAAGAAGCGGCAAGACGCTAGCCAGCGGAATAAGGGGGCGTCGTCTCGGAAGCCGCTCCTCCAGACGTCGCCCGACAAGCCGAGGAAGTCAAGCGCCCGCCAGACGTCGTCCGTGAGAACGAGCTCGTACTTCTGTGAGGGGAGATCCAGGCGGATGGCGAGCCTCTCGCGGTTCATCCGCAGCTCGAGAGGCTTGCACATCTTTGAAAGTATGCCGCCCACATCGCCATACGAGTTGAAGAGTACGGCAAAGTCGAAGGCCTGCGGTGTACGAGCATGGAAGAGGTCCACCTGCTGGCCGTCAAACTCGAAGGAGATAAGGTGAGCATTGCGTACGACCTCCTTGCTTCCCAGATCCTTAACAGGATCTACGGGCTCACCGTCGTGAGCCTCCAGCAAGCAAACCACGTCCACGTCGCCATGATCCACCTTCCCAGGGGCTTCGAACGGCACAGCGACTCTCTTATACCACCTGCTCAGCAGCGCCACCACCTTGGCTTTCACGGTGTTGTACTCCTCATGGCTCATCCGCCGCTTCGTCCCGCAGTTCAAAGCGTTGCCTCCCATGATATATATTATGTTGCCGTAGCAAGCACCTCACTGCCTGCTGCTGCTGATCAAACGCGTCCGCTAAAAAGCAGGATGCCAAGTGTCAATAAGCATGATTCGGGACATATTTCTTGCCAACCAAGGTTTGTGAAATTGTATACTTGCATTGTACGCTTTCCAGCTGATCCTTCCTCCGCAAGTCTTCCAATTTTGCCACGGCTTCTTCACTATATATATATATATCTAGCAATTTAAAAAAAAAGTCTTCCAGTTTTAACATATAATAATAGACTTAAATATTTACTTTTGATCGTATGTATAATGAACGAGTAATTATGTAATGTTTTCTTTTTCTTTTCCTCCTTGCCGTGTATGTTCAAAAAACAGTCGATAGCACAATTTTATACCTCAGTACTCGTACGCGTACCTGTAAGTTTTTTCCAGCTTCTTCTTGTGATCCATACACATATATATCCATAATTATATAAATAGACAAGTTTTCACATCACTAGAGATTTGGCATTCTCTCCGATAACAATGTTTCTTGTTGAAAGCCTTTTGAGTTTTGAAATCTTGCAATTATTTAAGTTTCAGAACACTTGAAAACTTGAAATGCACTTTAGGAAAACCGTTAATATGCACTTTTGAACTACTGTATATATTTATATAAATCACTATTGTGCATACTTATATAAATATAAATATAATATATCCATATTTTCATATGGGTGGAGAGTTTGACACACTTTCTCTGCGCCAGCGCCCTATGCTTGGCTTTGACTTCGTTGCTCACACCATTCTTTCTGGCATCTCTTCAAGCGCTGCCTAACTTGGCGGTGCTTGCTTGATCCACGTGGCCTTGATCAAATAATTGCCTTAATTGATAAATAGATAGATAGATAAATGTGTGTATATATGTATGTAGGTGTATAATATATATATTTTTTCAATCTTGAAGGTATGATTCAAACATGAAGTTAATTCCTCGGCATTGAAAGCTCCGACACTTTCGATCAAGAGTGCACTGAGATTTTTGGTAAATCGAGGCCAGGAGCCTCACTTAAGTCCGTCCACCTCCGTGTGAATTATAAGTAAAATCGCCATGATCTAGGGCTCCTTCAAATGCTTATTAGCACACCAAAAAAGAGGTAAGATTTTACAGTGGAGAAGCGGGAAGAGGTAAAATTTGTTTGCTCTCTCTCTCTCTCTCTCTCTCTCTCGTGTATTACGTATTTATATATTTATAGATACAATACACAATATTTATAGATACAATACACAATACATACATATATATGTATATATACATAATGCACACAAATGAATACATCTCTCTCTATATATAATTTATATCTTTCTTTTTAAACAACATAAATGGAGTGATAGTTGTACCTGCTTCAGCCTGGCGTGGAGCTAAAAGTGCGAGTTAGCATGAGCATGTGATAGGCAACGGTGGTTTGGTGTGGAGCTGAGCGCATGGAGTGAGCTGCTTGTTGTGGCTAGAGCTGTAGAGTAGAAGATAGCTGCCCGAGTAGCAGCTTCATGGCATGTGCTTGATGGGCGCACTAGACATCAATCGAGTTGAAGTACGCAGAACTACGATTGAGGCATGACAACTTCCTCTCGACAGTCAGATAGGGTTTTGGGGTTTTAATTGCACAAGCAGGGAGCTCTCTCTCCAAGCAAATTCCTAGTATTCATCGATACGACAATTTTGTCTCAGGAATCAATAATGGCAAAACCACGAAAGTGAAACGGTGGAATTCCGGTTTGTTTGATTTGTACGGCAACCTTCTTCTTGTATGATATCATAATGCATATAAAAGTTATATTCGTAGTCGAGGAGATGCGAAGGGATGATGGGAGAGACGATAGACGGCGTGAAGGGGCTAGGGGTGAGAAAAGGCAGGCAAGGCTCGTGCACACAAGCAGAGAAGCCAATGCACAGATTGCGAAGCTCCTACTTTGGTAGTCCTAGCCTCCGCAAACCCAACAACAACAAACAAAAAAACACATTAGAAACGGTTGGAATTCCCAAACATGTTAGCACCCGATAATGCAAAAGTTCTATTATTCTAATGTAAAAATCATGGAATGTTGACATGAAGCTCTGCTAAAGTCGAGGGTTTGTAGAAACCCTAAATCAAAAACAGAGGATGCAAGCAACGTTTGAGGAAACCCTATATCAGAGACAAAGGGAAGGACTTGATTGACGTGACTGTTTTGCCTTCCTAGCGAGAGCGAGAGAGAGAGAGAGAGAGAGAGAGAGAGAGAGAGAGAGATGTAGGCTTCCCAACTGCACATAGGGCCTTGCCAATGCAATTAGGGTTTCATCTCTCGTCTACCTAACTAGAGCATGTGCTAATCGACATGACTGGGGCGCCTTCCTAGTTGGAGCGTGATCGAGAGAGCATGTTGATCAACACTTGTGACTGGAGCGTGAAGGCCCAAACCAACTAGAGTGTGATCAAGATCAGCAAGCTCAAAGGCTAAACGTAGCAAGGGGAGCAAACATGTGGCTAGATGAGAATCTGCCACGTGGCAAGCTGTGTGTCCATGCACTTACGTGCACAAGCGTGTGGAGCATATATCTATGTGTGTGTGTCATGTGTGCATATAAGCATGGGATTACATGCGTGCATTTGTAACAAGTGTATGTGTGTGTCCATGTGTGCATATATGCGTGAGCGTGTGGTTGTCCATGTGAGCATGTGTGTACTTCTATCTATGTGTGTGTTTGTGTATGTCATGTTTGCACATGTGTTTGTATGTGCAAGTGTCTGCACCTATGTCCATGTATACATGTCCATATATGCATGTGTACATGTGTGTGTGTGTGTGTGTGTGTGTCTCACACACACATGCATGCATATATATGTGTGTGTGTGTCTCACACACACGTGCATACATATATATATATATGTGTGTGTGTGTCTCTCTCAAAAACACACTCAATCTCTCATGCACATACCCTCTCTCTCTCTTCTCTCTCTCTCTCTCTCTCTCTTTGTCACACACATAGATACAACATGCACACACACACACACACACACACTCTCTCTTTCTCATCCCTCTCTCTCTCATGCACACACACAGATCTCACACATACACATGCACATGCACATGCACTCTTGCTCTTCTTGCACCCCATCTCACACTCTCTCACGCACACATAGAAAGACTCTCTCTCTCTCTCTCTCTCTCTCCCTCACACACACACACACACACACACCCCCTTGCATGTGCATGTGTGTGCCATTGTGTGTTTGCATACATGCGTATGTGATTGTGTGTTAATTTTGTGTGCATACATGTGTGTGTGTCAGCTATGCATGCACATGAAGTGTGTGCACACATGTCTGTACATGTGTGTCTGTGTGTGCACATGTGCATCTTTGTCTCTATGTGTGTACACATGTATATATGCGTGCAACTGTGTGTGTGTGTGTGTGTGTGTGTGTGTGTGTGTGTGTGTGTGCACTTCTATGTGTGTACACATGTATATATGAGTGCAACTGTGTGTGTGTGTGTGTGTGTGTGTGTGCACTTCTACACACACACATGCACACTCCCTGTACCTACATGTTTGTAAGTGTGTGTGTACATACGAGCCGATAATCCTCTTGTTGTGTCCCTAACAGCGTGGCTTATCTAGGTCTGACGTACTAAGAAATTTTGTTATGTTTACAAGAGATTCTTGAACAAGCCATCCCATTGCCATACTACCCTCACGGCGTGCTTTTGACGAACAAAACCTTTCAGTGTCTTCATAAATCTCTCCAGGAAAAACATCCATCGGCTATGAACAACACCTGCCATAGCAACTTCGTTAACCACATGAACTAATAGGTGCAATTGAATGGTCAGGAAACTTATTGGAAAGAATTTCTCCACCACATTGTAATTGCTTCAATAATGGAGTTTAGACGAGCTGCTTCAAATATATTTCTTCTAATCTCCTTCTTTGATATTCACTGTACCGCTGCACTAATCTTGTATATTTTCGCTCTTATGTCCTTGGTGAGGCAATCCTTATTGGCTATTGGCAGCATAAACTATAAGATTTTTTGCTAGTCATGAGACTTCAAGCCACTAAGCTCTTCATCCTTTGTGAATGCTCCCTTCAAGCAATGCATACAACCAGTGGGAGTATGAAACTCATTGATGCAATTCTTTACAAGTTGCTACTCTTCTTTAGTTAAGACCCAAGATGTTCTAGGAAGAATCACCTTTCCATCAAGTCTGCTTCATGCCCATAATGCTATCCACCTCTTGTAGATCTTCCCTTTGTACCTTGCTCTCTTTAGCACCCGTGATGGTTTTCCAAATCGGCTATGTTCTTGAAAATGTGCAGAGTCAAGAAGATGATTGACTAAAGATCACTCCAATATAGGAGTAGATGGAAGATGGATAGTCACTTCATTCTAGGGGGTGAATAACTTGGATTCACTTCTGATGCCCTCCTCCAATCAATTGGCTTAAGGACACGAGAAGGCCTCCCTAGAAATGTTTCTCGCAACTCATGGTTTTTGGGGAGATGGTTTTTGTGGCCCTCGTGGACAACCTTCCTCAAAGATGTCGAGTACTGGGCCTCTAATCCAGGCCCACATATAGGGCATGCATTATAACTAGATATTGAAAGCCCTGTCAAACATTCTAATCATTGTGATGAGATATGCAAATAATAAAAATCTTGAAATTATCCCTAATCAAGAAATCGTAGAATAATTAACTTACCAGAGCACTCTCCATAGCCCGTCTAATCATGGATGGTCCACATAAGTATTACTCGCAATGTTGCAACCCTTTCTCCAAACTGCTTAGTCACATCATAAACTTGGATATCATCCCATAACATGCATATCTTGTCAACTAATGGAGCTATGTAGACGTCCATGTTCTTAACCATGTACTTTCTTGGAACTATCAAGGAAAGTAAAGGTGCCCCTTCTTTATCGCTAACCTACATCAGCGGTGCAGACTCTAAATTCGCATTGTGCTGGCGCTGCTCCCCCAGCCACTCAGAATCATTTTTGATGCATTTATAATCAATTTGAGTACATTGATTATGAGAAACAATAATTTACAAGATAAAAATACCTTTAATCATGTGTAAAAATACATTATTTATCATCTAATGCATCATAATTGCTCTTGAAGGGCTGGGGAAGCTGTGCCAAAACAGTGCGAATTTGGGCTCTACAGCAGCGGTGCAGGCTTGAAATTTGCACTATTCTGGCACTACTTCCCCAGACTCCTAGGGTCATTTTTGATGCATTCACAAAAACATTGATGGTACAAACTAGAAAAAACAATGATATACTTTATGAAAATAAGTTTACAAAAATTGTATTGTATTCATAATAAGAAATGATACGTCATCTTTACAAAAGCTTTCTTACAATATTGAGCTTCCTTCTCTTGTTATTGGGCAGAGTGAGCTCAAGGAGTGATTGGGCTATTTATTGAGAATCCTCTATGCCTATGCTTTTGGCTATACTTATATGAGCAAGAAGCTTACCCCTAAATCCAGAACCAAAAACATCGAAGGCAAGGGATTTTTAAATCAAAACTATACATTTAGTGCTCTGTGCCATAGAGGGCTACACAGAGCACCTTAGAGAGGGCTTTCAAAAAGAAGAGAGTAAAAAGAAGAGAGTGAAGGCAGATTGAGGGGTGTAGTCCCTGTGGATAATGGCGATGCCATCCACAGGAAGTCGACCAAGATAGTGCGCCAATGCAGCATCATGTCCATGGACCTTGGCCTGGTCTCTCTGCTGCTGCCATCGCCTCTCCCAGCAAATGCGTCAATTTCAACCACCCTCTGCAATCAAAAGAAAAATCAAAATATTTTCTTATACATAATTACAAATGTTTCTAGGTTGTAAAAGGTTGATTATTACCTCTTGCTCCATTAGGAAGTGAATGGGGTCTTCTTGGGCCCTTTAATTTGCCCAAGCCTAATCAAGGTGATTAAAGAATAGCCAAATGGGGGGTTGCCATGTGGAGTGAAATGTTGGGTTTGTAAGAGAGGTGTAAGAGTGGTCAAAGGGTGGACTTTTTTTCCCAAAAAGGGGGGAGGCAATTTTACAATTTTCGGATCTCCATAACTTCTACATACAAGCTCCGATTTGAGCGGACATTATAGATCCGTGATCTACGCATCAAGAGCTTTCCATAGATATGTTACATGATATGGTTTTATCCGCTAGATTTTAAATTCCATTTTCTCTCCAAAATTCAAATTCGAATAAAGTAGCCATTTTGAAGCTTCTAATTAGAAAACGTTTCTTCTTAAGAGAAAAGGTTTGACTCCTTAAACTGCAAAATAAAAGGGCCCAAGAAGACTCCATTGAGGTCCTAATGAATGTCTTCTTTTGCCAAAGTGCTGGTGGGGGTGGAGAGGTAAATCGAGGACTTAGCCTCATCCTTTTTGGGTGCTTTGGTCTCCTCCATTACTCTAGCAGCAGCAAGGGTATCCTTTTCAGCCTCTAGCTTGTCTTGTAAGGTTGTGAATTCCTCCTCTGGAACTAGGGATTGCTCCGCGGTCTCAACCACAGTTTCCTTGACCAAAGCAACTGTCTCTGTGAGACGATAAGGGTAATATAGCACTATCTACTAGGTGAGGACGGAGGTTGGACGTATCAAGGTCCACCTCACATCGCATTCATATAATGCCCAAGCATTCATCCATTCTCAAGCAAGCTGTCTTTTCAAGGTCATGAAGAAATAAGTATTCTTCACCTTCCACCACAATGGTGCTCAAGAGATTGATCTCAAGCTCTGGCAACACCTTGCTCTCCTCGTGTGGGGAAGATGGCCCCGCATCTTCTACTACAGTGGGCTGTTTAGCTATATATTGTGCACCCTCTAGAAAGTGCTCTGATGCAAGCTGCTCTTCTACACCAGCACTCGTTCCTACTGCCTTCACTTCCTTGTCATCCCTCAAATACCCTGCCAACTACAATGCATGCATCGCTACCTCCTCATCCAAATCCTCATCGGCGGTTGACGAGGAACGCAAAAGTGGCGAGCCACGAGAGGAGCCTAGTTCCTAAATTGCCCTTCCCCAACCTCTTCACCTCCTGCTTATTGAAGGTACAGTAAGCTCTTGCGGGGATGCAGATGTCGATAAAGCGTTCAAGGCACTGGATGTAGGGGCGGGCATATTGTTGAATGTACTTAAGCAGCTCAACAGGCACCCATCGATCATTGGGACAATGGGGAAAGAAGATGAAGTGGGGAGCCAAGTATTGCTCCATGTATGCAATCTGTGTCTCATAATGTTGGGACGCAAGGGCGAGTGACTTTTCAAAGTTGACTTCACGAGGGAACATGACAAAGAGCTCGCTCTTGCCCGCTTACGGGGTGGTGGAGAGGAACTCACAGAAGTTGTCAAAGTGGGTAGCCATGTGAATGCAAAGACATAGTGTGAGCTCGTGCTTGGTTTCTATCGTGTGAAAATGAGAAAGAAGGCACCTTTGGCTATATATAGTTAAAATTTAAAGTTTGGCCTTTTCACACTAGACCGCTAGAGACAAGAAAATTATAGTTTGTAAAAATATTAAGATTTCAATTAAATAAAGATTGGTTAAAAAAGAGCCTGCTATAAAATTACAAGCATGTCATCTAATCTAAAATTGTTATAATGTCTTCATTTTTTGCCCCTCTTGTGACATTTACTTCATGTTGATCTCCATCTCCTTATTGACTTGAAAGCTTGTCATTGCCTTCACCTCGATCCTAAAACTCTTGCCCCTCATGTGCATCAAAACAGAGGCTATTTTCCCATATACTCAGTTCATCTTCAAGCTCTTCCACATGTCTACTATGTGTTGGTAGGGCTATGGACCTTGCTGAAAATTCAAGGTCCCCCATTTGCCATGATTCTGAGACCATGGTTGTCCCCTCCTTATGCTTCCCAATCTGTAAAAATATAGAAAGTGGCACAATAACCAGAAAGTGTAAGGGTTAACTCTAGACATGCAGTGGACCTTGCTGAAAATTCAAGGTCCCCCATTTGCCATGATTCTGAGACCATGGTTGTCCCCTCCTTATGCTTCCCAATCTGTAAAAATATAGAAAGTGGCACAATAACCAGAAAGTGTAAGGGTTAACTCTAGACATGCAGTGGAATCAGATATACCTTTCTTCTCATCAACTTGAAACTTGACTCTTCCACATTGTGAAAGTCCATGATGCTAAAGTATCGATGCACGTCTGTTAGGCTCCAATGCTTGCTTGCTGCCACTCGCTCAATCCATCCATTTTGCATCATCACAGCTACCTCAATAGGCATAATTTCTTCTTTTGAGGCTTGAAGTGGGATCCATGTCCCGTGCTTTTGCATCCATCTTTGGTAGTGCGACATTGCACTTGTACACATCACCTTGATGTGACCCCTCAGTAACCTCCCAACCCTCTCCTAGTAATCCTTGAATGAGGTCAGACCGTACCTCCTTACAAATATACATTATTTTTGTTTGGTGCATTGGCATGGAATTGAACATGTGCACAAAAACATGTAAAGGACAAAACCAATTTAGCCCTACTGACCTAGATGCCTTTGAAAACTTGAGTGATGTCTTGATATCACTTACCATCTTAAACTTTAAGTATAAGATGGTCTAAGCATCAGGTTTGGGCCATTCGGGATTGTTAAGAGGGGGGTTGGGGATCTCTTCTAGCTTGCCACATAAACCTGGTTTTTTATCTACAAAATATGAGTGAGAAAAGAAAAAGATATTGTTCTGTACAAGATCACTTGGGCTTTGAGATACAAACATTGCCTCTCCAATAGATGCATGCATAGCATAGAAAACTCCAGTGAGGCTTTGGAGTGGTTGTTCCTCAACATAATTAGAGGGAAAAATATCTGCAGAGAGACATAAGAAAATGGAGAATCATAAGAAAATTTGAAACAAAAAATCCAATATTAGCATGTTGTTAAAGCTGTGTTTATGTTACACTGACAATTTGAAGGAAACCTTGGTCGTTGGCCTTGAATGTACAGGTCTCCAAGGGTATACACATGTTGCACTATGGCAACTAGTCCTTCCTTCTTAGTATGCTTGAAGCCTTGTAGCCGCCCCTTCCAAAAGGATGTAGCATATTCCCCAGTTGACGCACTCGATGTGGTCCCTTAGAGCTTGGCTGCATGTAGACCCAAGTCCCAACCCTGAATCTTGTTGGAGCCCACACTCCATTCTCATCTCTTGTGTTATGCAACACAAGCTCTTCCACCTTCTCCCCTAGGTCTTCTCACATTATTGGAAGATGCCATGGTGGTAAGAAAAGAGAAGAAGGGAAAAGAAAAGCTTGTTTTACAACAGAAGAGTGGAGAGGAGAGAAAGTTCAGGGTTTTCAATGCAGCAATGGAAAGCTTAAAAGAGGGTTAGAGTTTGAGAATAGGCTTCCTGAACCTAGAGTAGACTAAAGAGGGATAGAGTTTCTGCAACAATGGAGAGGGAGGGAGCTTGAGAGAGAGAGAGAGAGAGGGATATTGAGAGGGAGGGAGCTTGAGAAGGAGGGAGAGCTTGAGAGGGATGGAGTTTCTGCAGCAATGGAGAGCTTAGAAAAGGAAGAAAGAGGGAGAGGGAGCTTGACAAGGAGGGAGAGCTTGAGAGGTATGGAGTTTTTGCAGCAATGGAGAGCTTAGAAGAGGATGAAAGAGGTTCAAAATGAGCTTTCCAAACCTAGAGTATGTTGGGGGGAAGTTTGTAAACACACTTTTGGAAAAAAATAAAAATTTTTAAATTTTAGGGTTTTTCATTTGTGCGATTCTAGGTGGGGGGACCTCTAAGTTTGGGCCCAAGAGGTAGGGGGACAAGAGTAGTAATTAGGCCCCATTAGCAAACCAAAGCCTAGGCTCCATTCCTAATTAAAAGTTAATCAAAGAGGCCCTCTTTGGGTCCAAAAAATTCCCAATGACATTTTGTACCCATCAAATAGTTTTTACCTCACTTGCCATTTTTGAGTTTTTGTGTTATGAATATTCTTTGGAGGACTGCACTTGGATGTACCATTATACCAAAAACATTTAAAACCTGCATCTATCAAAATAGTTGTCGGTATACGCGTCAAAATACGTGTCGATATTGGTGTCAAAAATTGTGTCGATAAAAGCATCGAAACAACTGTCGTAAGTTATTTCGATTGCATTAGGGATGTGTATTTGGATGCTTATTTATTCGCACTTTTTGATAAATATTTTTGATGGTTTCATATTGACGCTTATATCTCCATGCATATCAAAATACTTTCAGAGTTTTTTGCACGTTCATTTTTTGTCAAAAAAATGTCACAATTACACCCGCCTATAATAGTGTCTAATCCTCAACTAAATTCATGGCTCCAAATATATCTATTTCTAGAAAGACCTCTCCATTTACATCTTCGTCTCATCAATGGTGGGTGGAGCCTCATTTGTTGTAGGAGTAGAAGGTGGTTCATACGTATCGTCCTCTTCTATTTTTGGCATTAGAGGTGGTTGTGTTGAGATGAGTGTCGAAATCACCATCGAAATTACGATGGTACTTTTGGCACGTCTTTCGGCGGTCAGAATTTTGATGAAATGATACCGATGTGAATTTGAAAGCTACGAGGAATGTATTTTAGCCATTTCTTTGCTTTCTTTTACGGTTCAATATAGAGTAGTTTAGCTTAATTTTTGTATGATAATTGTGTTTTTGTTGAATTAGATTGTTAGAAGTCATTGTAGGAGGCCTAATCACAGAAAAAATAACAAAAAGAGAACCACAAAACCACTTAATGGTTGTTAGTTTCTCTTAATGGGTTGGTTTCTTTCCATTGAGGGAGTGATTAGGAAAGCTTAACTATTGAAAAACTTAAAAAGCCATATAATTTATTGTTAATACTTTCAATGTTTGTACAATTTGGTGCATACACTCTTGCTTCATCCTTAAAAACCCCAAAACCTTGCACAAAAACTCAAGTTTTCTTACAAATCCTAGAAAATAAAAAACCTATCGTTCTATCCTTTTCAACTCTGTACTATTGTGCACATATACCATTATTACTATATGAAAAATATTAGAAATGGTATGTGATCCACAATGGATTTTATTTTATCCAATGTCAAATATATCTTAACAACAAATGGTAAATCTTGCAGTGTGTGACACGTGGCAAATCTTATAGTCTAATCATTGGGGTGACATATGTCAACCTTATTTGTACAATGTGACTGATTCAATCCTAACCTAAGTTGCAGATGAACTCCACTGTTCAGAAGCTAACATTTGCCCCCATATGCTCAATCTTAGTTCTACTGAACCATCTAGGAAGGGGAGTTGCACAATGCTCTAAACTTAGGAGGAGTTTGACAAGAAGGCCTGAAGGGGCCACCCAAACACATGATGGTGGTGGTGGCAGGGAAATATCATGGAACCACCTAGACACATGATGGTGGTGGTGGGAGGAAAATATCATGGAACCACTGGTCCTATTCAAGTGTTTGAACGGAAGTGTGAAGCCTTTTTGGAAATCTTGAGTGCCATAACAAAATACACATCTTAAATTTATGCCTAATGGGCATGGTCAGTAGATGGGTCACCACTTATAAGGCCAAAGATTAGGGTAAGTTCAAAACCCTAAAGGGATCCTTTATCTAGAGATTCTCAAGGTAAGGTCCTAAGGGGAGTGTAATGAGAGAACTCTATACAATAGAGTGAAAACTTAAATTTTTTTTAAAAAGGGATTGCATCGTGTACATGAAAACCCTGAACTCATGATGTGAGAATTGGAGTTATAAGGTAAATTTTAGCTTACTACTATTATTTTTAAACTAGCTAATTATGGTGGGTGAAAGCATGGTCCCACCCATAGCACAATGGATTGAAAGATATAAATTAGGAGGTTTCCATCAATGATGCCACTCAACCTTACTCTAATTGATATCCTTAACCTCCTTAATAATGGGGAAGGTGAAGAAGTTTTTCATTAGCCTCACATTTTGACTTATACTTTCATGACTTTCCAACGGTTTCGACTATAATAATAGCTACAAAAGAGTTTGATTAGCTCATTTTCATGCACCTAACTGTAAATCTTCTTATAAGAGCACTTGAATGTTGATCTTGTAAGAGCATTTCATTATAACTCTTCTTGTAGGAACACTTTAATGTAGTTAAAAGATAAAAAAAGTGCATGGTCCTCCAAAAGTTTGAGTGTGTCTACGTTCCTTTAGACTTCCATCTCTTCTCCACCATTGTTAATAAGCCTTAGATTCTCATTAATCTCAAAATAAGACATTATAACCCTGGTTGTGATTGCCAAAAATAAAAGTAAACTCACAAAAATATAAGAAAAATGCAATCACTTGTAGAGGTCTCCAAACCCACGTAGGTATTCATGCATGTCACTAACTTTCTCATTTTTATTAACCAGCCTTTTCCATCCTTTTGAAGGAATAATGACCATTGAACATTCACTTCAAACTTGAAGCAACTACATAACAACTTCTCTATTCTCTTCAAAAAAATGTCATCATCTCAATCATGATGATTCAACCGATAATAAGAAGGAAGAAAATTTAACCCATTTATGAGTTACCACTACCAATACTAACAAGCAAATATGGAGCAACATTAACCCCATTTTGGGTTAACTAAACACTCTCCACCATACGTGAAAAGTGAAGAATAAGTCTCATGAAAAGACACTATGAGAATTGTAGCAACTATGAGAAAGTTGGCCACACCCAAAACTCAAATAGTTAAGAGTTTTCGGCACCTAAGTGTGAATAAGACTACTTGTATATGAAGCTAGTTTTTGGGTGCCACGCAAGTGTGAATAATGTTAATTGAATATAATGCATTATCTCATAATAAATGTAAACAATCTCACTTTGTGCTAAACGAGTTCTCTAGTCTTCCACTTGCTTTTTACTCTTTGTTATGTGTGAGAGAGAAAGAGAGTTGAGAGTAGAGCTTAGATCGATTCTTAGCTCATGTTCCGGTCTATGATTATTGTGTGAGAAAGAGTAGATAGTGAGAGGTGTGTGAGTCATTAGGTTTATGATTACTCGGGAAACTTGAGAAAAAAAACCTTGAATTTTTATATATTTTACATGTTTTGATCCCTAAGTCCACGCTATGAAAGTGCAAGTTTTTTGCCTTTTAAAAAAAATTATTAGTCATAAAAACGATGTTAAACTGATTCAATGATGTTAAATTGAGTCCCATTGAGACAGAAAAATTAAAAGTCCATGTTTGAAAGACTCAAACTAGAAACTTTGGATAGGAAAAACACTCATCTAAACCTCTTAATTTGCAAATGATCGGTTGCGCAGAATGCAGGTTAGTAATCACAATCATTGAGGGGACTAGGAGAGTCCTCATCCAGTGAATCTATTGATAGACCATGGAGTGGTAGGCTGCATCATAATATCGGTCCTAAAAATGTAGTTGTTACATCACATAAAGGCAAAGAGAAAGTGGTTGAGCCCTTGGTATGCCTGACAGCTCTGCCCAGCGCATTCTCTTGTTGATGGAGATTCTAGTGGCTCGGAGATGAGCCTTGATGAGGAGCTTGGGATTCTAGCAATGAGGACACGTGTATGAAGAAGGCTATGGAAGCCATGAATGCAAAGTTACGAAGATCTGGAAGAGTCAAAAATCATGTGCAGAGGTTGACTTATGATGGTTGTGGCACATCACTATGCATATATGGCAAAAGTTATGCAGGTTGTTGTAGAACCCACATGTTTTGATGAGGCTATTGGAAATGTATGTTGGGAGAAAGCTATGGATGAGGAGATGGATGCATTGTATGGAAATGAGACTTGGGAATTGGAGCCATTTTTTGAAGGTAAAAAAGCTATTGGCTGTAAGTGGGTGTATAAGGTGACACATAACAGTGACGGTAGCATAAGGAGGTACAAGGCTAGATTGGTAGCCAAAGGATATGCGCAGACACATGGGATTGATTATGAGGAGACATTTGCCCTAGTTGCAAAGATGGCAACTGTGAGAGTTGTGATTGCAGTGGGGGGGCTGCAGCTAAAGGTTGGTTTTTACATCAGATGGATGTCAAAAATGTGTTCTTGCATGGTGACTTGCAAGAAGAGGTGTATATGGATCAACCACTAGGTTTTGAGGATACAGATCACCCATAGTATGTGTGTAAGCTTCATAAGGCCTTGTATGTGCTGAAGTAAGCTCCATGAGCATGGCATGAAAAGATTGCTGAGTATCTTGTCACTATTAGTTTTCATATGGCAGATGCAGATCACTCTTTATATGTGCGCAAGAGTGATAAGGGCATTGTGATTATCACCATTTATGTAGATGATCTTATTGTTGGGGGTGACAACTTGGAAGAGATTGAGCATGTGAAAAGTCTTCTCAAAAGGAAGTTTGAGATGAAGGATTTAGGAGAATTGCACTACTTTTTGGGAATTGAGGTCATTCGCACACTTGAGGGTATTTGGCTATCACAGAGACAGTATGCATTGTGGACATGTTGTCCAAGTATAGGATGGATGATTGTAAGCCAATCTTAGTGCCATTAGATCAAAATGGCAAGCTTAGTGCAGATGTAGGTTATGTGTTCGAGGATCCAACTATGTACATGAAGATTGTAGCCCAGTTTGATCTATGTCACGATCAGTAGGCCAGATTTGAGCTACACTATTGGCTTAGAGAGCTAGTTTATGATGTAGGTTCCACACAAACCACATCTTGATAGTGTGCGATGCACACTTTGGTATTTGAGGGCCACTGTTGATTATGCATTGTTTTATGCAGCAGGTGTACCATTGGAGTTATATGGATACACAGATGTAGATCGGGCAGGTGGCATCTTAGGTAGCCTTGTCGATTATAAAGGTAGAGTAAAGAGGAGCTGCGGTGGCAGCATGTGAGGTAGCTTGGTTACGCAAGCTACTGTGCTGATTTGGGGTTGCATGTGGAGAGAAAGATTGTCATATATTGTAGCAATCTTAGTAGTATTTTATACAGTTGGCCAGGAACCTAGTTTTTTATGCACGGATGAAACACATTGAGATGCATTACCACTTCATCAGGGAGAGAGTCTTGGCAGCAAGTGACATCGACTTGGCCTACGTTAGCACACATGATCAAGTTGCTAACATCTTCATGAATGCCTTGGGAGCTGAGAAGCTCTGCAAATTTTGAGATATGCTTGGAGTTCATGAACTAGAGTTAATCTTGAGGGGGAGTGTTGAGATGTCAAGCTCAACATGAGCTGACACTCACGAGGCGCCTGCATGACCATTTGACATTTATATCATTGGCAGGTTTGGTAGCTGACACCGACATATCTTCACTAGAGATTCTACAGCTAGACTACACCAACTAGTCCACTTCTACCTACCCCTCTTAGCATGTTCACATTATGGACCGCTTGTATATACTTTATTATGTGTGTTAGTCACTTTATCTTCTTTGTAGAACTCTTTTATGGTGTGAAGAAGAAGAAGAATTTTCAGCCTCTCACCTTGTGTGCCTTCTTCTAGGGTTTGTGTGAGTGTGTGTGTGCTTGCAAGAGCTCAAGCTCTCTTCTCCCTTGCATCTTTTCAGGGACTAGCCTAAGCTATGCATAAAAGTAAACCTCAAAAATCATCTCTAAGGGGGAGAAATTAGGAAAAAACCAAGAGAAAATTGGGCACAAATTTTTTTTGGTTTGCATTTTCGAGAATTGAACACTCATTCACTTCATAGAAGTACAGTCGTACATTCTTTAGGCGTGCCCATTTACTTCCAATTAGAGAATCTCTCCAAATCTATTTCATAAAATAGAGTAATGAGTGTTGAAAGAGCATAAATATGGTGTAGTAGTACAAACGTATAGACCCTTCCTAAGTCTGCAAAAAATTTCAAATTTGAAGGGTCTAGAGAATTACTTGTTATTATTTCACTAAGTGTTATTCTCTCATTAATTGCACATTACAAAAGATAAAGTAATGATAGGTAAGGTAGTACAAACGTATCCCCAAGATCTATCGACGACAACGTAGTGGAGTCTGCAAAAAATCACTATTGTCTCTTCTCATAATTTATAGTTAGACCATTCATGACTACTTTGAACCATTGCACATCAAGAATGTCAAATTATCTAAAAATAACTCTAATTATGTTTTATATAGTTTCACAATAATCAAGATTGGAGATAATAACATTTGAGTCGCTAGTACTAGCTCGACTCTCTTGTTCAAAGGTAGTCATTACTCTATTCGTCCACATGAAAATGACATCCATATGCGACTATAATTCTTCATATTTTTTATACTACATTAATTATATAAAAAATTAACTTTCAAAGAGAGTTATTTTAATTATACATCGAGAAAATTAATTATTGAACGGATGTGCTAGTTTGATATATGTATGTGACAATCACATCCTCTTGCAAATTCCATCTCTTGCTCTCACTGATGATTTCACTGTCCTTCTCTCTTTCCTTAGAGTTTGTTCTAGCCATCTATAAGAATTATATCATTATAGAGAGTTGTGCAAGCTCAATAGAATATGGAAGATGCATGTGTCTTCTTTTGAAATTGTTTTTGCACGTTTGATGTCTCCACTTGTTCCTCTTTATATCTATCAAGTCATTTTTTTCATTTTTGGAAAATACAATATACAAAATCTATTGATCTTGTCTCATCCTTATTAACGAGTTAGACCTTTGCCTTGTGGTACCTCTCCAACTATTCATTTATCCTCTTTGTTGTGCCAAAGTTGAGGCATGTCAGGATCAATTTGTCTAAAGGAACTTAGAGATGTACACTAATGATTCTTGTCAACCTTCTACCATGCTCTCTTTTGGCCTTGCCCTTTGTTTGAAAAACCCCCGTCTAGGTCTTCATGAATCTCTCCAAGAAAAACATTCGCCTTTGACTATGAATAGTGCTAACAATTACAACCTCCTCATCTACATGTACGAGCAAGTGCATCTAAATGGTGAGAATACTCGTGGGAAAGTGCTTCTCAATAAAGCACACTACTTCTAAGGAGTTCATTCTTACACCTTTGATTGTGTAAGAGTTTAAGGATATCTATCAAAATAAGGCAATGATCTTGTAAATAACACTCCTAATGTCTTTACTTACATAATCTTTAATTGTATAGAGGAGAGAGAAAATGAGTTATACATACTTGTAAAGACTTATTCCAATTATGAGCCGTTAGGCTACTCAACTTATTATTTTGAGTAAATGTGTTCTTAAGACAATGCAGGTGTCTCGTTGGTGCATGAAATGTGGTTGTCGACTGAGATTTCCATCCCGTAGTGGATGTTGCAATGGAAGATAACTTACATGCCATAATATATCATCTTCTTTAGAGTTGGAGAATGACATTGCATGGCATATCCACTGGCCTACTTAATACCATTTAGCTATATTATGATTTTGTGAAAATCTATCTTTAATGTTTGGAAATTTAGATTTGTTACTAACCTAAACACTCACCCAAGCCTGGGTAATGGTGCATAGCTTACATCATTATTCCCTTTATACTTGTTGATCTATTTAGGAAATTTAGACATGTCATGAATGGGTCATGAATAGGTCATGATGAATAATGATGCTTGCCCATAAGGTTTGTTCTTCTACTAAGAGTGCCATGTAGACATCCATGTTTTTAACTTTGTACTTTCTAAGTAATAATAAATCAAGTAAGAGATGTCCCTTTTTAATGGTCAATCATGGAGGGATATTATAATTTACCAATACCACCACCACAACCAGGTGCTCCATGTTGTAAAACACAAACCAAATGGGTTAATGCCATCCATTGCCAAACCAAGATGTATGTATTGAGGCTTTTCCTTAAATTCAGGTCATATCTCCTCAATATGTCTCCACATAGTACAATCAACAGGAATGCACAAGATGGCATCTGTGGATCAATTTTTAACATGCTAAGTCACTATCTCTATTATGAACTTAAACATGCATTCGAAAAGGCCATACAATTTTACAACGAATGGTTCTACCTTGTAAATCTTGTCGATACCATTTAAGCTCCACATTTTTAGATATGTGGAGAGTTTATTAAATCTGTTGAGAAACAAGGATTGAGCTCTCCTAATGATAATCAAGTTCCTAATGAGATTCTAATCCTACTCTAATGACAACTCAATTAATATGACTAATCTAAGGTGGATGATACCTAAGTGAACTCATGATGATGAGTGTGTGCTATTTAATTTACACTTAAGTTAATTAGAGTTCAAGATAGATTAACTTGGACACATAGAGAAACTTGAGACACAACAAGAGGTTGAGGACATACCGACGCCAAAATACCGACGCAAATGTCGAACGTCGGTATGTCCGTCGTCATGGTGGAGGAGACAAGTATGGCGGGGTTTTTTTAAATTTTCATTTTCCGTCGCGTATACCGACGCCTATACCGACGCTTATTCCGACGCCTATACCGACGCATATTCCGTAGCATATACCGACGAATATTCCGACATATATTCCGTCGCATATACCGGCGCTCGTAAGTTTTTCACAGCCGAGAGCCTATTTTCTGGTTTTTCGCAGAAGAGGCGCAAGTAATCAAGCGAAAGAGGTGCTTTCTCTCCCTCTTCTCTTTCCCTCTCTCTCCTCTTTTTTCCTCTCTCCTCTTTTCTCCTTCATTCTTCTTTTCTCCTCTTCTCCTTCTCCTAACATGTTATTGCAATTGCTTTTAGTTTTTAATTGAAAAATTAGGACGTTTAGGGTTTTGTGTTTTTTTGGCTCTCTATGCATGTTGAGATCTAGAGCTCTCTATGTATGCATAGATCTCCTAATGCATGCATAGAGATTTTAGGGTTTTGTATTAGTTCTTTTTCTTGTGTTTAATTTACTAATTAGTTTGTTTAATATTTTGTTTTGCAGTTCTTTCACCTCACCAATCTTTCACCAATCCTCGAGCTCTCCTTCAGCTTTGCAAAAAAGAGGTAGATCCTCTATTGATTTTTCTTGTTTATGCTATTTTATATGAATTTTTGCATCCTTGTTTTATGGTTTAGGGTTAGTTTTGGGTTCTTGTAAGCTTACAACACATAGGATTAATTTAATATCTATGCATAAAACCTATAATAAGCTTGCAATCTCTATTATCCATGTACGTAAAACAAGATCATGTTTATTACACCATTGGGTGATGGGATTAAGGGTTAGCATAGTGCATAAGGCATATAGCATAGAGCTTATGCATAGAGCTTATGCATAAGTCTTGCATAGAGCGTATGCAAGAGACTTATGCATAGAGCGTATGCATAAGACTTATGCATATGACTTATGCATAGAGTTTATGCATATGGCTTATGCATAGAGCGTACGCATAAGACTTATGCATATGGCTTATGCATAGAGCTTATGCATAAGGCTTATGCATAGAGCGTGTGCATAAGGCTTATGCATAGAGCGTAATTGCATAGAGCGTGTGCATAAGGCTTATGTGAAAGGGATTAAGGGTTAGCATAATAGTGCATAAGGCATATAGCATAGAGCTTATGCATAGAGCTTATGCATAGAGCTTATGCATATGTCTTGCATAGAGCGTATGCATAAGACTTATGCATAGAGCGTATGCATAAGACTTATGCATATGGCTTATGCATAGAGCGTACGCAGGTAGACTTATGCATATGGCTTATGCATAGAGCTTATGCATAAGGCTTATGCATAGAGCGTGTGCATAAGGCTTATGCATAGAGCGTAATTGCATAGAGCGTGTGCATAAGGCTTATGTGAAAGGGATTAAGGGTTAGCATAATAGTGCATAAGGCATATAGCATAGAGCTTATGCATAGAGCTTATGCATAAGTCTTGCATAGAGCGTATGCATAAGACTTATGCATAGAGCGTATGCATAAGGCTTATGCATATGACTTATGCACATGGCTTATGCATAGAGCGTACGCAGGTAGACTTATGCATATGGCTTATATGAAAGGGATTGTTAAAATGCAATTGCAAATGCCTTGATTGTGGTTAACAAATGCTTATGCAAATGCCATGGTGAGGGCATTGTGAATTGTTGGTTTGTGTTGGAGCTTTTGGATGATGGATTGAGGCATGAGTCCATGCTTTATTGCTGAGTTCTAAATTGTAAAAGGGCATGAGTCATGCTCAATACTTGTAAGCCAACAAACTTGTTCTATCATTTGATATTATCCACATCATTTTGTACCTACACTCACCATTGCAACCACTTCAAGTTTCTATAGAATCTAGCAATGTGTGAGGGTACCTTGGCATTGGTTGGAGAGGCCAAGGGGAGAATGGCTTGAACTCTTTGTGCCGTGATTGCTTGGTAAAGCGGTACGAAGGGGGATTAGGTACACCGGTGTGAAGAAATGGCCTCAACCTTCACCTTGGAGGAAAACTCGGTGAAGGGGTGAGAAGAGCTTGGCCGGGAGATCGGCAAGCTTCAACGCGCGTCCTCAACAATCCTCACCATCGACTTTGTGGATGCATTTGGGCAATGGGGCCCCTTTTCTGCCATATTGTGTGGATATTGCAAATGCATATGATCTTTCATGACATTGTGGGATGCAAAGAGTATTGCGTACAAGTTTTAAGAAGTTGCATTTTCAATTGAGATTTGGTTCCAATTACAAAGGAGACTCTGGCGGAATTTACAAAACCGTAATTCAGTCCTAGGGTTTTTGGGACAATTTCAGAGTTTCGGACTCCGACAGGTTGTATGCATTGCTTGAAAAGTGCATTTACAAAGGATGATGATCTTAGTGGTCTCAAGAGTCATGATTGGCACAAGTTTCTACAATTTGTGCTACCCATAGCAATAAAAGATTGCCTCACTGAAGACATTAGAGCTACTATCTATAAGATTGGCACATTGGTGCGCTGGATTTCTTCAAAAGAGATAAAGAGAGACACTTTGGAGACAGCGCGTTTAAACTCCATAGAGGCAGTCTGCATGGTAGAGAAGTTTTTTCCTACAAGTTTATTAACAATCCAGATGCATCTGCTAGTTCATGTTGTAGATGAGGTTGCAGTTGCTGGAACAGTCCATTCAAGATGGATGTTCTTTTTGGAGAGGTTTATGAAGACATTAAAGGGATTTGTTCGCCAAATGGCTCGCCCAGAGGGTAGTATGTCAGAAGGGTGGCTGATACAAGAGTCCCTTGTTTACATCACTGAATATTTAAGTTCCTCAGATCCAGAGATACCTCGACTATGGTCTCAAGAGTCCAACAGGCGAGTCATTGGTGAGGAACCTCAAGGCCAAGGCATTAAGAGAAAGATGGATAACACTTTGAGAGAAAAAATCAACAAATTTTGCATCTTGAACTCTCATGTAATGGAGAAGTGGATTGAGACATATGAAGCTCTCAAGCGACAGCGAGTACAAGATCGTTTAAGTTTCAGAAGGAATCGCACTACAAGAAATCTCCCATATCCAGAAGGTATGCAAGCTCTTCCGGACTTTCCCACAGGTAGATGGCTAGAAGCTACAATTTTAGAAGCCAAACGTGCTGGTTTACCTATAACAGAGGAGGAGGAGGAGCTTACAAAAGGATGCGATTGGCATGTAAGTGTTTAAGTTCTACATGTCTCTCATTTTTTCCTCTACATGTCTTTGTGTTTGATTCTCCATCAACAAACTTTTTGTGCTCATTGTAGTATCACAAATATGGGGCGTTTTGGTCACATGGACGTCATTTTCGAGTAGAACGAATAGACCAAAGAAGAGCAACCTTTGATTGTGGTGTCACAGCACAGTTTGTTCAAGAAAGTCGTGCAAGTGCAAGTGATGATAACACATTTACTGGAATGCTTGATTACTTTGGAACCATTCAAGATATATTGAAGGTTGGCTTCAGAAGTTTTGAGTTGTTTATCTTTGATGTGAAGTGGTTCAAGGTAATCATGAATGGGCCACATGCAACTGTACGTAGAGACAAGAGTGGCCTCATCCAAGTGGACTCCACAAAGGTATGGACCGATCAGCAAGATACTTTTGTGCGCCCAGAGCATTGTGAGCAGGTTGTCTTTAAAGCGGATCCAAAAGATCCACGCTGGCTGTTTGTGGTTCAAGTCGCCCCCCGCAGTAAGCAAATTTTTGAAGAATTTGAGCTACAACAAGGTGATGTGGATGCACAGGGTAATGGAGAGCAGCAAGAACAAGCCGATATCAACAATGAAGAGGAGCAAGCAAATGAAGAGAAGGAACTAGAGCAAGATCCAAATGAAGAGGTGCAAACCAAGGAAGCTGAAAATCAAGTTGAGGAAGAAGACATAGATGATGAAGACATCCTTCATCAAGGGACTTTTAATGATGAGGATGCTGAAATGTGCATAGACATAGATCTCTTTGGGGCTACTGATCTTAATGAGGATGATAGAATAGATAATGATTTATAAAATGATGTATCTTAATGATTATGCAAATAGTTATGACATATTTGTAATGGTTTTATGACATTGAAGGTCCATTCATTGTTTACCATTGTTAATGTTTACCATCATAATCACTATTGTAGGAGCAAGTTGATATAGTTTTACCAATGTTGTTTATCATTGTTAATGTTTATCTTATGGTTCTTTCATTCATTGTTTACCGTGTAATTTTCATTCCGTACAAGTTTGTCATATGGTTTTTTGTCCAACAGGCCATGGGTGACTCACCGCCCTACGACTACAGTCCAGATTTCTCATTTAATCCTACACCGCAGGGCATGAGTCCCCAGCAGTTATATGGTTTTCTTTCGTCCATGACTCCAGAGCAGAGAGCCATGGCTCAGAGTTATTGGGAATCTGGAGCAGGGACATCTGCCTCACCATCTGGATTCCCGACGCCAGTTCCCACACCCGTGGGTACGACAGCAGCTCCCACACCTCGTACCACACAGCCTTCCACTCCTGTTACAGCTCGATCTACCACCTCTTCACATAGACGGCGCTCACGTAGTAGGTCTTCAGGGGGAGGTTGTTGTGGTGGTAGTGCCACAGATGCTGTGACACCACCACCACGTGAGCGTCGTCCTTCGCTCTCATCTGTTGATAGCACACCCATAGGGTCACCTTCCACTCCCTGGGGTGCACATGACCATGACAACAGCAAGATTTACACAATTAGGGATGGGGCACCAATAATGGATAGTGCAGGGAAGGCAATGAAGACACGCATTCGACAATTGTGCACTATACAGTTTCATGACTCTGTCATGACTAAATGGGATCAGCAAGACAAGGGAAAGAAAAATTATATAAACACAAAGATAAAGCAAGAGTTCCAGCCATCTGACCCTATGAATGTCGTCTCTAATGAGTGGATACAGTATACAGCTCGCATTTTGATGGGGCATCGTAGGTCAGAGGCGAGGGACGCATTCAGAGAGGGGAAGGAGAAACCTGTTTGGCTAGATGACAGGGAGTGGGCAGCCATTGCTCAGGAGCTCACCGAGACACCAGACAGGTTTCAACAACAAAGAGAGGCGGCAAGGGCAAGACTGCAAACAGTAGGGGCTTCTCATCTCGGGAGTGGTGGTTACGAAACCATGCGCCATGAATTCGTAAGTGTTTGTAGCAATTTTATTTATTTAAATGTATCTATGTGGGCTAAATGTTGATTTTTTAAAAGTTATAATTGTTAATCGTGTGTGCAGGAGTTGGCCATGAATCGCCCACCAAGCAGGCGAGAGGAGAAGTACGCTCACAAACATGGCCTTGTGGCCTTGTTTGAGATGCTTGAAGAAGAAGGAGAGACCGTCAATTGGGAGGCATTACCATGATGTAAGATGACCTTCAAACTAATGAAATATGATCAAAACATTTTTGAGTATTAATGTTTAATTTAATTTCTTGTTTGTCGATATCAGGAAAATATGCAAACGAGCACGGTTGTTTTTGTGCTCTATTGTAGACAGAATGGTGCTGTCTGTTTGCTGTTGTTGATCCTGCTCATTGCAGGCAGCTAGGCAACAGCCAGGCAGCACTATTCTGCCCAAAAAAAAATTTCTGCTACAGCGTCGATATTTGCCCCGGTATCAGCGTCGGTATATACATTGGTATAGATGCCGGTTTACACTTCGGTATATAATCCGGTATAGCGGCCGGTTTATCCGTCGGTATATGAATCGGTATAGAGGCCGGTTTAAGCGCCGGTATTACCCCCGGTCAGCGTCGGTATAGGCGCCGTTATATGCGCCGGTATTAATACCCGACAGGTATACCGACGCAGCGATACCGGCGCTTATACCGGCGCTTATACCGATGACGAGGCTTTTTAAGACCCCGTTAAATAGCGCCGGTACAAGCCCCGGTATTAGGCTAATATGTAGTAGTGAGATAAGTGCAAGTGATATTTCATTGCTTGGAATGGCCCCCTTTTATATGAGGAGATACACCCTTAGGCTTGTGCATCAATGTGGGATAATTCCCTTTGCTCATATGGCTTCATGCTAGACTTTTCTCTTGCTTGGTTACTCATTCTCACTCCTTACCTCTTCCTTGTGCTCAATGGCACCACATTCAAGATACAATAGCTCTATCACCCCCCTCCCCCCCTCCCTCATTTCTAACTTGGCTAGGTAACTCAAAGGCTCTTGTGGCTTGGTTACTCTTTAGCTCAGAGGTTATTTTAAAGATAGTTAGGTGAGTTTTCACTCCTCAAGGGTGTTACTTTGGCTACTCTCTAGTGGTTGAATGTTCTCAAAGCATATCTATTTGCCTACTCATTAGGTGACTTTTGCAACACGTGATTTAGGTTAGGGTAGTGGTTGGTAGCTCCTTTGTTACTCAATGCTCATGCTTTCTTGAGATCTCCTTGATTTTACTTGATGAAGATCCCTTCTTTCTTCCTTCATGCTTCATGTTGATGTCGTATCCTCCTTTTTCTTCTTGATGATGTCATTATCCTTGTTGCTTGGAGTGTTCGTCACTTGCGTTGTTGGCCACCTCCTTCTCCTTATATAATAGTGACCTACTCTTACTCTAAAATGGTTCTTTTCTTCTTAAGTGCTCAGATCCGTGCTCTCCATAGTATTAAAAGACTAAGGTCATGTAAAAGGGTAGGAGAAGGGTGTGTGTGTGAATGGACTTATGGTCCACTAGCTCACCTATTTAAAGGCAAAGCTAGAAGGCATTATGTAGAGTGTAAAGGCCAAGTTGTATGCATAAGCAACTTAATAAACAAGATTTGTTCTTGTATTTTTGGGTCTCTCTCCTCCACTCATCTTGATCTAGCATAAGCACCACATAACATCATATGCAAAAACTATAATCTAATCATCCTATAATAGCAAATCCCCTTTTCTTTAGGAACCAAAATTGTATACAGGCCCTGTTGTCAGAGGTTTAGACAGGTACACTGAATGTGAGTAAATTACCTATAACATTTACATTATTACTCATATGATGTTCCCACTTTGCATATCATAAATACAAATAACATAGAGCTTAACTTGATTTATCGAGTAATTTTGATGTATTCTACTATTTTCTATATTATTTAAAAGGCATTAGAATTGTTAAAAAACATACTATTTTGTCCTCCCACCACATCTACCATTTAAAATGCTCAAATTGTATGGATCTAGTGATGATTAGATTGGGGAAGATTAGTAGAATGTGGGTATAAGGTAAAATTACAAATCTAATGGTTGGATTTTTGTAGATTTACTTTGGAAAATCTGTTATGACTGTTAGAGGCCCATTAAATCAATTGTAATTTAATTCTAGAAAATCAAATATTGAATCTTTCAAACTAAAAATTCTAGGGATCAATATGCTTGTTGCCATGAATTTATTAAAAAAACTTTGGATTAATTTGAGTATGGAAAGATCCATTTTCAATCCTCCCAAGTGAAAATTCCCATATTGTGTCCACTCTCCCCTTTTCAAGTCTAAAACCAATCCTAGTTAGGTTTGGAAATCTAGGCTTGGTAAACTTCAAAGCCTAGATATCATTCCATGAGTGAGGCTTGGGTAGGAACAAATCTTATATATGCATGTCACTTTATGTCCACATCAGCTTCGAGAGGATCCACATAAGCAGCTTGCCACCTCACCTTGCCACCTCCACTTATATATGCATGCCACTTTATGTCCACATCAGCTTCGAGAGGATCCACATAAGCAGCTTGCCACCTCACCTTGCCACCTCCATCCTCCATGTCAACATGGTCAACCTAGTTAACTCCCCACCTCACCATCCTAGTCACATCATTAATGCCACATCTTCTCCACCTTTGCATGCCACCTCACACTTGGTGACATGGCTGCCACATTATCCATAATAGTGCCACATGTCAAGAAAATGCCACGTGTCATGCACGCATGTG
The DNA here is from genome assembly GCF_041138505.1 of Cibotium barometz. Taxonomy (NCBI): domain Eukaryota; kingdom Viridiplantae; phylum Streptophyta; class Polypodiopsida; order Cyatheales; family Cibotiaceae; genus Cibotium; species Cibotium barometz. The sequence goes on from NC_141051.1 coordinate 61,589,980, forward strand.
ACACGTGGTACCTCCTTCCCACTTTTCCATTTTTTTCAAAAATATATTTTTAAAAAAGTTGATTTAGTAATTTAGAGAAATAAAATATAGAATTCTAAATACTAAAATATATATAACTTATTAATATAAAAGAATTTAAAATCACTAATTTTAAAAGATTATATTTTAGAATTATATCAATAATATTATTTTTAAAGTTCATGTTATTCAATTTAAAAAAATAAAATTTTAAATTTAATATTTCTTAAAAATATTTTGTGTAGGATAAACCTTTGTATAAAATTTAAAAAAAATACATTATAAAAGAAAATACAATTATATAATTATAAAATAAAAGTTATATTTAAAGATATATTTATATATCTAGTAATGATAAATATTTAGATTTGTTAATAAATATTCTTAATAATATTAATTTTTAAGTGGATAATAGTTTATTTTTAATTATCTTTATGTTTATCTTAATTATCCAATCAATCTTAGATAGGAAATCCAATGAGATTTGAAGTGAATAACCTATTTTTCCTATATAATCACACATCTCTAGTACTATCCCACACTTATCTAGTACTATCCCATCATTGAGCCTTCATAATTTTTACTCTCTTAGCTTCCTTGAGAATGGATTCTCAAAGTCATAGGAGTCAAAAACGTGATAGGACTAGACTTTCCCCCATCCACCAAGTTCAAGAGGAGGCGAGGAAAAGGGTAGCTCGTGATGAGAGAGAAAGAGAGAGGGGAGAGCATGTCAACGAGCAACACCTTCCGTTGGGTGATGAGAGAGAAAGAGAGAGCAGAGAGCATGTCAACGAGCAACACCTTTCGTTGGGTGATGATCCAAGCCTTACTCCCCCTCTTCTACTTCCTCTCCCTCCACCCTCTTCCCTCCCACTACCCCTTAGTTTAGATAATCCACATGAACCTACCCTTCCCGAGCCCCCTTCTCTTCCACAAGAACCCAACTCCCTCCTTTGGGCGCCCATAGTGTGGATAGGAAAGAACTATCAAAGTCAGGGGTGCATCGTTGTGCCCATGCAATCTTCCATTCCTATTTCAAAGACCTCACGCCTTCATCTCACCACAGGCATGCATGCTTGATGCTTTGATCGATCTACCCAACATGGCCAACTGCAGGGCATTTTCCAACATTGGAGGTCGAAGAGAGAGGAGAGCTGGCATGGCGGTGCTACAAAGTGTTCGTCGTTCCTATACAGTTAACAAGAAGAGAAACTTTGCGGACGCTTTGGTTGCTGAATGGGCTATTGTGGCAGCCACATAAGTAGCTCCCAAATGAAGGGTAAGGTGAGTGCCACATCTCGCATCCTTTCCATAGCACCACACGCACTTAGAGTTGGGTCTATTAGACGACAGAGTTTAGATGCCAATGAGGTTGGTGCTTTGTGGGCAAGTAATGGTCGTGTAGCTAGGCATGATCGCCTACTAGATGAAATCACTAGAGCCTTGATAGAAAGTTTTTGGGAGGAGAATTGTTGTGCCTCGCCAGTTTTCAAGAAAGCTTTGCGTAAGAGAGTAACAAGATGAGTGTTCATTGAGCACAGTGCTTGCTTTCTTGAAATGACCCAAACAGAGTTGTATTCTCAGTTTGTGGCATCGTATCCAGAGCTTAAAATTGAGCAAAGGTCATTTGAGGGGTGTAAGCCTTCATTTGTGAGGTACTCACGTGTCAGCGTGACACATGTTGTTGCTACCATGTTGAGTTCAAACTTTTTTATGATGTGTTTCGTTCCCTTAGTGGGCATAGAGAGTTGCCTTGTAGTCCTCGTGATTTCATCCACTCTCTTTTGTGTGCATGCACAGAGGATGCCCAATTCCATAGGATGCCTTGTGTGGAGAGAAATTGCACATCATGTGGTTCACTTGTACATCTACAGATGGTAGATCTTGATGCAAGTGACCAAGAGATAGTGCCATGGCAACGTTATGAGTATGTGACACACCAGCTCCAGAGAGTGGTGGACAGTCCAGGAAGTTGCAGCTTGTGGACAAACATACACCATGTTGTCATAGCCACATTTAGGGAGCAGATCTACCTTTGTATACGGCATAGTCATTGTGCCAAGTGGCAAGATCGTCAGTTCTGAGCATGCATGGCAGAGTTTCCTATTGGTGTGGTCATCTCTCTGATCGATTTTGCAGAGAACTACATCTTTTCAGGAGATACAATATAAGTATTACTTCTCGGAGAAGCAAATAATGGTTATATTTCATAATATTTGTTTCTTGTTTGAGCTATATTACTTATTTGATTTTTTGTGTCCTAATCATCTCTATTGCTTACCTCAGCATCTACATGCAGAGACCCATGTAGATGGGATAGCAAGTACCAAGAGACCCGTGTCATTATTTGAGAGTATCATTTCTATATTAGTGATGATCGTTCACATGATGCACATTTTGTGCAACACTGTTTTCGTCTCCATGATGATTTTTTACGAGATTGTGGGATCATACGTTGCCAACAATGAGATTAGGGGTATCTAAGGGCTCTTTGAGGCTCTCTTGGCCAAGCTCCTTTTGCACCTCCTTCTCCACCATCTTTGGTACTCCCACTTGATGACTTTCAAACTCCATGCCAATCCAAATGTCATCATCATCACTTGACTCCCCTTCAAACTCATCCGCATATGCATCTCTCAACTTCTCACATGCTTTTTGTAACTTCCCAATGCTTTTCCTACTGGAACATGACTTTCGCCTGTCTCCTTTGTGATCAGCTAACCATCATATGCACTCCCAAGACATCCTCAAAGTCATCTAACCTTCCCAATGCATTCTTCATTTCCTCCCAAGCTGATGTTGTATGCACTTTATGGATAATTTTATTAAACTTTGTGCATAGGTCAACCATACACCATTTCCTACATGCATCTTTATTTGAGCACTCATCAATTGCACACGGACAATCCTCTACCTCATGCTTGCGACTCATGCAAACCTCACATTTTTTCTTCTTCTTCTTACCCCCATGACACTCACATAATTAAAATACAACAATCATATTCAGCCCTCAAGAAAGATGCACCACACCAATTCGAGACCCATTAAATTTGCTAAACGGAGAGCCACATATGCTGTACCGGGATCCGCAAAGTTCATTTAATTGGTTGCTTAAATTGATTGAAATATTTTAAGTTGGTGATACTTTAATCATGCTTGAAAGATTTTCCATAAAAAGTTACCCCCTTCAACGTTGTGCATGTTGACACAATCTGGACTTCTTGTTTGCTGCTATGGTGACTTCTGCCCTGTGAATTTCTCCAAATCAGGTTGTTGCTGACAATTTCTCTACTATTGGCCAATCAATTTCTCCACAAATCAGACTGTCTGTAAATCAAATTTTGTCTACAACTCAGATTCCATTTATAACTCAGATTTGTCTACAAATAAAAAAAACTGTCAAACTGTGTTGTCAAACTGCACTGTCAAACTCTGCCATACTGCCAAAATCCGCCATGATCCCATCCTCCTTGCTATGAACCTTGCCGCCTTACTACTGATCTTACAAAAGGTGCAAGTGCTAATGTTATGCTAGCTTCACCATGAGAGAAGAGCATTTCTCCAAATGAGGTTTTGATATACTGCTTTAATTTCACAAGGGATTCATCGAATTCCTCAGATGCTTTCTCAATCACATAATTCATGCAATCTATTTTGAATGACTTTTGTGTAGAGCGTATGTCTTCCTCCTTGAAAGGGGAAGTAGTACTCCTCTGGGTTTTGTATTTTGGTTGCTTTTTTAGGTTTGGCATTATTAGGTTCAATCACAATCGGTGATCCTGTAAGACAATTAACCATGCTAAGCATGCTCTCCTAAGCTTGCTTTTTGCACTTTGCATATATCATATGATTATGATTTTCAATCTAGGGTGATTGGGCGGGTTCTAGTTTCTTGATTGGTCTATTATGGTCGATTAGGGTGGTTGGGCGGGTTCTAGTTTCTTGATTGGTCTATTATGGTCGATTAAGTGCACATAGTGACAAATCACAACTTGCTTCATCCTCACTTGTAAGATTCCTCCTGGGCCTGAATAATGAAAAAGCTTTTACCTCAATCCCCTATAATCATTCCCTATTTCAAAATGCAAGAAAATATTATTTTTTCTTGTTTTTGCCTAGAGAGAAGAAAAATTCTAGAGAGAGATAATTTAATATTGAGATACTTTTAGATATAAAAATTCTCCTACTATCTAAAATATATTTTCCTTAAATAGAAGTTCAAAATAAATTCTCCAATGTGTATTAGGAATCAATTAAAAATAATATAAGGGACCTTAGCCTAAGGGTCTAGATTTTCAAAAAATTTTGGATTATGGTCCAATTAAGGTTCCCATGGGCCAATAGGATTAATCCAAGTGTTGGGATGAGATAAATCCATAGAATAAAAGAAAATACCCAAAAATGAGTAAATGCTCACATAAAATGAAGAGTTGACTGAGTACAAGGTTTATTAGTTAAAAATTAAGAGATATTACTAAAAAAATGAGATATTTTGGAGAAATGATGAATTTTGACACCTTGGTAAGGAGGGGGGGACCTTTGAGGTAGGCGCCTCCTTCACATGTGTGGAAGGGTTTTTAATTCAAAAAAATTGTGATATTTTTATCTCCTCTAATATTTTTATCTCCTCTCTCCTAGATCAAAGTGGATCAAAAGGGGATCCAAACTAGTCCAAATCTTGTCTAAATTGAGTCAAACTAAAGCTAGAAAATTCTAGAACCCAGTTGGACTTAGTTAGTGGCCTCCCTCACCTATAAATAGACCCTCATTCTTTTGTATTCTCATCTATGAGCTATACCATGCCAGTATTACATTAAAATAATCATATTTTCTATTATCCCTTAAAAATCTTCTACTTTTGGGGAGCTTGGAGCTTCTCTCCCTCTTCAACAACTCTTGGAGCTCTCTTCTCCACTTGCTAAACCAATTGATTGGTTGGGGGTTCACAAAAAGAAGCAAGCTAATCCTTGAGGTAAGAATGAATTTTATGGTTTTTTGTTAATATTCTCAAATGACCTCTTCTCAACCCCTCTCAAGCTTGAGAAGTTTTCTAATTGGTTGTTTTCAATTCAAATCAAGTTTTCCCTAAGAATTTTAATGTGTAATCAAGAAAAAATTAATCTTTATGCTTAACTAGAATGCTTTTTTATGTATATCTCTCTCTTTAAAAAAAAGAATAGTCATTCCTATGGCTAATTCTTTAGCAAAAGAATGTTTTCATTGATAAATTCTTAATTCAAAATCAAACTCTAAGCTTGTTAAGCTAGAGAATAAGAAAATGGTATTTTTATGCATTTATGTTAACAAAATAATATTTGGTTAATTCTTTTAGATTATTTATAAGTAGTTAAAAACTACTTTAATTGATTCTTAATGGGAAAGAGATAATCCTATCAATTTGGGAAAAGAGGAATAATGGAAATAGCTTAATCTAGTAGAATAATCATAATTAAGTTTATGATTATGGTTAAAATCATGATTCAAATTCATAGTTTAGATTTAAGTTTGAGTAGAAGTCATCGTCGACAAAACATTGGGTTGAATCTCCCCTAAGTACAGTGTGCCCCTTGTACCACTCTCCTATATTTATATGTATTAGAAAAAATGCTTGCTTTTCAAAAAGATAATTCAAAAAACAAAGCATAAGCAAATGATTTTGAGTTTATGAGCGTGCAAGCTCTACAAAAATATAACAAGCATTAATATAAAGCATATGATGAAAATCATTCGTTTTGCATAGGATGTCCAATCCTAGAATATGAAAGCATATGATGAAAATCATTCGTTTTGCATAGGATGTCCAATCCTAGAATATGGTAGGAAGTCCTCTTTTAGCATTATGCATAAAATAAGATATGTATTATTTTTTAAAAAATTTACCATAGCTTCGCTGCTATTATTGATAATTTTTAATTTTTCTTAAAAGAATAAAACATTGTAATTCAAATATCATAGAAGATCTATTTATTTCCTGATATATTATTTTTGGATACGCCTTTTATTTATATCATCTACTAGGATTAATTGTTTAATCAAGATGTGTACGCTGGTATGATGTCTACCAGGATAATCAGCTATGTGAACTAGTATGATATGGTTAGGATTAATGTGTTTAATCAGTTGTGTGTCACACTAACTATTATTATTTTGGATGTAGGTGAGAATGAGTGGCAAATTATGTGTTAATCGGTAGATGGAACATCTGTTGGACTACTATGAGATATTTTAAAAGCCATGTGAACACTTTTTATGGTTTCATTAAATAGTAAAAGAGGAATTTTTGGCATATTTAAAATAATAGATATTTTTATTTAATTTAAAAAAGAGAAATTTTAGATAAATTTATTTTTTGCATAAGAAATTTTTACATGATAAAAGAGGAATTCCCATGACATTTGGAATTCAATCATTTAAATGCAAAAAGAGGGATTTTCAGTATATTAAAAAAATGGATATTTGTATTTAATTAAAAGAAGAATTTTTATGGTATTTTAAGTAGAGAAAGGTTAAAATTAAGTTTTTGTGACAAAAGAGGAATTTTTACCATAATTCCACCTAGAAACTTAGGGTTGATAATTAAATTGGTAGAAAGAATATTCTTAGATATTTTAGGTGGATAAATCACCAAATTGATATTTACCCAAAATTAGATTAATGGAAGAAGAGTATTTTTATAAAAATCCGATATTCTCATATAGAACCATTTCTTAATCTATTATGGTTAGGAAGGAATGAAATTCATAAAGTTGGAATTTTCCTTATGGTTAGAAGTTCAATAGATTTTTATCTGAAGAAAATCCTCAGGAATCAAAGTCAAAAGTAAACCGAATAATTTTGGTTAGACCACGACTGTGAGAGGGGCGGCCAGTAAACTACTTGCCCATCTCTTGAATCTGAATCAAGAAAAAACCTTGTGGACCAATTCCAATTCTTGACACAAAGAATAGACTATCGTTGAATTAGCATAGTTTTTCCTTAACCGAAATCACCAAGAATCTAGTTGGAAATTCAGTCAAATGATGGGTAGATTACCCTAATGAGAGATCAATGATTCTCATTTAAGAAAATCTGGATTAAGGGAAAAGGGTTTTGTGGAACCAATCTCGAACCAAGAATTCTACTTGCACAGAACCTCTATTTTATTTTAAAAGACTGTTTTACGCCAGAATGCTGGAGGAAGCATTTGGTATGTGATTAACTAAGAAGAGACTCGTTGCAACAGCTATTGGTGGGGAGTCGTCAAGGGACGTTGCTCGCGGCAAAGCATGCCGAGGTCTTGACTAGCCTTGGTATGGTTAAAATGGTGCGCTTCCAGTACGATGGACGAGGATTGACGAAGCAGTCCTTGAGTGAAGTGCTAGGACACCTAAGTAGGATCCTAAAGGGTTCTCACCAGGTGATGTACGGGCTTGTGGTTGCTAGGACACCCATACGTACGTCAAGGAAGATATGAATGAACTGAAAAGAATGAATTTTGTGAACTAAATTTTGATATTGGATCTCATTGGTCGACCAGTTGGTCTTCAACGGAGAGTCCGGATGATATATTTTGTAAAACAATGGACTCAATATTTTGGAGGATTATGATCAATAATACTATGATTTCGTATTGAAAGATTGTTTTAAAGACAGCTGAATCTGTTATAATGGCAATTTCATATTGAAAGATTGTTTTTAAAGACAGCTGAATATGATTTTGTATTGAAAGATTGTTTTTAAAGACAGCTGAATATGATTTTGTATTGAAAGATTGTTTTAAAGACAGCTGAATCTATTATAATGGCAATTTCATATTGGGTGTGTAAGTGGTATGCCTACCTTAAATTTTGCTTGAAGCGCGGCTAGGGGGCCTGGGAACTCTTTTCCTCGGTACTAGGGCAAAACATAACCAAATTTTTACAAAGGAATCCCACCAATACAGTGGTTGGACGGTTGGCGAACCCATGGGCCGAGGCTAGATCGGGGGATTCCTGTGATACAAATAGTTACGATTAAGTTACGTTAGTTAGATTAAGTCCTAGAACACCCTTGTTCTGTGGGAGGAAATCAGCAGGCTATGCCTCACTAAAGGAGGAAAAAAGTGGTGATTCTATGGACCAAGTGCAAATCTCTTCTTTGATCTCACCATGTGACTTTCGGGTTCGGTCGGATCAGTTTGGTTAGTTAAGACTTTCTTGTTATATCAATTCTCCTGTTATATGATTTTCCTGGTGGAATCGTCCATGCCTTCTGGGAGGCGAGGGAAGTTTTTGCGGGTTCGGTTTCGGAGGAACTGCCAGGATAGTCTCTTGTCCAGATATCCGTGGGAGAGGCCCCAAGTGTGGATCCCTGCCCCGCGTGAGAGGCTGACGCTGCTTCCGCTGTCCGCTAGGGCATCGCGGAGGGAGCGGGGTCTCTCATCACTAAGTGACATACTAGAACATGTTTCATCGTCTGATTTTCTTTAGATCATCAGGTTTTCTTTATGTTTGCCCATGCGATGAGATCAAACTTTCTTTTGGGCTTTTGTATCCTGTGTCACACATATAGGTTTTGTGGTTTGTGTAGTGGCCTTTGAGGTGGATGCTTATGCATTATGTGTAGCTTTTGGCTCTTTTGGGTTTATGTCCCCTTTTGGGTTTATGTCCTCCATAGGCTCCTTTTCCCTAGCCTTTAATTCAACCTTGGTTAGGATAGTTTGATGTCTCTCTTTTTTTAAAGTTTAGAAGGTTTTGTTTTCTCTTTTGGTTCTTGCTTTAAGGCATGTTCTTCTACCCATTTTGAGGTGTTATCTTTTGCATTCTTTTTGACAATTTCTCATGCCTTGGCTTGCAATTGTGTCAGCACATTCAAGGGTACCGTGGATAATTCTCTGTTTTGTACACTTAAGATGTTTAGAATTGTATTTTGTGAGACAAGTTGCATTGAAGAAACTCGTCTTGGGCAATCTTGGAACATGTGGTCAATGCCACATTGTTCACACATGGGTTGTGAAGTGTCAGTGATCGTGGGCATGGAAGTATTCTAAACTATGCAGCCTACCACTTTGTGCGGTCCATAACAATAGAAACACTGAAGTGTTCAATTAACTGCTTCCTAAGAAGTTTCTACCCTTTGGACTGTTTCTGTTTGTTGCATGGGAGATGGAGGTTTTGAGTTATTTGTAGATGAATTGGGACACTTTGTAGTATCATGACCAAAGGATTTACAATATATGCAGTACAGAAAGACAGGTGCCTTGTATGCACAATGGGGATTGGGATGGTTATAATGATTGCACTTAACACAAGGCATATCGCTCCTGTAGAGGCATTAAGTATGTTTGGCTTTGAAGGATTTCATCCTCTCCTAGATATGTCGATTGAAAGCTTTTAAGCAAGGCTGCATAGAATTCGAGGAATGACAATTCCAAGATCAATCTTTCTTTTGCCATTGCTTCACTTGGTTTAGATGAGAAACATCTCCTCGTAGCATGATCATCTTCCATCATGTTGTCATTTAAATGTATACTAGCTTCTTTACAACATTAATCAAATGTTTCTGGATTGGATATAATGATTGTTGCCATATACATATAGGCAGTGACGTGTGTGAACACACTTAGGACCGCCAGGGCACTTTTTCCCTCTTTAGGAGGTTTTTTCCCTCGGCTTGTATATATGCCCATCCTTCTAGGGCTAACTAATCTTTTTATACATTGACACAATCTAATACACTTTGTGTTGTGTGCATTCTTGCTTCTTCTTCTCCAAGCTTGGTGTGCTTTCCTGCAACCCTAATTCCAACAATTGGTATCAGTGCAGGCATCCGCTCTCTCCCAGGGCTACGTCGCCAGCACCCTCCGACTCACGTTCTTCGATTGAGGTGAGTTTTCACGAGCGCTTGCAAGTCCCTATACTCTGCAGATAAGCCCGTCGAGCTTTGCGTTCTCAGAATTTGCATCTGAGGTCGTTTCGGGCTTCGTTTTTGCATTTCAAGTTCTACACAGGTGTTTTCGTCATTTTCTGTAAAAATTTCGACAGTGCAGTTTTTTGCAAAACAGGCATACGTGTTCTATTGTGGACCGTGCTACATAGCACAAGTTGTCTTCTGTTCAGTCTTTTCTTCACAGGTAGCTTTTGCATCAGTTTCAGTCAGTGGTGGCCATGGCTGATAACAACAATGATGTCTTTCGCATGTTGTCTGCTGAAGACAAACTGGATGGAGACAGCAACTACCCACTTTGGGCATACATGATGCAGCATGTTTTGGTTGCAAAAGGAGTGTGGAACATTGTGCAGGGTACGGATGTACGTCCAGGTTCTGTGGATGTAGGATTTGTTGAGGATGTTGCAGGTTCTAGCAACTCTACTATTGCTGCTATTTTACCCATTGCTGAACAAGCTCGTTGGGATGGTAAAGATGCGCAGGCTCATGCCTTGATTGCACTTTCTGTTAAACGTAACATCATCCCACATATTCGTTCAGCTAAAACAGCAAAACAGGCTTGGGATATTCTAGCTGGTTTGTATGTAGGTCGTAACGAGGCAAAAATTGCTTACTTGCGTAAAGAGCTAGAATTGAAGATTATGCAAGAAGATGATGACATGAATCTTTTTCTTGCTGAGATTAAAGATCTCAAAGAACAGTTGATTTCTACAGGTGAGATTATTCCTGATCATTCTCTTGTGCAGACTGTTCTTGATGCTTTACCTGAGACATATCAGACTTTTGCTTCCATGTGGAGACTTCTTAATGAGGACAGACCTGATGCTGTCAAGTATGATACTTTAGTCAACAAGCTCTTGCAAGAAGCGCAGTCCAGGCAAAACAGGGCCAGGCAACGTGCAGTTGATCAAGTATTTATTGCTGCCCAGCAGCAGAGAAGAAGTGGTAAGGCAGCCCCTTCCACTGTTTCTTCTCCTATTAGTAGGTCTGCAACTTTTTCTCCTTCCACAGGTAGCAACAATAAGTCTGAGAAGGCTCTTGATAAAGGCAAGAAAAAGATCAGGTGCAACTATTGTAAGGCAAATGATCATGTCATTAAGAATTGCCCTAAGCTAAAGGCTAAAGAGGCAAAGAAGAAAGAGTCAAATGCAGCCACAATAGCGGATGCTTCTACAAATGCAGATTCTGCAAATGTTGTGCAGGATACAGAATCGGCGTTTAGCGTGTATTGCCAGTATGACCCATCTGTACATGATGCATATTTGGCAGTTTCTGTTGACTCTCATGTATGGTATTTTGACAGTGGTGCTACAAAGCACATTACCTCGCATCGTGATATGTTCACTTCTCCTGAGGCTGTCCCTAATGGGAATACTGTCACATGTGCCAATAATGCTTCTTACCCAGTGAAGGGCGTTGGTAAAATTATGCTTACTGCTGCAAATGGTAGTGCTTTCACACTTTCAGATGCTTTGTATGTGCCAGGGATAAAGAAGAATCTATTGTCTGTCTCTGCGCTTGCTAGACTTGGATTTGTAGTCAAATTTGTGGATGACAGATGTACTGTTCATGATTTGACTTCTGGTGATACGATTATTGCATCTAGCACCTTGTTTCGTGGGCTGTATAGGCTCAATTCTTATGACAAGTGTGTGGAAGATTCAGCAAATGCAGTTTCTAATGAAAAGGCAGTTTCAGATGCAAAACTATGGCATGCTTGTTTTGGTCATCTGAACTTTGCTAGTTTGCTGCGTTTGCAGAAATTTGATATGGTTGCTTCATTGTCCCCTCTTGAGGCACCATTGAAACATGTTTGTGAAGGTTGTATTTTGGGCAAAATGCAGCGTTCTGCGTTTCCAAAGGATGGTTCTGTGTGGGCCACTTGCAAATTGCAGCTTGTACATAGTGATGTATGTGGGCCTATGCAAACTCCGTCATTTGGTAAACACTTGTACTTCGTGACTTTCATTGATGATTACTCAAGGCATGCATGGGTATATCCACTAAAGGCAAAGTCCGAAGTGTTTTTGTGCTTCAAACAGTTTTTTCTTATGGTTGAAAATGTATCCAATTGTACTGTGGGCACCCTCCGTACTGATCGAGGGGGGGAGTACATGTCTAAAGAGTTTGATGCATTTCTGGCTAGTCGTGGGATAAAACACCAATGTACAGTGCCGTATACCTCTCAGCAAAATGGTGTTGCTGAGAGGAAGAATAGGTCACTTATGGAGATGGCACGATGTATGGTCAAGAGCCAAGCTTTGCCACATGCATTTTGGCTTGAGGTTGTCATGTGTGCTGCATATGTACTCAACAGGTGTCCCACTAAGGCCTTGCAGTCTATTACTCCATACGAAGCTTGGCATGGCAGGAAGCCTTCTATTGGTCACTTGCGTGTCTTTGGTTGCTTGGCCTATGCTTTAGTGCCTGTGCAACAATGCAAAAAATTGGATGATAAGGCTGTCAAATGCATTTTTGTTGGTTACAGTGTTGAGAGCAAGGGTTACAGATTGTATCATCTGCAGTCAAACCGTATCTTGATTAGTCGAGATGTTGTTTTTGTGGAAGATGCTGTGCAGCCCTTGTTATCATGTACCAAAGAGACAGGTGTGAGCTCACGGGATGTATTTGATACGTTGTTGCCTCTCTTTACAGGTGGGAATTCAAATGTAAGTCCTAATGAGGCAAGTATTCAGCCTACGCAGATTTCAAACAACATCATAGATCAGCCTATTTCTGATGCAGATTTACAGGATGTAATTCATGAGGATAGGGCTGAAAATGAGCAGGCTAGAGGTATGCCTAAATGGCTGGTGCAAACCTTGCGTGATAGTAAGATTGATGCACCTATTACTAGTCGTACTCGTTCAGGTTTTCAGCATGCCTCTTATGCATCAGATTGTTATGCTTTGGCTGTGTCTAGTATGTGTGAAGAGGAAGAACCTCTTTCATTTGATGAGGCACAAAATTCAGAAAATTGGTTGGCTGCAATGCAAAGTGAATATGATGCTATAATGAAGAATGGTACATGGTCTTTATGTGATTTGCCTATTGGTAAAAAGGCCATTAGATGTAAGTGGGTTTTTAAATTGAAACGAAAGCCAGATGGCAGTGTTGATCGCTATAAGGCTAGACTTGTTGCAAAGGGTTATGCTCAAGAAAAGGGCATTGATTTTGATGAGACCTTTGCTCCCACTTGTCGTATGACTACCATTCGTAGCATTTGTGCATTGGCAGCTCATAATGGTTGGAATGTACATCAGTTTGACATAAAGACTGCATTCTTGAATGGAGATTTGCATGAGGAAGTGTATGTATCGCAGCCTCGTGGTTTTGTTCAAAGAGGGCAAGAAAACAAAGTGTGCAGGTTGAAAAAGGCTTTATATGGTTTAAAGCAAGCTCCACGAGCTTGGTATGAAAAGATACATGCATATTTGACTGCACATGGTTTTCAGAATAGTCCAACAGAAAGCACTTTGTATGTTAAACGTGTGGATGGTGTACATCTAATCATTGCTCTCTATGTCGATGACATGCTGCTCATAGGACCAAATGAGAGTCATATTGCTGATTTTAAGGCTGATTTGAATGCCTCTTTTGAGATGTCAGATTTGGAGCATTTGCATCATTATTTGGGGATACAATTTAAGCAGTGTGATGGAGGTATTGCTTTGTGTTAGACAAAGTATATTGAGACATTGTTGTGGAGATTTAGTCTTGAAGACTGCAAGCCTATTGCTACTCCAATGGAGACAGGTTTGAAGTTGAGTCTTCATGATGCTGGAGAACACTTTGATGTCACACTCTATCAGACAGCTCTTGGTTGCCTCATTTATGTATGCATTACGAGGCCGAACATTCAGTTTGCAGTCTCACAGGTGAGCAGGTTTATGCATAGCCCAGGGTCTCAGCATTGGAAGGCAGTTAAACGCATCTTTCGCTACTTGAGTGGCACCATACATCTTGGGTTGTTTTATCCCAAGGGGGGATCGTTGCCACCAGATTTACATGCTTTTTCGGACTCAAATTGGGCTGGTTGCTATGACACAAGAGTGTCCACAAGTGGTTTTTGTTTCATGCTCGGTAACTCATGCATATCTTGGTTGAGCAAGAAGCAACCTACTGTGGCCACTTCTAGTTGTGAAGCTGAGTACAGGGCAGCTTTCACAACTACGGTTGAGTGTGTGTGGCTCAGACGGCTTATGGCTAACTTGGGTGTTGGACAGGAGTCTGCCACCTCTATCTTCACTGACAGTCAGAGTGCATTGGCAGTTGCGAGAAACCCAGTTTTTCATGCTCGCACAAAGCACATTGAGGTGCATTATCACTATGTCAGGGAGAGACTCTCAGCAGGAGAGATCAGCTTGGCCTATGTGCCAACACAGGACAACCTCGCCGATCTTTTCACAAAGGCGCTTCCTCATGAGAAGTTCGAAGCTTTCCGCAAAGCTTTGGGCTTGCTCCCCTTTGTGGACTGATCTACTTCGGGCATGGCACTCCCCTATGCATGAGTGCCAGCTCTCGTTCACACCATCACTCCCAGGGGAGATTTGTTGCCATATACATATAGGCAGTGACGTGTGTGAACACACTTAGGACCGCCGAGGCACTTTTTCCCTCTTTAGGAGGTTTTTTTTCCCGGCTTGTATATATGCCCATCCTTCTAGGGCTAACTAATCTTTTTGTACATTGACACAATCTAATACACTTTGTGTTGTGTGCATTCTTGCTTCTTCTTCTCCAAGCTTGGTGTGCTTTCCTGCAACCCTAATTCCAACAATGATCAAATTGTGTAAGTCGTTTTTCTTTAAGCCCATTATGAAACATCTCTTCAATTGAGAATCATTTAATTTTTCCCATGACTCACATCTTGAGTCCAAGAGTTTTATCCGTAGGATAAAGTCTCTAATGGTTTCATTTGGTTTATGCTCAATGGAATAAAGTTCTTTTACTACACTCCATCAATCACCTTATCTTGAAAAACTGTGGATAAAGGCTATTTTCAAGGTTTTGAAGTTGGTCTTGATTGCCAGCATCAATGTGATGAACCATCGACTAGCTTTCCCCTCTAAGCATAGGTTCAACGTATGTACCTTGGTGGGGCGCAGTTGGGATTTCCAAAGGCCTCGCATCGCTGTTCAAATATTTATATGAATTCAACAAGATCAGTTGTTCCGTCGTATTTGCCCATAATTCTGGAGATATGTACGACCGTATTTTGTATGAGTCACTGAGGCCATATGTGAGTGCTCTTGATGGTAGTGACTCACTGAGTCCTTGGGCTACCCCCTTCCTAAACTAGTTAGTATGTCCAAGGTATGGGCATCCAGGGGTTGGAAAGGGTTGGTACATATAGGATTTATTAGAATGTTAGGTAAAGGACCAAAGCCTAGTGGGATTGAAATGATAGGGGGTGTAAAACCCGATGACATGCTTGTTTGTAGGCATGGCTAATGGGATTGGGAGGTGTATTTGCGACATGGATCTCAATGGCTCGAAGCTATCAGCCATTGGGTTCAGTGAGTGAGCGTGTCGGCCCACATAGTCCCTCTATCACTGACGCATCAGCTTGCCTAATTTCTCCTTAATGAGCAAGCACACGTGTGTATTTTTTTGCTTTTTATATTTTCTCACAGCTCGTTACATCCTTAATATGTTCGACTTACTCTCCGTTGGGTCAAACGAGTGTTCGTTTGCCCTAATTAGCTTAGATGCTACATGCCCGTGATGAACGACCTTAGGGATATTTTTCCAAAAAAAGTACATGCTAGTAACTTCCCCATATGGAAGAGGATGTCCTAAAACCTATTTTCCATCACTGTCTCAAGATGAAAAAATTTTCTGGGAATTTTTTCCCTCTCGCATCCCATTTTTGAGGGTGTTTCAAAAGGAAATTGAAAAAACTCTGCGTGAGAGAGTTGTAGTATTTTTAGAGTACTATAACTTTGTCTCTCTGAGTCGTTTGTGATTTTATCGTTTAGACTCTCCAAAAGTAGAGCCCGAACATGGTTTGAAGTCATTTTTGCATTTTTTTTAACGATTTTGTGCTTTTCAGGTTTTTTGCCTTAATTTTCCGGTCAAATTTTGAGATTGCTAGTCGGAGGCCAAAACAATTAATTTTGACTTTGGACGACCAAGACCAAATTTGAAGAGCTCGATGTCATCTTTTCGATAAGCACTAGAGTGCCCTCATCAGATTCATGGTTTAGGAGATACGAGCCTTCAGAAAGTTTTTTTTTTTTTGCAAACAGACCCCCTTTCACGTGAACTAGCAAGGTGCAGTTCACGACGTGAAGCAAACTTCACGGATTTTATCAAATTTGATTTTTTAAAACTATTTCACATCGTGAGATGCCTCATGCTTCACGCCATGAAATGCTTAGTGTTTCACGCCGTGAACTCCACGGACTTCACGAAAAAATTAAATTTGATTTTTTTAACTGTTTCACGTCGTGAGATGCCTAGTGCTTCATGCCATGAAACACTTAAGGGTTCATGTCATGAACCACTTACAATGTGAACCGATTTGTTTTCTTTCTTTTGGGCATGAACCCTTACGCCATGAGACCTTAAGGCGTGTCAGAAAACGGTTCATGGGTGAACCATTTTTTTAAATTTTTTTTGGGCGCAGGACTGTTTTACGCCATGAAACACTTAAGGATTCACATCATAAAGCACTTAGGACGTAAAACACTTTTTTTTTGGCATGAACCTTTAGGTCGTGTGACCTTAAGGCGTGAGTGCAGAAAATGGTTCACGCGTCGTGAACCATTTTTCTAATTTTTTTAAATTGGAGTCTAGTGGGAAATTCAAATTTCCTTGTTTGGGGGGCATATTTTTTTAGATTAAAATTAAGGAGGTATGGGCATTTTCCCAAAAAGGTAAGTGAGAATCAAAAAGTCAACCGTTTTATGACACCCCCTTACACCCTTCATAAATGACCCCCAAAATGGACAATCTAACACCTCATGGGCATCTACTCATTGAATGCTTATTAGCCTTAATGAGTTATGTAAAAAGGTGATTATGAATTAATTAAGGATTCATCCTTTCACTAATCATTTTTTCTTTTACACTAATCAAGGACTCTTATTAACCACTAATCCCTAATTAATTCGTGTACAACTGAGCACATCATTGGCTAGAGCAAGGGATGCTAAGCTATGTGCATCAACAAATGTATAAATTAATCTAAAATAAGAGATTAATTAGACTCTTAATTTTGGTCTCCTTTTTAAGAAAAAATTAAGCAAAGAGAGTCAAATTCCTCCAATTGATAAAGAAATTGATGTAATTAGGTGTTTTGATGTATCTAGATGCTCTCAAAACAGTCAAAAACACTAATTTTGACTACTCACATGATCAATTTAGACTCCAAATAACACATTTTCTAAATTTTTATCTTAATGACAAAAACTAATCCATTAAGAGAAATTAGTCAAATTTAAGGGTTTTTGATGGTTTTGAGAAAACTTTTGAAGGATTAAGCTACTCCTAATGCTTACTAACACTCTAATGCAAACAATTTCAAAGCTAAAATTAATGATTTTAGTTCTATATTTAACACTAAAGAGAGCTAACATTCATTAAAGAATGCATTCTATTACATTATTTAATGCAATGGATGCAAACTAAACCTAATACACTCTATGTGCAAGTCCTAAGAACATGAAAAACCACATCAACAACAAAAATAACAAATTAAGCTAAAAATTAGGTAAAAAGCATTCTTTACAAAAACAAGAAAGAGAGCTATTCTACACCAAATCACACACAAATCACCATCAAATCCACATCTTTTTCATGGGAAACCATTAATCAAGATAATAGGCAATGGGTAATCATAGATTAGAGAAACAATTGTAGAAAAAGCCAAGGGATGGTTCCCTGACAACAGTGGCACCAAAAATGTTATGGCTCACCCTAAACCCCCTTGAAACAGTGGCACCAAAAAATGTTACGGCTCACCCTAAACCCCCTTGAAACAGTGGCACCAAAAATGTTATGGCTCACCCTAAACCCCCTTGAAACACATCCAACAAGAGATTACTTGGTGAACCGTTAACTGTCGTGAGGATCTTTCAATGGTCGAGCTCGTAATCCTTAAGGTCTCCAAGCTCAACAACTCCTTGAGAAGAAATTCCACCGCACCTCCTGCGGTGCGAGCGTTGTCACACCGTCGCGTTGCACTACATGTGCTTGTTCCTCCTCTCAGCTCGCTTCACTCACACCACACACTCAATAGCATGCATTAGGGAGAGAGATTAGCAAGAGTATTAGCAAGAGCAAGACTCAATTGCACAATGGGAGAGTCTGCTGTATTATTGTTAAAGAAATAATTAAAAACTCACAAAATAGATCAAAAGTTAAAACAAAGACTTGAATCAATTTAATAACAAAGAGCATAGCATAACATAAGATAAGAGAAATAGAATAACATCACCATCAAGACAAGATTGGGTGCAATCTCCCTCCTCAAGTGTGTAGCTCCACTTCCACGACTTGAGTATTTAGAGAACTGTATTCATAAAAATAGCCCAAGGAGTTAATAATAGATGTGCGTACAAATTGGGCTTCCTTTTCCCACTTTTTGGGTATTTCTTTACATATTATTAACCATATGAAAGTTCCTAAGGTTTGTACATATAAAAAAACTTTGCCCAAATATAATTGCTAATGGGCCTTTTTACATAAAATAACTTTGTGCACATTTGCACATATAATAATCTTGTGCACATTCGCACATTTCATTAAGCCGATTCTTGCACACATTAAATTAAGCATATTTTTCTACGATTATTAATCCATAAAAAGTATGATAAAATATATGCATGTAACAGTCCCCGTTTGAGGAAGCAACTGTCCTTAGTTGTATATACCTCCCGTTTGAGGAAGCAACTGTTTTACCCACTGCTGAACAAGCTCGTTGGGATGGTAAAGATGCGCAGGCTCATGCCTTGATTGCACTTTCTGTCAAACATAACATCACCCCACATATTCGTTCAGCTAAAACAACAAAATAAGCTTGGGATATTCCAGCTGGTTTGTATGCAAGTTGTAACGAGGCAAAAATCTCTTACCTGCGTAAAGAGCTAGAATCGAAGATTATGCAAGAAGATGATGACATGAATGTTTTTCTTGCGGAGATCAAAGATCTAAAGGAACAGTTGATTTCTACAGGTGAGATTATTCCGGATCATTCTCTTGTGCAGACTGTTCTTGATGCCTTACCTGATTCATATCAGACTTTTGCTCCACGTGGAGACTTGTTACTAAGGACAGACCTGATGTTGTCAAGTATGATACTTTAGTCAACAAGCTCTTGCAAGAAGCACAATCCAGGCAAAAAAGGGCTAGGCAGCGTGCAGTTGATCAGGTATTTGTTGCTGCCCAGCAGAGAAGAAGTGGTAAGGCAACCCCTTCCACTATTTCTTCTCCTATTAGTAGGTCTGCAACTTCTTCTCCTTCCACCACAGGTAGCAACAATAGGTCTGAGAAGGCTTTTGATAAAGGCAAGAAAAAGATCAGGTGTAACTATTGTAAGGAAACTCATCATGTCATAAAGAATTGACCTAAGCTAAAGGCTAAAGAGGCAAAGAAGAAAGAGTCAAATGCAGCCACAATAGCGGATGCTTCTACAAATGCAGATTCTGTAAATGTTGTGCAAGATACAGAATGGGCGTTTAGCTTGTATTGCCAGTATGACCTATCTGTACAGTTTGGCAGTTTCTGTTGACTCTGATGTATGGTATTTGGATAGTGGTGCTACAAAGCACATTACCTCGCATCGTGATATGTTCACTTCTCTTGAGGCTGTCTCTAATGGGAATACTGTCACATGTGCCAATAATGCTTCTTACCCAATGAAGGGCATTGGTAAAATTATGCTTACTGCTGTAAATGGCAGCGCTTTCACACTTTCAGATGCTTTGTATGTGCCAGGGATAAAGAAGAATCTATTGTCTGTCTGTGCGCTTGCTAGACTTGGATTTGTAGTCAAATTTGTGGATGACAGATGTACTATTCATGATTTGACTTCTGGTGATACGATTATTACATCTAGCACCTTGTTTCGTGGGCTGTATAGGCTCAATTCTTATGACAAGTGTGTGGAAGATTCAGCAAATGCAATTTCTGATGAAAAGGCAGTTTCAGATGCAAAACTATGGTGCCATGCTCGTTTTGGTCATCTGAACTTTGCTAGTTTGCTGCGTTTGCAGAAATTTGATATGGTTGCTTCATTGCCCCCTCTTGAGGCACCATTGAAACATGTTTGTGAAGGTTGTATTTTGGGCAAAATGCAGCGTTCTGCGTTTCCAAAGGATGGTTCTGTGCGGGCCACTCGCAAATTGTAGCTTGTACATAGTGATGTATGTGGGCCTATGCAAACTTCGTCATTTGGTAAACACTTGTACTTCGTGACTTTCATTGATGATTACTCAAGGCATGCATGGGTATATCCACTAAAGGCAAAGTCCGAAGTGTTTTTGTGCTTCAAACAGTTTTTTCTTATGGTTGAAAATGTATCCAATTGTACTGTGGGCACCCTCCGTACTGATCGAGGGGGGGAGTACATGTCTAAAGAGTTTGATGCATTTCTGGCTAGTCATGGGATAAAACACCGATGTACAGTGCCGTATACCCCTCAGCAAAATGGTGTTGCTGAGAGGAAAAACAGGTCACTTATGGAGATGGCACGATGTATGGTCAAGAGCCAAGCTTTGCCACATGCATTTGGCTTGAGGCTGTCATGTGTGCTGCATATGTACTCAACAGGTATCCCACTAAGGCCTTGCAGTTGTCTGTTACTCCATACGAAGCTTGGCATTGCAGGAAGCCTTCTATTGGTCACTTGCGTGTCTGGTTGCTTGGCCTATGCTTTAGTGCCTATGCAACAACGTAGAAAATTGGATGATAAGGCTATCAAATGCATTTTTGTTGGTTATAGTGCTGAGAGCAAGGGTTACAGATTGTATCATCCGCAGTCAAAGCATATCTTGATTAGTAGAGATGTTGTTTTTGTGGAAGATGCTGTGCAGTCTTTGTTATCATGTACCAAAGAGACAGGTGTGAGCTCACAAGATGTATTTGATACGTTGTTGCCTCTGTTTACAGGTGGGAATTCAAATGTAAGTCCTAATGAGGCAAATATTTAGCCTATGCAGATTTCATACAACATCATAGATCAGCCTATTTCTGATGCAGATTTACATGCAGTAATTTATGAGGATAGGGCTGAAAATGAGTAGGCTAGAGGTATGCCTAAATGGCTAGTGCAAACCTTGCGTGATAGTAAAATTGATGCACCTATGTCTAGTCGTACTCGTTCAGGTTTTCAGCATGCCTCTTATGCATCAAAATTGTTATGCTTTGGCTGTGTCTAGTATGTGTGAAGAGGAAGAACCTCTTTCATTTGATGAGGCACAAAAATAAAAAAATTGGTTGGCTGCAATGCAAAGTGAATAGATGCTATAATGAAGAATGGTACATGGTCTTTGTGTGCTTTGCCTATTGGAAAAATTCCAATTGGATGTAAGTGGATTTTTAAGTTGAAACGAAAGCCAGATGGCAGTGTTGATCGCTATAAGGCTAGACTTGTTGCAAAGGGTTATGCTCAAGAAAAGGGCATTGATTTTGATGAGACCTTTGCTCCCACTTGTCGTATGACTACCATTTGTAGCATTTGTGCATTGGCAGCTCATAATGCTTGGAATGTACATCAGTTGGACATAAAGACTACGTTCTTGAATGGAGATTTGCATGAGGAGGTGTATGTATCACAGCCTCGTGGTTGGGCAGGAAAACAAAGTGTGCAGGTTGAAAAAGGCTTTATATGGTTTGAAGCAAGCTCCACGAGCTTGGTATGAAAAGATACATGCATATTTGATTGCACATGGTTTTCAAAATAGTCCAACAGAAAGCACTTTGTATGTTAAACGTGTGAATGATGTACATCTAATCATTGCTCTCTATGTCGATGACATGCTGCTCACAGGACCAAATGAGAGTCATATTACTGATTTTAAGGCTGATTTGAATGCCTCTTTTGAGATGTCAGATTTGGAGCATTTGCATCATTATTTGGGGATACAATTTAAGCAGTGTGATGGAGGTATTGCTTTGTGTCAGCAAAGTATATTGACACATTGTTGCAGAGATTTGGCCTTGAAGACTGCAAGCCTATTGCTACTCCAATGGAGACAGGTTTGAAGTTGAGTCTTCATGATGCTGGAGATCACTTTGATGTCACACTCTATCAGACAGCTATTGGTTGCCTCATTTATGTGTGCATTACGAGGCTGGACATTCAGTTTGCAGTCTCACAGGTGAGCACGTTTATGCATAGCCCAGGGTCTCAGCATTGGAAGGCAGTTAAACGCATCTTTCGCTACTTGAGTGGCACCATGCATCTTGGGTTGTTTTATCCCAAGGGGGGATCGTTGTTGCCGCCAGATTTACATGCTTTTTCGGACTCAGATTGGGCTGGTTGCTATGACACAAGAGTGTCCACAAGTGGTTTTTGTTTCATGCTCGGTAGCTTATGCATATCTTGGTTGATCTTGGTTGAGCAAGAAGCAACCTACTGTGGCCA